>NW_026262666.1:12168819-12782153 GCF_021869535.1 Mytilus californianus
AAAATGTTTTTTATAATTTTTTCTCTTTCGTCTTTAATCAGTAGGCTATTTTCCCAAGGAAAATGCCTTAGGGGATTGTACACTTCGTTAGTGAAGTTATTAAGAGTTCACTTTCATAATTAATCTACAATGAAAAGTCATTCATGTATAGCATTTTTTAGCACATATTTATAACTTCTCGTCCAATCAAATTGCTTATATTTGCCTTCTAATTTTCATAGTACATACTTTTCACGTGTACTAAGTAACTACGCATGAATGACCACAAGGGTAAGATTTCATTGTATCGTAATCAAGATATTTAAAACAAAAATTGCCACTGGCTATTTTGAAATAAAATGCTGTGTTCCAAATTAAATTAAATAGTTTGTAATTAGTTTTCACGTTGATTTTTAAATAGCCTGCTATTAAAATCTTTGGATCTAAAAAATGTTTTTGACAATTGCAAATTTTTTTCATTTAAATAAAGGGTAATACATATGGTTCTTTATACCTTGATTAGAGTACAGCGATATCTTAAAATTATGATAATGTATCATCCATGCAATTACTTTGTACACGAAAAAGTGTGTACTATGAAACCTTGTGAAGGGAAATTAAAGCAACTTGGTGATAATTTTTTAAACTTTCTTAAGGAAGGTGATCTATTTCGTCATGAATTGATTGATTTATTGATTATCGGTTGCTTAATTTCCAGTGGCAAATATTTCATGCAAGTTCAGAACGATGTCATGAATTGAAAAACTGTGATTATGTCCGAAGATAATGTGCCAATTATATATATAAACATATTCTGATAAATCTTTTAGTTTTTACTTTGAAATAATAAAAAAAAAACACAAAAAAACACAAAAAAACACAAAACCTATAATCTCTGATCTATTTGTAGTTGCTTTTTAATGCGTATCTGCTAGACTATATCTATGGGGACAAACTATATAAAAATATGTTTCAAAATTATTATAGCTTTAGTTTTACTGTGAAATTAAAAAATGTTTTCAACACATGTAAAGCTTCCACTGCAATTTAATTATTGCCTGCTTTTGGTCAATTTATTTGGTCATCTTACCATGTAAGAAGAACATGTATAGTAAAACACCGCTTTATATCAATATACATACTTACACCAGCAGCTACCATCTTTTCATTCTGGAGTCAAGGGCCTTTTGAAATCACATATTTTACAATGATACTAGTGAGTAAATTTACAAAACTTCGTTAATGAGCTCCGTTTTACAAACACCTGTGGTACAAGTAGTCAGCCAAAATAAACTATCAATAGACCAATTAAAAGATTACTCGAGTTGTAAATATGTGCTAAATTGGATAGTCTATGAAAAGGTATATACTATGAAATTAAGAGCTCGGGGCAAGCCCCTCGCTCTAAATTTCATAGTATATACCTTTTTATAGACTAACCTAGACATAGTGCATGGAAAGCCATGTACTATGAAAATTCGAAGGGAAAAACAGACTTTTCATTGGACGAGAAGGGGTGAGTATGTTCTAAAAAATGCTTTACATTGTAGATTAATTATGAAAGGGAACTCTTAATAACTACACTAACGAAGTGTACAATCCCCCGAGGCATTTTCCTTGGGAAAATAGCCTACTGAGTATATAAAGATGAAAGAGAATAGAATTATAAAAAAAACATTTTGAATTTTGCAAATGGTACATATATATAACAAACAAAAAATGAAATGGGGGCAAAGATGTAGGTAAAAAAATCTTTTATTCAATTTTGATACCAGACATTCGAGTCAATTATTATTACTTTTTCTTTCAAGAAAACAATGTCAGACTGCTGATATATAAAGTAAAGGATTTGTTTTCGGAAAAAAACCACAATACATGTACATTCATCAATAAAAAGTAAGCATCTGATGTAGAAGGTTGTAATTCAAATATTTATACAGTGAGTTTTATAATTATCAAAAAATATACAAAATCAAAAATGCTGATTTATATAAAATAATGTGCTTTTTAAAATCAAGAAATTTAAGGTATATAAGTATTAAATTTTCCCTGAAGCAGAAGAAAAACTCAAATGTTTGAACAATTTATCCTTTTTGTCCTCACAAAACTATGTTAGTGCTATTTCATTCCATCCATTGTAATGGTCATTACCTATGTTATACATTCTTTTTGTTAATTCATTATAAAAAGTTAATTCTTATCAAGGTTTGAATATTACAATGGGAAAGGATAATTTTGTAAGGTCACTCGCAAATGTGAATATTTTCTAAATTGGTCAGACAATACTTGGTCATGTTTTATGAACATTTAAAACCCTCGGCTACGCCTTGGGCTTTAAATCTTCATAAAACATGCCCAAGTATTGTCTAACCTGTACATAATCCCTTTCTCTTACATATACTAATTAGTTAGTTTTATTTCACATTATAAATGAGTTGTAGTGCGTATTAAAAGCTGAACGCACCAGAACAGAATATCCCACTTTAGTTTAATCGGTAAAATATGATGCAAATCTTGTAAATCTTTGCAGAAAATAATATTTGTTGACGGTATATAAGTCAGATAATGCATATTTTAAAAAAATATGCATAATCTATAACATAATTTACGATCAGCTGGAGAACAAAGTAGTGCAGTCTTCCTACGCCGTACAAAGTAGTGCAGTCTTCCTACGCCGTACAAAGTAGGGTTCATATTCATATCGTATCAGCATGTTGTCGTCTTGTATATGTATTTAATTTGCCACTAGGCATCACCACCAGAACCAATCACCGATTTTGTCCTTCTATTTGAAATTAATATACAATTGATTTTTTTTTATATTTTGAGAGATGCCTATTGTAACGATTATCATTTTAAGATTTCTATTATTCGAGCTGTGTCGGGTATATATTGACCTTATCCAAATAAATATCAATACATCTGTTAACCTATTTCGGGTCGAAAAAATTTCTACGGAAAGTCTGTAACTGTTTGAAAATTGAGTTGTTATAATAACCCTACAAAACAGATCCAAGTTGATCTTTTATTTCGTATATGAATGTTCAAAAATCAATCAAAGTCTTATACATGTACATGTATACGTCGACTCGCATAAGGTCGATTTATATCCCACGCAGCTTATTTCATGTTTTTTTTAGTTTTTGTACATTAAATATTTGTTTTTACATCACTCTCTCTCTCTCTTCATATTTACAATTGTTAAACCGTTATCTGAGTTTGTATGAAAAACATCGCCTTTAAAATTAAATATATTTAGTCATTTCAATTTTTTTGTTTGTTTGCTTTCATGCAAATATGTGTGAATGATTATCGTTTAGACAAACAGTTTTATTTCTTTTTAAAAAAAAGTACCGGTTTCATTCAAAAAAAAAGTACCGGTTTTCATTAAAAAAAAACTCAGTTCTGTCAGATTTAAAAATAACATGTCTACTAAAATTAGCCTGAACGGATTCAAACGGCTTCCTAGTCGGAATATGAGCTAAGTCCAGGTCGTAAAACATATAGTGTTTTTTATTTTTGTTTTTTTCTTCAGCTAACCAAGGACGTATAACTAACATACTAATATACGTCCTTGAGCTAACGGTGTCAAGGATAAAACATAAAAGGACAAACATAAACGACTTGCGGGAAGGCGGTTAACTGGCTGTGGACCAATGAAAAATACTTTTCCTGAAAGATAAGTACACAATATTACAAATACATATGCATAACTATAAGTAATCATAGCATAGGCGGATCCAGGGGGGTCCTCCCTTTTGTGGGAAAAATTTGGTTGATTATATAGGAAATCACAAGAAGTCATGAATATTCAAATTGTATTTGTTCAACAATCATGAATATTCAAATATGTAATTGGTCAATTTTAACATGTACATGTATAATAACGTCCTTGAACAATCCTATAAATTCGCCCGCAAAGATTTACTTTTTTGTCAGTTTTGAGATCTTCAGCATTGACGGTAAGTGTCTTTTATTAATTGATTCATTCATTCAGCTTTATAATCAGAGTTTCTAAAATACTGATGGTTGTTTTTTTAAATTGTTTGGAATTATGAATTGCTTAATTTGGATAACAGTTTTAGGTTCATTTTGGTCAATAAATCCTCCACGTGTTTCGGTATTTATACATCCTTGGTTTTAAAATTTTTGACTATATGCGCTTTTGATGAAGGTAACATAACTTCAAAAACCACACTCCTATTTTTAGGACATTCAAGTATTTAAAGGAATTTTTTAAACTGAAGCGGATTTTATATGAAGATACTAAATTTATATTTTGTGATTTTCATGTAAAATTATTTCAGTTAAGACATAATTTGAATAATATAATTCTTATTATAAGTTCATGAACAGTTATTGTAAGATGCTAGTTTTAACAGAATATATTTTTCTTTTCAGAAATTTGAAAATCTGGTATTAAAGATGGCAGTTCTTAAGATGATATTGCTTGTCTCAGCTTTTCTTGTCATACGGGCCGAGGAGGAGAGTAAAGGGCATATACACAAGAAAATGGAAACGGGTTCTGATCCTGAAACGGAAGCCTCAGATAGACTACTTCGACGTAAACGGGACTACTACGGACAATGCACGCCCGTAAGCACACCATTTACTGTCGACGGAGGCGGCAATACTGTTTTTTTGGACCGTCAAAGTCCAAACTGTGGGCTTACCGCTATGAGATCATTCCATTTGGTACGAAACGGAGCCGGAAACCGGGTCAGATATGATTTAAGTTGTTGTAGCCTACCTCGTGATTTCAGCTGTACAACCGAATCACGACACACGATGTTCAATTTTGATGGGAAAGGTAAAGTGGTATATTTGGATCGTCATCAAGTAGCATGTCCCCATAACGGATTTTTAAAGCAGTTTCACCTGAACCGCAATGGAGGTCACGACATGTACAGGTATACTTATTCTTGCTGTACACCAAATGTGTCGGAGCGGGCAAACATGAAATGCACGTCCCACAGCACACCAGCTAATTCTGATGGTGGTGGAAAGAATTTCGTATATCTTGATAGACACCAAGTGACCTGTCATCTTGGATACTTCCTGAATAACTTTCAACTTGTCCGTCCAACTCATCATACAATACGCTACAATTACAGATGTTGTGCATATATTCGGAACCAATGAAATCCTTATGCACCCACAAAACCTCATGATCTCAACAACCCGAAGTGAAATGCTGATGATGTTGAACTTTGAAAATATAACTGCTTGATTTAGAATATTGATATTGTATTATATTTGATATCGTTATTTTTATTCAGATTAGGAATCTAGGGAGGAATTGTAAAAAAAATCCTTTAGTTTCAAAATGAAGGTTACCGTGAAAATAAATTACTTTTTAAGAAAAAGATTCAAACCTTAAACTTTACTTATAATGAAAAAAAATATTTACCTTAAGATTCTTTTCAAAATGCCTATTATGACTCCTTGCTAATATTGTAGTACTTCTGAAATAAATATTCATGTTTGAAAAATCGCTTTGATATATTAATACACTATACAATAAATGCTTCATTTCATTCAGTATACTTATTTGTTTAGGGGCCAGCTGAAGGACGCCTCCGGGTGCGGGAGTTTCTCGCTGCATTGAAGACCCATTGGAGCCTTCGGGTGTTGTCTGCTCTTTGGTCGGGTTATTGTCTCTTTGACACATTCCCCATTTCAATTCTCAATTTTATTCATTGGAGTCTTTGTTATTGTTGTCATTATATGTCTGTATTGCCATGAAGAATATGATAGAAATACCCGGATGTTGCTTCAACATACAGACGGTAACATTTGTGAGCAGTAGACTCGGCTGGTTGGAATTAATATAGATATACCAAAATTAATTGAATGTGAATAAACATGAACACATTTCCAATACTGTCTATTTACCGTTTCGGTGGTCTCGTCATAGTGAGCTCGCCTCGAATGATAAAGGTCTTTTTATAGAAATCCCAACACGTCAAATCAAACTCGAGTCCGTTTATAAATTTTGAAATTACAAAGAAACTAAGGTTTCAACTCCCTCAGGCAAAGTTGACCTTAGATGGATTTGGCTATTTGTTTCAGGTATTTTTGTCATATAGCTCTTCAACTGTTTCGGTACTTATACATCCCTCGGATTTCAAATGTTTGGCTTTGAGCGTTCCTGATGAAGGTAAAACCAGAAAAGCGCTTCGGACGCACAAAATTATTAAACGTGTTGTTTTCAATTTTTTAGACGTGATACTTTGTCATAAATCAGGCCTCTTGTTTTTGTCGTTACATGAGTCTTACATTGTTTCACATTTTGTCTTGCCACAGCCTTGCATAACTTACTGTATGGTATAGTATTTGCTCATTGTTGAAACCGTACGATGACCAATATTGCACGTGCTTTTGTCTCTTGTTGCTATTGTCTCATTGGCAATCATAATAAATCTCTTTATTTTAATATTTAATCATCTTCTCAATCAAGCACGCGGCAGTTAGGCTCAAATCATCTTAAGTGAGCGCTCAATTTCGGGAGATCTTCAAGCGGGGCTTCGACATGCAAAAGAATATGAAGATGCTGAAAGTAAAATTTGATTTACACATAAGTTACTATGTAAAGTTTCTGCTTCAAGATTTTGCAACGAAAGCATTCGATGTGTATATGTAAATCAATAAAAAAAAAATTAAAAAAAGACATATGCACCCAAAAGTTTTCCTTAGAATTGTGGATCTTCGAGTAAATCGATCAAAACTATCACACAACATCGATTAAAAAACATACAACAACCAATATAACTGTTGCTACAACAATTTTAACATATGACCCTTTTTTAATATATATCATCTATATATAGTCTTACTTCTCCGAAAGTTTAATAGCCATTAAACCATAGCCATTTAACTGTTTTTATTACCAAATTCCTACTTAGGGAGACTGTATTAAAATCTAAACCCTTGAACAATGCAGATAACGTTATAGTGCCTTTGTGTTTTTAATTTGTTCAGCATTTCATGACGTTGAATTATACATTAGAGCTTAGGTGTTCTCTTTTTAAAAGTTTCACTCTCTGACTCCAGCCTGTCACTTATTGATCATATCAATATGAAAAGCAGATGTGTCGACTAGTCTCATTGGCAAACAAACGATTCAGTAACTAAATCCTGATCTTTTCATATATTTAACAAAGATGCATCTAATCCTTCACATCTCATTAAATGTCCCTATAATAATTTAAAATAGTACTGCTTGAGCTGTATATGAAGGTCATGTTATTTCAACAACAACAAAATAAATTCGTTCATTACTCACAATTGTATTTCCGTTTTAATTTTTACAGGATATAATATTTTTATCGGTGCAATTTTCATTTTAATAGCCTTTTTGTGCTGATGCGGCGTAAAGCAATGATTATCACCAATTTCATCAGAGTTTATCTGTTTTATAGTCCATTATCAAAAACATTGTCAAGACAGAGGATGAAACATTCAAGTTAAAGTTGTTTGGCAATAGAAAACTATCTTTCCTTAGACGAGAAAATTATTTTGTTAATCAGAAAATTAATTTAATAACTCGGTCATAATCAGCAGAAAATTTGCAACACAAACGTGATACAATTTTTCAATATTGATTTTCTCGACGTCTTATGATAATAAGAATACAGGTTTTGACGCATTATCTTGATTCGCAAATGAAAATTAAATTTTAAATTAATGTACAACATTCTGTAAAATTCACAACATTTTCATAAATTTTCAGAGCATCAATAAAAAGAACTTTCATAAATTCATCACACACAGAACAATGTGAAAAACGTGACATTCATCTTCAAAAATATTAGCATTTCGGTTGCGCCTTTCCGGACCAACCAGTAGCTTGTAATCCAATGGTTCTCCTTGGTTGTTACACACCATAAAACATTGTCGTTTTGTTTTGTTTTTTATAAATCAGACTGTTGGTTTCCTCTTTTGAATTGTTTTATATTTATCATTTTGCGGCTTTCAAAAGCTTATATATAACGGCACGGGCTTTACTCATAATTGAAGGCCGTGTTGAGTAATTTAGCTGTTCACAACCTTTGTTTTTTTGTCTTTGGTGATATTTTTTCTTTGTGGTAATCATACCACATCTCCAACCAATTAAAATCGCATATCTCTTTCGAGTTTCCAGCCTACTAGATACTCAACACGTAAAAGTACTTGAACAGCATTTAGGACCCAAAATTTCGATAGGTTTTTCAAAATACAGCTAACTTAGAGGCACTCTATTCCTGTTGTAGAAAATACTTAGTTTTCGAAAAATGCAAATTTTGTAAACAGTTAATTTATAATTATGATCAAATCAATGATAATTCGTGTCAACACAGAAGTGCAGTAACAGACTTGCATATTGCTTCCAAAACCGTTACCAATTTCAAGCACGCGCCGTTATATAAACGATAAAAAACAGACAATATCTCGTTATTAAATTAGAAATTGGTTATACATTTTATTTTATTTTATAATTATTTTAATACTTACAATGGAAAAGAAAAGATGTGATGATCATTAAATATGCTTTTAACCTCACCATCAATTATATCATTCGAATTCGTATTTTTGTAAGCTTTAAGCCAATGAAATCATCACATTTTAAAAGAAGAAGCATTCCCGCGCTTTATCAAAATTCTCATCAAAGATACAAAACTTATAATTTGTTAAACCAGACGCTTATTTCGTGTACATAAGACTCATGGTGGCAGTGGCTCTCAAATAAACAAATCAATCGCGAAGTGTCGGGCATTGCAAACAATTTATTCATTAAAAGTTTTGCCAAATACGGCTAGGGCCACTCATGCATGGGGGGGGGGGTAGAAAAACATTTACGTATCGAGGATTTAAAAATTTTATAAACAGATATTTTTTTTAGAATAAATGACTATATACATTATAAATGATATTTCCTGTCAACACAATGTGCTACCTCAAACACATATGATGGGTCATATCGCTGGTAAATGGAATAGTGAATTTGAAATTATGAGTTATAAAATAGGAGAAACGATTTAAAAGAGGCCCAAATATGAGTTTTTATGTTGTAAATAGAAATGATTTAATTTTGGATGTAATACGTCTTCTGATTGGCTGAAAGTGTTTTGTGTATCAGCTCATAGACATAATTTTGTCATGTGACCGTGACGTCATCGATGTTTTTTTCATGATTTACCCCTAAAAACTGGAATTTACAATCAAATTATTAGGGATGATTGTTATATATTTTCTGTATATTCGAAATAGCCTAAAAAATGTGGTGCACACTTTTAAATAACACGCTACGCGGGTTATTCAGTGTACACCACATATTTTGCATACAGCCTTGGCTCGTTGAACTACAACTGAAAATCGAAAAAATAATACATTTATTTCATTTATCATTTGAAAAATTACTGATTGAATTCTTTCATAATGGGTGAACATTTGTATAGAAAGCACATAACATCGGCGAAAACCTGTCTAAAATTTGTTTTAAAATCTTCAAATCTCTAATTTCTACTCCATAGATTTTTCTTAAAAAACTGTATGTTCTTAACACATAAATTACTGTTTTAATGATATAAAATAATCATATGGTCACCGACTTAGTTTTTTTGTCTAATAATCAATTTGTTACCTTTTTGGTAGTGACAAACGTCAAAAATCAACGTTTTACGGCCTGCAACGCGATGACGTTACGATTATTTCGACGTTTTGTGGCATTTTTTTACAAAGAACTCAATTTTGAATGACATATACCGTAAAAACGAAGTCCATTAAAACGGAAATTTATGTATCAACAACATATAGTTTTTTAAGAACAATCTATGGAGTAGAAATCAGAAGTTTGATAATTTTACGACAAATTCTAGACGGCCTTTCGCTAGTTTTATGTGCTTTCTATACAAATGTTCACCCATTTTGAAAGAATTCAATCAGTAATATTTCAAATGATAAATGAGATAAATTCATTATTTTTTCGATTTTCAGTTGTAGTTCATCGAGCCAGAGTTGTATGCAAAATTTTACTGAAATCTGTGACATAGTCCATTTACTGTAACTTGACCTTAAATAAAATTATTCGAATTGTTTGTTATCATAAACCGTTATACGCTGAAAACATACATGTTAATGACGAAATAGCAAATGTGAGTATTTAAAGCTTAAATGGGAATTATATTATTGAGTTTAGAAAAATGCTGATACTAGATGATTTTTTTTTTTATATAGTATGTGTAACAAAGACGAATGTAAAAGTTTTAATGCGTAAATATGTATTAAAATCACATGCTTTTGATCTAAAAGCCAGTTCTAAAGGTTGCAATTCTAGTTACACATTAAATATAACACATTTCAAATTTTGTGCGTCCGAAGCGCTTTTCTTGAAGTAACGTATCAATTAATATTCTTTTGCAGTTTTATAATGAAATAAGATATTTTTTAAATGAATCCGAACCATGTTTCCGTTGGTATTGAATGATATTTATTTAACAAGGCTGTACACTTCCTGTATACATCAAACTACAATTTTATAAATAAACTAATATCCATCATATTTTTTTTTTTTTTTTTTACACGAACTATAAAAAAAAAAGATAACGACGGAAGGTATGGAGCGTATCTGAAATCTATCTAATGACAATGTACAATCTATTTGCAATAAGGTTTAGAGAACCAACTGAAACTTGCCTCCGTAATTCATTTCCACTGTAAAAGAAACCTGTCATGTTATCATCTGCACATAACAACACAATATAATGTGCCAACTCAAAATAAGAAAATAATAATGCCAAACGATATAATAAAATGATATTCTTTTATCCATATAGATAAAATGTTAATATATCAAGATGTTTTTGTCTAATTCAGTTTTAAGAATATTAGAAGGTTGATCAGGGGTCTACATCAAAACAGATGATTTGCCAAAATGTAGTTTATATCGTAACTTTATTTCTCAAAAAATGAAAACAGCACGTTATTAATTTCATGCGTCCGAAGCGCTTTTCTGGATTTACCTTCATCAGGAACGCTCACAGCCGAATATTTGAAAGCCAAGAATGTATAAGAACCGAAAAAGTTGAAGAGTATCAAAAATATAATAAAAAGTATGGGTCACGTAGCTTTTTCTGGCTACAGGTTGTCCAAAATTGTCAGATTTTGTATAGATTATTCATGGAAAAACCAATTTTGTGTGACTGAAAGAAAACTAAAAGATAACATATTAGAAAATAATTCTTAAAATGTGCTTTCAGAAAACAAAAGAGACAAGAGGGTCACGAGACTCGTTTTCTTGTTAATTCTTGTTTTGTGTACTGCTGTTTGTCTGTTGGTCTCTTTCTTTTGTAACCATAGCGTTGTCAGTTTATTTTCGACTTATGAACTTGAATGTCGCTTTGGTATCTTTCGCCTCTCTTCTACATATTCCCTTGTAAAAGTAAGATTATCTGAGTTATCTCTCCTTATATGGTAAAGTTCAAACAAAATTGTTTCTGTTTTTTTTTTTAAACAATTGTAATTATAAGATTAACCCATAGTTTTATTCATTTAGATGATATCAAAATCTGTATATCTTATTAAAGATCAAGACCGATTGTCTTCTGGTATTTTACAATCCAAGATGGCGAAAGTCACTCTAAATAAAGTCTTCAAGATCAACTGTATTGAACTAAACCCACCAGATCAGAAATAAAAAGAAAAATAACCGAAGCAAAAGCGTCCCTTTAGTCGATGTCATCCCTTTATTGCATTGCTTTTGCTTTTATACTGCTGTCCATGCTTAGAGAGTTGACAGGAGTATGGCGTCACACACATGTTTAACCCTGTTATTTACTCAATGTGCTTCGCCAACGCCAGGAGTCTGTAGTAAGTTGTCTATGTCTTCGTGATTTATCTATGTGTACGTTTCGAACCTCAGTGTTCTGATGTGTTTTTAATTAAAACAAATATTATAAGGTACAATCGAGAGCAAACGTTTGAAAAACGTTTGATATCACCAAACTAGATGGAATTGCATACCAAATGAAAGAAATCCCAATGGGACAATTTCAATTCAAAAGTCGACGATGGATAGATAGCAGAGACAAAATGACAAACAAACAACAGCCAATTAAACAATTCATAGAAAACTAAAAACTGCACCAACGATCTCCATTTACATTGTGTTATTACTCAGGAGCAGGAGACATTATCCTGTGGTCGCACCCGATCTCGCTTCTTGTTAAATTTATGCGATTACCTCAGCTCTTCATGCATCACTCGACTTGTGAAGCCACACTCAGTCAAAATGTCACTTCCGGGATTGGACACAACCGGTAATATTAAGGTCAGACGACTATTCAGGTATCTAAAGATCTAAGACCGCGACAACATTTCGCTTGTGATTTGATTAATTTGTTATGAGAGAAAGAGAAACAAAAATGAAATCCACTGAATTTGCCTTTTGAGAATCTAGAGGACTATGGGTAATCTCATTGTTCGTACACCAAAATGAAAATAACGTTACATCATTGGTTGAATTTCCATTGTTTAGAACGTTTTAAACCAATCACAACGTTTTGGTGTACGCTTTATATTAACCAGAATGCATTAGATTCTGAAACGGCGAATTGTGAATTGACAATGTTTCCATGGACAAAAACTTTTTTAAAAACATTTTTGTTATCGATCGTTTTGCTTATTGATTTCAACGATCATAGGTGGAAAATGATAATAAAATCTGATTTATTCATCCTCATAGTCCTAGGTATGTTATACTCCATTGATTAAAACGGCTTATCTTTTACAAATTATATAAGTAACATCAATCGTAACTAAAATAATCTGGTAACGAGGAAGTATTTTTTTTAAACTGTAAATACTTTTCGTTTGATTAAAAACAACAATAAATTTCAAACTTTGTGCTGCTTATCATGATTTTGCCTTATGCCATTATAATAACAATTGATAATCCAGGGTCACTACCAAATTTGGTGCTGCTGTTCATGTTGTTGCTGTGTAGTGTTTTGCTTGTTCATTTTGTTGCTGTGTAGTGTTTTGCTTGTTCATGTTGTTGCTGTGTAGTGTTTTGCTTGTTCATTTTGTTGCTGTGTAGTGTTTTGCTGGTTCATGTTATTGCTGTGTAGTGTTTTGCTGGTTCATTTTGTTGCTGTGTAGTGTTTTGCTGGTTTATGTTGTTGCTGTGTAGTGTTTTGCTTGTTCATTTTGTTGCTGTGTAGTGTTTTGCTGGTTCATTTTGTTGCTGTGTAGTGTTTTGCTGGTTCATTTTGTTGCTGTGTAGTGTTTTGCTGGTTTATGTTGTTGCTGTGTAGTGTTTTGCTGGTTCATTTTGTTGCTGTGTAGTGTTTTGCTGGTTCATTTTGTTGCTGTGTAGTGTTTTGCTGGTTTATGTTGTTGCTGTGTAGTGTTTTGCTTGTTCATTTTGTTGCTGTGTAGTGTTTTGCTGGTTCATTTTGTTGCTGTGTAGTGTTTTGCTGGTTCATTTTGTTGCTGTGTAGTGTTTTGCTGGTTTATGTTGTTGCTGTGTAGTGTTTTGCTGGTTCATTTTGTTGCTGTGTAGTGTTTTGCTGGTTCATTTTGTTGCTGTGTAGTGTTTTGCTGGTTTATGTTGTTGCTGTGTAGTGTTTTGCTGGTTCATTTTGTTGCTGTGTAGTGTTTTGCTGGTTTATGTTGTTGCTGTGTAGTGTTTTGCTGGTTCATTTTGTTGTTGTGTAGTGTTTTGCTGGTTCATGTTGTTGCTGTGTAGTGTTTTGCTTGTTCATTTTGTTGCTGTGTAGTGTTTTGCTGGTTCATGTTGTTGCTGTGTAGTGTTTTGCTGGTTCATGTTGTTGCTGTGTAGTGTTTTGCTTGTTCATTTTGTTGCTGTGTAGTGTTTTGCTGGTTCATGTTATTGCTGTGTAGTGTTTTGCTGGTTCATTTTGTTGCTGTGTAGTGTTTTGCTGGTTTATGTTGTTGCTGTGTAGTGTTTTGCTTGTTCATTTTGTTGCTGTGTAGTGTTTTGCTGGTTCATTTTGTTGCTGTGTAGTGTTTTGCTGGTTTATGTTGTTGCTGTGTAGTGTTTTGCTTGTTCATTTTGTTGCTGTGTAGTGTTTTGCTGGTTCATTTTGTTGCTGTGTAGTGTTTTGCTGGTTCATTTTGTTGCTGTGTAGTGTTTTGCTGGTTTATGTTGTTGCTGTGTAGTGTTTTGCTGGTTCATTTTGTTGCTGTGTAGTGTTTTGCTGGTTCATGTTGTTGCTGTGTAGTGTTTTGCTGGTTTATGTTGTTGCTGTGTAGTGTTTTGCTGGTTCATGTTGTTGCTGTGTAGTGTTTTGCTGGTTCATGTTGTTGCTGTGTAGTGTTTTGCTGGTTCATGTTGTTGCTGTGTAGTGTTTTGCTGGTTCATTTTGTTGCTGTGTAGTGTTTTGGTGGTTCATTTTGTTGCTGTGTAGTGTTTTGGTGGTTCATTTTATTGCTGTGTAGTGTTTTGCTGGTTCATGTTATTGCTGTGTAGTGTTTTGCTGATTTCGTGTTGTTGCTGTGTAGGGTTTTGCTTGTTTGTGTTGTTGCTGTGTAGTGTTTTGCTTGTTCATGTTGTTGCTGTGTAGTGTTTTGCTTGTTCATGTTGTTGCTGTGTAGTGTTTTGCTTGTTCATGTTGTTGCTGTGTAGTGTTTTGCTTGTTCATGTTGTTGCTGTGTAGTGTTTTGCTTGTTCATGTTGTTGCTGTGTAGGGTTTTGTGGACTGTAGTTTGACTGTTATGTTTGTTATTATGCTGTCTGCCTATCTTCGACATATGGTTTCAATTGTATCCTTGGTAATCTCTCCCATTATTATAAAAAAAAAATCTTTACAAATAACTATTTATTTAAGAAACTGAAATATCTGTAATGTAGAATATTATCAGCGTGCCCTTGATCAATTGGATGATGGGTATATATTTATTATCAAAATGCTATGATATACATGTGATGAACGATACTTTCTGTCATTTGATAGGAATAGTATATATACAGAATTTATTAATTAGAACCCAAAATTGCTGTGTTTCAAAACAACGAGGTAAAATGTAATTTGAAAACGGCATTAAGATTCAAATGTTGTTCAGCAAACAAGAAGACGTGTTACGAAAAGGTAAATACTCGATGTTGAGGTTGACAAATTAGACTTTAAAAGTGGGGACCGTGTTAATACATTGATTATCGATGTCAACCGGTTAAGGTTGATATTGACCGTCTACCATACTGGTTCATTTGAATTATATTAATTTATAGTGCAATATCGAACATGTTACACATGTAATCACGTTCTGCTATCATTGCTTGCGATTATAGGATGGGGAAGGGTATACGTTTGAGGGGGAGGATAGCGGTATTGCACGTATGCACTCCATATATTTATGTTTTACATATAATAACATGTTTGGTCCCCATCTTTGCAATTTAGCACACACACTATGCAATGCTGCTATCGGTAACACGATAGAAAAAAAACGGGCAACAGGATAAAACATGTAAAACAATTCGAACGAGTGATACGGTGCTTTTTGCCCGCAATTTACTTTTTGTCCGCTTTTGCTTTTTGTCCGATAATTTTGCTTTTTGTCCGACACTTTTACTAACAACCTGATTTATGTACAAAATAATGAATGAAAAACAAATATGATATACAGCAACAAACGACAACCACTGAATTACAGGCTCCTGACTGCATGTTTTTATGATCTTGCGGGAACAGAACGTATGATGTTGGGTAATGTTAAGACATATATCTAAACATCTTTTATTTATGAAGAGGATACTATCCAAAGACTAGCACTTGTATTTTGTTATATTCATTAAAAACGTTTTTCAAAAGAAAATGATATACCTACGATAATTATTTCATAAAAGTTATTTACAATATGCACTTGTTCTTATCATCATTTGTTTTAAGAACATGCTCTCTGTATTTACAATTGCTGTTCTAAGGACGCTATTGATGGTCTCAGTTTTTCTTCTCAAAGAGGCCGAAGAAGACAGTAAAAGGCCAATACACACACTAATGGAAACAGATGCAGATCCAGATAGTGAAGCTTCGAATAGTCCAATTCTACGCAAACGTGACTACTAGTGACTACTACTGTCAATGCCATGCCATAAGCTCACCATTTATTGTCGATGATGGTAAATGGCTATGAGAACATTCCATTTGGTTCGACACGCTCGTGGAAATAATGTAAGATATGATTTAAGTTGGTGTAGTCTATCGGGATTTTAGATGAACAACCAAAACACGGCATAGCTCTTACAATGTAGATGGGAGTGGAAACATGGTTCTCGAAGCATTTCTATTTCTATCGTAATTCACCTGGTGACTTGCATAGGTATACGTTTTCTTGTTTTACCCTTAATGAGTCAGAGCGGGCGAGCTGTATATTTACCCGTTATCTTGAAACATTGCATCATAGTTATTTACATATCTTTTTATTTTTTTTTTTCAAGATTGTCTTCTACATGTTTCCTTTCCTTTATTTCTGAAGTAAATGATTATGTCTGATGTTTTACTTTATATATTGATACGCTTTACAATAAAAGATACCTGGCAGTATTTATTACTTTTTTTTTTGTCACACAAGATAATTCGTGGAATACCTGGATGGTGGTGCATCAGAAAGGAACAGTATGTGAGCTGTAGTATTGACCAGAATGTTCTAGTAAATACATAATATAGAAACACAAATTTGATAAATGTGAATAAACATGAAAATTGTGAAACATAACTTCTTAAATAAAGGCAACAGTAGTATATCGCTGTTCGAAACTCATAAATCGATAGAGATAAAAACAAATCCGGGTTACAAACTAAAACTGAGGGAAACGCATCAAATATAAGAGGAGAACAACGACACAACAAAAACACAACATTAAAATGTAACACACACAGAAACGAACTATAATATAACAATGGCCATTTTCCTGACTTGGTACAGGACATTTTGAGAAAAAAAATGGTGGGTTGAACCTGGTTTTGTGGCATGCCAAACCTCCCGCTTTTATGGCAACGTCAAACACAACACCAAAACGACAACATCACATGACAGGACCACAATACAAATAAATGGGAGAACATAAAGAAACGCACGAATAATAGCTAGCAGAAGGTACTAGGCTTAAAATTCAATGCGCCAGACGTGCGTCTCGTCCACACAAGACTAACCAGTGACGCTCAGATAAAAAAAGTTTGAAAGCCAAAACAAGTGCTAATCTGAAGAGCACCGAGGACCAAAACTTCCAAAAAGTTGCGCCTAACACGGCCAGGATTTTCTGCCTGGGACAAGAACATCCTTATTATTTAGAATAATTTATAATTTTGCAAACAGTAAATATTATAAAATGACTATATAATAGATATACATGATAAAACCAAAGTGGGGACTAACTACAGAATAAAAACGGATACATTACATAAAACAACCTAATCCAACATATAAAAATACACAGCCGAGTTAGCTAAAGCCTCAACGCACAAAGTGACGTCACATTTGAAATTCTAAAAAAAACACATACAAAGTGACGTCACATATGAATTTGTAAAAATATTTCCCAAAAATAAGATAGGATTAGGATTGATTCAAGATAGATTTGTAATACTGCCATTACATTTATTAATAACAATGAAAATTACAATACTTATTAATATCAAATTGTGGTAGTAATTAGATAATTAATTGTATTATCTAGCTATGTCGGTGTTTCTTCTGAATCAAACTGTAAACCAAATATATCGTATAAATTTCGTTGAACCAAACTAAAATCTAATAAATGAAGGGGTGATTAATTATCTATACCATAACACACGAATATAACAGAAAATACGTTAAGACATTTGACAAAATCCGACGAGAACAACAAATATAACATCAAAATTAAATACATGAATTAGGGATAGAAAGGTACCGTGACACGTCTTATAGCAATGCGGTTTCACACTCAGCAAAACAGTCACAATCGGGAATAAGTCACGTTCGGTAATTAAAAGATCAGACGACGTAATGACAAACCACAATCTAACACGTGGTAAAAATGTCCTTAGTTAGTTTTGACAAAGACACATCGTATGGATCAACCAATTGGTGATGGTGTCCGTAAAATTTACGGAGTGTCATTTTTAATCTGTCCTCCTCATAACTTCGTTGGAGCAGTTTCTGCGTAAGGAGCACACTCCTGTATATGAAGTCCGTATAGTGTGAACAAGCACGAGAATAACGTATCAATTGAGATATGTAAACACCATACGAAGGAGCAGAGGGTATGTTACTGCTGAGAATGGGAAATTGATAATTGGGAAGTTGAAATCGTCCCGTTTATCATAGATTTTCGTTTGAAGTCGTCCATCTGTGTCACCCTTTCACTGATTTCATGATAGCGAGACGGACTCGAGTGTGAAATGTTGTGGATGTTGTTAGAACCCCCATCGGACATCTTCACCAAGCACGCGTCCCTTATATGAAATTTATTCTTTAAGAGAAGTGGAGTGGGGTTGCAATTTGTATTGATATTTTTTTTTTTACAAATTGTGATCCCAAATATTGGTGAAAAAAATTGTCCAATCATTTGTTTCGGAAAACATGAAATATCCTGTGCTTGTTAGAAAACAAATATCCCTCGACATAGAATCCTAGTGCCCTTTTGTAAAGGCAATGATCGGTGCCTTTTGAGAAAACTATTAATCACTGTTCGGCTCCGAATCTGGATCGTATATCTGGGGAGGGAGGTAGTACTTTTCCCTGTGGACTTTTTAGAAAAAGGCCAACATGTCAGTCTTATTCCAAAAGGGTTCACCATTTTAACTTATCCGGCAATACGCCACGTCTATCCATTTCGGATGCATTTTGCCAAATATTGATTTGCGTAAAAATAATTACTCACCATCTTTGCAAATTTTCTTTCTGAAAACATTTTACCATAACCTTGCAGTATTAAGATATATTAGCAATCACTGGATCCTTTATAAAACGATCTTCAGAGAACATTATAATGTTTTCAATTTCATTTGATGCGACCTTTGTTTTTACAGTCAATCATGTTTTATGATTGATATAGATTACAGTAGCGAACCCTGGATTTTTAAAAATAGGGATGAGAAAAAAGACAGCAGTAAAAAATGAGTAAAATGCAATATAAACACAAATATTCAACTAAAAGAGGACTGGGGCTAGTCCCGTCCACTAAAAAAAATTACAATAACACAAAAAATAAAACACACACTTAGTACGCCTCTGTACTTTTTCCAGACCTATTGATATTTAAGTTTGAATTGAATGAAAAACATCATAAACAATGAAATAAATAATCTATAAGCTTTAATATGATGTGTGACCAAGTATTACATACACTTAATTAGCTTCCTCTTCATAGTAGTAACATTTGAGAATTGTTGTTGTTTTCCACTTCTAGAACGTTAAACAAATTACCATCAAGACACATAGTAAATATAACATTTAATATGTATTTTCTACTAAATTATAAGCACATATACACGCTTTTATGTACTGTACATACTTCTCAATGCATCATGTCTGTGCTCACATACAGATTGTTCAGATCACATAAATTTACTGTATGGAATCAACATCTGAATCGATATAACATATTGTTCTTGGCGTTGTCATGTTGGTTCGTTTCAATATGTTTACATGGACATGTTGGATTGATCCAAACACACACACACACGTGCATGCTGTAAACAGTCTTTGCTTGGGCACAGACATGTTTCATCTATCCAAATATGCGTATGCCGGTGTAAATACTAGTATATACAAATGAACGATGCTTTTATGAAATGTGCGTGTTAATACAGCAATGGCAAACTAGTTTGATGCATTGGTTTTGTGCTTTTAAAAGTACTTTATTTGAACCTTTTCATTGATATTGCAAAGACTGTTTACAGCATGCACGTCCACTGTATTCAACCAACACGTGTGTGTGTGTGTGTTTGGATCAATCCAACCTGTCCATGTAAACATATTGAAACGAATCAACATGACAACGCCCAGGTTAATATGTTATATCGATATTTTTTAAACGTAAATGCACTGACATATCTGAGATCAACCTTGGTTTTTGGTGGGGTTTATGTTGCCATGGCATGGCATTGTCAGTTTTTTTTTTTTGACTTATGAGTTTGAATATCCTTTTGGTATCTTTTGCCTCTCTTTTATTCAACATTTTTAGCCACATGCATTTTGTTTATTCACTCTATAATATAAACATGGACCGCACTCGAAAAAACCCGGACAGCTCACGAAAAAAACCCAGACATATACAAATAAATTTCTTCTAAAAATGTCCTTCTAAATGCAATAAGTGTAAAGTGTCTGTATATCTAAGAATATATAGATTCCATGTATGCATTTCCTTTGACATTTGCATCGGTATGTCTATAAAAATAGCTTAATTCTATATTTTGGAATAAAAACATTTTGTAAAGCTTACTAAAACTTTTATAACACACAATAATGTAGGGTTAATGTTATCTTTTTATCATAAATACTAACCTCAGTGACGGATCCAGAACTTTTCATAAAGGGGGGGGGGGGAGGGCGCTGACTGACCGAAGGGGGGCCCGCTCCAGTCATGCTTCAGTGATTCCCTATATAATCAACCAAATTTTTCCCACGAAAGGGGGGGCCCGGGCCCCTAGGCCCCCCTGGATCCGCCTATGAACCTAACTTACCTTGTATGAACGTGTATATTAAGTTGAAGCATCTATTTCACGTTTTACCGTACATGAAGACTGTTTACATTCTCTAATCATATTCACTCGAACAAAATTTGGTCACACTCGAGAACAAAACCCGGATCAAATCACTCGACAAAATACGATACCAGCCGGAAACTATACCTGCTGTTATTCATGTTCTTGGAAAGAGTAATTAATCCTTGATCCGCAAGCTGTTTGATTTGGTTATTCATACAGAACGATTTTTCGATCATCCATGCTAGCATCGTCAGGAGACAAAAGAAGGTACACAAAAGAGATCTTCAAGAACGATAACTCTATAACAAATTTGGCCTTGAACCACTTTTGATACCACGTGCTTTACTTTCAACAGGGGATATTTTGACCGATAATAAAATTGAGGTAGGCAAGTGATTATTTATCAAAATACCACATTGATAACAATCCGTAAGCATAATATTAACGATTTAAATATGTTTTGTAACAAACAAAAGTGTAAAAGTGTTACTATTAAGCTTTACTTTTTGTTGAAATGAATCAACAGTGACGTTGTTGAATAATATAGGCAAATTATTTTGTTTAACGTCGATACCTTCAAAAATCTTTTAAAGTCATATACAAGTTGATGATTAAAGACATTTCATATAATTTTTTTTTAAATAAAATGTCTAATTATCTCCAAATGAATCTGTTTAAAAAGCATGTCGATAGTTATCTCCCTTGACATTATAGTCTATTATTTTTTTGGTTATGCGTTGCGTTTATTGCTGATATAAATTTGATATGAAAAAACCCACCTTATTGCTGTTGTCAGTTGATACAAAATACAATTATTTTTTGGATGAAAGCATATGAGAATGTGTGAATTGTTGGGTTTTTTTAAGGGGTTGGGGGGATGAGGGTGACACTGTCCGTTCTAATGTGTAGTATGGGGTAAAAACACCATTCACACATATTTGTATTCAGTGAAATGATTAGAAATACTACAGAATCAACAACTGTTTTAAATAATGATAGTGTTTATTTATTCATCATAAGTACAAGCTGTTCAATTATCCACATTAAAATTGGTGGTGGGGGGGGGGGGGGGGGGGGGGTAATTGTACATGTGTATGTAAAAAATAAATTGTTAGAATGACAAAAATAATAGTTACTGATGATAGATTAATGAATGAATATATTTATTGTGAATGAAATCTATACAAGAATGCAACAGAACTGTGGTTGTTGTCTCCCTTGAACAAGCTCATTATTTCAATTTACTAATAATTATTTAATTTGATGTTTAATCATTACAAATTATATAACAATTAATAAATAGTAGTATTTATAACTTTAGTTATATAAAATAGTTATCAACATTCAGTTATTTATTGTCTATTTTGAAATGTTTTGATTTTTTGTTTACCAAAATTTTGAACTTTTGATATTTTTATATATAGTTCTTGATTGGAACGGGAATTTATTCACGACTGTATCGATAAAACCACTCGCGATGATAAAATTCATCGTGCAAGACTGTCATGGGTTTCGCAAAGGATGTGCAAAACAATCCTCGTTGTCGATACATATCAATGTTCCGACCTTACAAGACCCTTATGTGTAGTCAAGGTGGTTAAAAAATCCCCCCTCCTCATGGGTAAAGATCCTTAAAAACCATCCTCAATCAGTTATACATGGATAGTCAATGTCGTTTAAAAAAAACAAACCTTGTACTTGTGCATCCATCGATAAATTTCACGCATTTCTTATTTTTGAATAACAAACCATTTTAATAAAACAGTAATAAAGGACAGAACTCTTTAATAGGTAATTGGACGGAAACCAAAGATCACAATTGAACCGAAAAAGACATTGGAATGTTATTTATAATTATGATATAATTTTTTAATAATATAATTTTTATTCAAGGTATCCATAAATCCTTCATGTTTCAAATATTTAAATACTTACCGCCATATTCTGTTCAACTGCAACACCTAAACTCACATGTGTTCAGAATAATTTCTTATTATAATCATACCATACACAATTCAAAACTATAATTTGATTTCATGATAAGCTTAAATTCTATATATAAGCATTCCATATTTGAATATAAAGTTTGAGGTGGTCACTACGCAATTCAGTACGTGGAAAACACTGTTCTTTATTTGTATTAAGTAAGACAAGTGTACGTAATTGCATGTGCTAGCACATGATTTCAATATATATTGAGCATTTTAGCAGATTTAGATTTATATAAAAATAAGAAGATGTGGCATGATTGAAACAACTCTCTCTCAACCAGAGACAAAAGGACGTAAAGTTAACAACTATAGGTCACCATACGGCCTTCAACAATGAGCAAAACCTATACTGCATAGTAAGCGATAAAAGCCCATGAATTGATAAATGTTAAACAATTAAAATGAAAAAAACTAACTAGCCTGATTTTATGTACAAAATGATAAATGAAAAGCAGATATGATATACAGCAAGAAACTACACTTACTTATTTACTTGTGATGTTTGTTTATACAAGGTGCTTAATAACATAATATATCATAGAAAAAAACAAGACAGTTAGGTTTCAATCATGTGATAAAAGTTATATATATAGATTACCGTTTTTCAACTATTAAAACATAATTAAGATTTTTAAAATCATGTTTTAATATTTCGTGAATATATAAAACAATTATTTATATATAAATATCAATAAAATATAACTTTCCTTTAATCTTTGCAGAAACTTATTTGAAGAAACAGACTATAAAAGCAAAGTGTCATTTATTTCATGATAGGAAAAAAAATAAATTAGAGTTACCTCTCTTGGCTAAAACATTTTAATGGAAAATCCCTATATAGTCATATTTTTGGAAAGGGGAATTGCATAGTTTAAAGAGACAACCAATAGAATTGCTTAGTGTTTTGAGACAGGTGAAGGTCATAAATTATTGAATATTTAGAAAAAATATATGGAAACTGAACTTTAATTTTTTTCCTGACATAGCTATCCATGCATAGTAAGAAATCGATCACTTCATTAGATACTCATTGGATACAAAGCTGACTGAAATTAGGTAAAACAAAATACTTATCAAAGATACCAGGATTAAAATTGTGTACGCCATACGCACGTTTTGTCTACAAAACACTCATTAGTGACGCTCGAATAAAAAAGTTAAAAGGCTCAATAAAAGACTTTATTTCTTTTTTCTGATAATAACCGTGTAGCAATTCGAAAATACAAAGACTCAATAGGGCCCGAAAAAATGCTCTTTTCGTTTGTTTTAGTTTTGATAATTACAACAACAGATGATGTCGGTAGGCAAGATTAAGATATATCTGTAAGTGATTCAAATCCATGAATTTCACGCGATTAAAAGGCTGCCTAAATCATTGACATTGCGCGTTGTTCGTATATGTTTTTCCCGAAGGTCATAAGCTAGATTTTGGTGCTGCAGTTCCTGCTTTTTTCATACAAAGGTCTTGAAGTTGGCATGTTGAAGATGACATTCTAACACTGTCAAAATTAAAACAAAAATCGTAAAAAAGCACTGCCGTATTGGCATATTTGTTATTTTGGAGTATTTCATAAAAATATTGTCTCAGTGGCATTGATAAAAAATCCTTTTTTTTTTCATTTTCCAACTTTTAAATTTTTCGACATTAAAACTTATTTGTGTACAAGTTTGGTTTGACTTTGTGTGATTGGTTTTGGTTCAAAGGCTTCCATTATTTTTCTATTTCTTCGATTTCTGAATATTTTATCATAATCAATCCCAAGAAGCTGGGTGAGGAAAGAAGGGTTTTAGAACGCAAGATACTAGTAAAGTTTCGAAGTCACTGTATTGCAAAGAAAAAATCAATTTGTCGAACTCATCGTACAATACAAGATAAAGACAATAAAAAGGACAAAAAACAAATGTAATCGCGCACATATGAATAAAGTGATCACGTAATTCCTAAAAAGCGACGGAAAAAATAGGATGGGGATGGGGTCCCTTTTTTGACGTTTTTGACGATGAATGCATTTTTTTTTTATCAAAATAACGTAATCGATTAACAGTTTTACTGTTCGACGATAATGGTATTAAAAAAAAACGTTGTGACGAATGACGAAAACAAGTTAGGCACCGTCGGCGTCACCTGAAACGAAAAAGGGGCGTTTGAAGCTTAATGATAAAGGTCAAAAACGGGTAATATCAGTTGCTTTGAAAGAGAAAAGCAAACCGTTCCCTGCATGGGAAACCACCCACACTAGACATATACCGATACATTTAATGATAATGTGATTGTTTTACATACCTCAAGAAATTAGAAAGAATAAGTCTTGAAATAATGAAATAATTAGAATTGACATTAAAAATGATTAACAAAATTAAATGTTTATAAAATTTGTCAATTATTTTAATCTTTTAACAACTACTTTACAGATATAACGAAAACTATACTTTGTTGTCGGAAGATGTGATGTTTCAAGGTCGGAAGGTGCAAGCATTTTAATTACACTTTTGTTGCAAGTGTTTAAACGTAGATTTTTTTCTAGGGTGATGCGTAAATGTATGTCCTTGAATTGCAATATAAATAAGCTTACCTGATCAGAATTGTGTGAATACCATTTTCTCTCTTGTTATGGTAAGTCAATTTTTGTCCAATCAATTCATTTTTTTTTTTTAATTATATGAAAATAAAACTATCTCATAACTTTGTATATAAAATTTTCTTTGTCAGTTGTATCCATCAGTTTTGAGGCGAAAAGGTTTAAGAAAGTGGGATAATGATAATTTTTAGTCATGCAGGTTATTAATCTGTGAACATCACCAGACCTAGCGTCGTTAAACACGTAAAATGACTTTATTGGTAGTATTTATTTTTGTATGAATAAAACTAGATATGGAGTATACGTCGATGAGACAACAATCCAACGACAAAATTATCAAACAATGATATCTAGAAGTTCATATACAGTTTTCATTTATACAATATGTCAAGTTTTAACCACCGAGTCTATTAAATGGTGCATTGATTAACGTCTCCGAGGAGACGTTATTAAGAATTGAACGATGGACAGTCTGCGGGCTGAATGCTTCTTACTACCTGATTGGAAGATATTACTGAGACGTTAATAATTAAAGTTCGTTGATTGGTTGGGACAATCCAAACCTAGTAAATGTCTTTCAATCCCGTAGAGTATCGGATTTGTACTCTCTATTTTAGCCATTATATTTTGCCTGGTCACCAATCATGATTGTATATCGGTACACAGATAACATTTATCTATAAATAGCCGAATCTCCTGAAGTTTTGTAAACACACACGGGATTGTTCCAGTCGATCACTGTTACGTACATTTTATACACGAAGAAAACTTGTGAAGGAAATCATGGTTATGATATTTCATGATGATAGAATAAATTGTTTGATAAATATGTAAAGCATTTACAACCATGGTTTTAATTGCATCTGTACAAAAATATCGACATCTGATCAGTAACTGTTTCAGATTCAATCTTCAACCTTGTCTTGACTTACTTATATCACCTAAAAAAAAGCGCCCCCCCCCCCCCTTTTGTGGGAAAAATTTGGATGATTATATAAGGAATCACTAAAGCATGACTGGAGCTCCCCCTTTTTTTTTAGGTCAGTCAGCGGGCCCCCTTAGAAAAAGTTCTGGATCCGCCACTAGCAGTGCTTAATTTCTATGAATGATTTGAAAGGAGATATGAAGTATACGTAATTGCCATGGTTTAGACATTAACCAAATTAAATAACAACAAAACAATTTACTTCTAAAAATTAATCTACGGTCTTCTACAATGGACATGTCATTACAATATTTTAAGTTTTTAATCCTCCCAAATCTAGCTATGATATATAGAATAGTTGTGAATACATGTAAAAAATATATCTTAATAGCAAACAAATGAATATTACTTAAAGCAATGAGCAGGGTCAAGAACAAACTTCTAGTAATTGTTTTGATGTTTATTGACCATTTATTCTATATATATATATATATGCTATATGAGAAAAAGAGAAATAAAAGAAAATTATAAATTTCAAATACGAAAATACTGTTGTCATTTTAAAAGAACGGTCTCTCACAAAATATTATGTCAATCCAGTATGTTAAGCTTTGAAGGATTAGTACGATAAGGACCTTATTTAACACCCAACATTAAACGACATACTGCTTCATAACGTGTTTGGTAAAATTTGTTGATTGATTTGCAAGGCTATTCTGAATGAATTAATCTACAAAGCGAGAACACTTTCCACTTTCATCAGCTAAGAAACGGCTAGCTTTTTTAGAAAAGCTATTACTTGTTTAGCAGCTACTATCGAAAATCTGCCATCTATACCAATGTCACTACATGACAAATAAATAAAATAAAAATAGCACTTTTAAATTTTGATGCATCCAAAGCGATTTTCGGGATTTATCTTCAACTAAAACTCTCAAACCCAATAGTAATATAGGGTTACAAACACATAGCGTTCCGTTTTCAGAATTATAAAATATGTTTTAAATAAGTGTTAAAAAGAATATTATCATGACTGTGTTTGACAATAACTCATGATGTAATACGTGAATATACACATTTTCATTTCGAAATCCAGTAATTGTATTAAAATTGAGCTTGCATTTTCTTCAGGCAAAATTGACAAAAACTATTTTGGCCTTTCTGTTTAGCCATTGTAGCTTTTATGCTTCGAAATGTTTTCATGTATTTTGGCTTGCTAAACTTCTGACCGAGCAAAGTTATAAAAAAAAAATACATATTATGCACGTAAAACGGTACCATACCATTTCAATTATGTTTTCAGCTATATGCCTGTGATTACTGGCTTTAAAGAAATGGTTATCCTTAGAATTATGTTGATTTTCGGCCTTGTCCTTCTGACAAATGCGCAATTAGACAACATCAAACAGATCGACAAACTAAAGAAAGGAATTCTTGTAAAAGTCAACCAGGATTCTACTATCTTAAGCCGGAAAAGACGCCATTATTACGGAAACTGTCTGGATATCAAAACATGGTACACTAATGATGGGAACGGAAACACTGTATTTCTCGATCGTCAAACTCCCGATTGTGGATTAACAGCTATGAGGTCATTCCACTTAGTTCGAAATAATGCTGGTAGCCATGTGAGATATGATGTAAGCTGTTGCAATCTTCCACTGAATTTTAAATGTAGTACGGAAATATTGAATACCCCATTTAACAACGATGGAAATGGCAAAGTTGCTTTTTTAGATCGCCAGTTTGTGTCTTGTCCACATAATGGATTTATTAAACGCTTCCATTTAAATCGTCAGCTACCCAGCAAATATCGATACACTTATTCGTGCTGCACCCCTGAATCTACACAACGGCATAAGATGAACTGCTACTATAATCCCACCCCAAGTAGTCCTGCTGGTCATGGAAATATGGTGTACCTTGACAAACATAGACCAACCTGTCGACCCGGGTATTTCCTAAATAACTTTAGACTTGTTCATCCAACTCTTACAACGATGAGGTACAATTACAGATGTTGTGCCTTTCTTCCACAATAATCATTGAGAATAAATGTGTACCTCTTCTGCATTGCAGTGTCAGCTGTATACTGTCCATATCTACTATATTTGGATTTGCTTAGTAATTTGAATTGTCTTTGCAGAAATAGGATGTTTAGATATTTAAATTGTGTTTTAAAAAAATGTGTTATGAAACAATTCCTACGTTATAATACTTAAATGATAGATGTACGATCTGCTCTGAATAAATTGATTTTATATTTTTATGTGTATTTTCAATTGTGTTAGTTCATTGTTTTGAATTAACTCAATCAGTACTTAATAAATAAATGTTCTGTAGTTTCAGATCAATATTTACTTGCATTGGAAATCAAGAAAACAAAAACAATAAAAAAAAAATATAGGTGCTGTACAGCAGAACGTAAACAAATGTGAAGAAGTCTACGAAAGTAACTAAGTGAAAGAATAAAAGTAAAAAAATAAAAACCTTACATGCAACAAATTTACTGAACTACCAAAAACTAAAAGAGAGTGCTTATTATTTTACCTTAATTAAGCAGCAACTTCATTCATATCATTTTTCATTTCAATCAAAAGTTCATATAACCATAAAGGAAATATCTTCATTACGCAGATCCGACAACAGAATGTGTAGTTACTGTAAACAATCACAACAGTATGTATAGTTACTGTAAACAATCACAACAGTATGTGTAGTTACTGTAAACAATCACAACAGTATGTGTAGTTACTGTAAACAATCACAACAGTATGTGTAGTTACTGTAAACAAAATACAATCATCAACATATATTAACTAAAAATGACGAATATATAGTCGTGTGTTATGCAGCATTTTATAAGTTAATCTTTGATATTGAGTCACTATAAAGTAATTGCGAGTACTTTATGTTGGTTATTTTTTTATATGTCTTCATGCCTGATGAAAATATGTTAATTTACTAGATCAAACACGTGTTTCTGTTTATAGATAATATAGGCAATGTGTATTGTCCAAAGGCAGGATAAACAATGTGAACAATCAGTTAATATACACACTGTGCACTCTCCTAGGTTAGAGAGAAGGATGCACATCAAACACAGTTAAAGATAAAATATCCTACCTAAGCATTGCTCATGGATTGGACCAAATGCGTATTTAATCATGCCGGAATCAATTCAATCTGAGTGTATATTTCCTATTTACGGATAAAACTCATGTCTAACCATGCAATGTTTACACTGTGCACTCTCCAAGGTAAAAATCAAAGCTGTTTTTAATAATGCAACTTACTAAATGTCTTATTTTAGGACCAACAACATGTTTAAACTTGCACTTTACTCACTATGCAATGTCCAAGTTTAGAACAAAACACTGGTTTATCCCACCTGCATAATTCGCCAAAAAGAATCTAAGGCATAGCCGATATCAATCAAGGGTCAAATTAGCAGGAGGCAGTTAGTACCATAGTATCTGTAAACTGAGCAAGTTAAACAAAGCCTGAAATGGCAATTGTAAAAAAACAATAAACGAAAAAAACAAATTTGATATACAGGTTCCTGACTTTGACAGGCACATATAGAATGCGGCGGGGTTAAACATGTTAGCCCACTCCCAACCTTTCCTTAAAACTGAGACAGTGATACAACAGAACAACACAAATACAAACTGTACAAAAGAATAAACAAAAAACAAATATGATAAACAGCAAAAAATGACTACCACTCAATTCCATGATCCTAACTTGGGACAGGCACATATATAATGTGTCGGTGGTAAATATGCTGGCGGGAGCCCAACCCTACCCCTTACCTCGGATAGTGAAAGGTGTAAAAGCACACCATTAGACCAAACTATAAACATCAGTTGAAAAGGGCTAAGCTTATCAGATCGATACAAAACGAAAACAACCATTACAAACACATAACACACAAAGTACAGATTTGAGAGCAATCGCACTTACTGAAAGCTAATTCAAAGCCAATACAAAATAATAATAAACGCATGTAAATAGCAATAAGTTCACATAAAACATCTAATGGATTAAGCTTGAAGACGTCATCAACAGTCATTAACGCTTAATAGCGGTTTGAGAGGTGTTATTTATAGAGACAATTGTCAGAGGTGAGACTTGATCACAAGACACATCAAGATATGTGTTAGATACGTTGGTTAGGCTTAATGTATGAAAAAAGTAAATAATTCGATTGGACTGCATTCATGTATCATATTCACTAAACAAACAGACGAAAGAGAAAACAATGAAGTCCTACAGAGAAGTTAGAAATTCTGAAGAATAAACTGTCAACTGAGACAGGCACAGTAACACAGAAAGCTCCACAACCTATTCCCTCTTAAACTTTTAATATTGAAGGCTTCCCAAACGTTTGGTTTTAATAGAAGCTAATGAACGTATTTCCGGAATACTTGGTGTATTAAGTGTTGGTCAGATTGATGAACAATGGACACTGAATTAACTGAAAGCGTATGTGAAATCTGGTTAGAAAAGGTCAGAATTATTTATTGCAATTCTGTTAATCGTTGCCCTTAGGTACATGTGGATACCATAATGAATCCGAATCCCAGATAAACATTCAAACGTACCATAAGTATACTACTTCGATATATGCATAGACATCTCGGTGAATAATTTTTCTCTCCATTAGATTGAATAAATCAGTTCTATACTCCGCTGATCTACAACTGCTACATTAACATCTGAATGGATAGTCAATGAAAATCGTCAATCATTCAAATGAGCTCGTGGATTTATCTTTCTTGATCACATTACTAGTAATCTGACTGTTAATTTGTCATCTATCCCACAGGGCACAATTAATATCCCGGATTTTTTAAAAATGTTTAATGTATAAAAACGTCTAGCCTTGGATCCTGTTCAATCTTCTGCTTCCTGTCTGGTGACTACCTTTCGGTGCTAAACAGAACTTTTACGGATGTGCATGCTATACTAACAATCATTAAAATAAAGAAGTGATGTAAATCTTTTGTTCAAACGCTTCAATACTTCTTGTGTGGAATGGAAAGTTATTTTCTATTGTCCATATTCATTTCCCTTTGGATATTTCTATGAGCATTTTCTTAAAAAGTGTTCACCCATGGAAATATTGTAAAGGACGTCACGCAATATTGAACGAAGATGAAAATTTAAACGGATAGGGGAAATGACTACGTAGTTATATAATGGACTTCATTATTAACAATCAGTTTTTATTTGCGAGTCGTAATTCCATTGTATAAAATATACTATCGTATTCACTGAAATGTAACAACAATATCCGTAGTCGAATATAAAAAGAGAACATTAGAAAAACAGATCTATAATCAAAACCTAATATTCCGCTGTATTTACTGGCTGAAGTTCTGTCACAAAGAGTAGACAAGCAGGTATAACTAAATAAAATATATTATACTATTAATTGTGTGCCATTCCTCTTATGTTTATCTATAAAGTATCAACTGTGTTAACTCTGATGAACTATTTTGTTATATCTAATACATTAGCATAATTCAATAATGAAAATTAGAGAAAGAAATAAGCCTCAATTAACGATTGTTTTATATTAAACCGTTAAGGATATCATTTCATTGAAATTTGAAATGTAGTATTTTGATTTCGTACAGCGAAAACGCGTGTTCAATTTGAATATATTAAAAAAAATGATACAATATTGTTAATAATAATAAAAAAATTAACAGTTTAATAATTATACAATTTGTTTCTCGCATGTCTAGAATGAAGTTCAACTAAAGTTATCTCTCTTTATATAGCTGATTGACTCTCTATTCAAATTTGTGTATAACTGTATCATTAATCATGATTGTAAAGATTGTTCTCAATCTTTCTTACAATACCTTTAGTCTCTAGATATTTATTCTATTCAATAGCTTTTCGAAATATCTTAGCCAGGTTTTCTAAATAAAATAACAACTAAACTACTATTTCAAGAAATAGAAATTATTATTATTACTATAAATTACTACAAAGAATGAAAGTACAATATGTTTAACGGTTTTCTGTGATTTTCGTGCGTGAAGTATTTACCTATTAAGTTCAAATTCGTTTTGCTATTCGGAAAATCCCCTTTTTATAATCCTTAGCACGCCTTATCCTTGCGCGTAAGAAAATAGGTCGCTACTGGTCAAGGTTAATCATATAAATCACTGTCAATACATACGTAAATATTGGATTATAAAGAAAGAAATCACGATTTCATACGTCTCGACACCGATTTATCAATATAAAGCATATGAACACAAGTAACTAAAGAAATGTAGGATTAATAACAAGTTAGAAAATAAAGATGTTATTCGAATGCCACATGTTGGCGGAATTTCGTAACGCTAAATCGGCAACTTCCAATTTTGCCGGGAACGACGTTACGTTAACACAAAGGTAAAACCGCGTTATTGAATGTTCACAACACTGCCCTCCGTCAAAATAGAATTTCGTCTCGAAATTTAAATAATTGCGAAATATTAAATCATTAGATACAATTAAACAAAATCTAAACAAGCACCTGCTATCTCAATAGAATATTAAAATTAAGAAAATTTGTTTTTGTCAATGTTGACTAGATCACGAATATATCACAATTCTTGACACGTTTAATAATAAAAGTGTACCAATGATATATAAAACAATATACATATAAATAATGTCAACAATTTTGTAGTTTTGTGTCTTTCAATATAATAAATAAACTGTTTATAAAATTTTCAATGTTTTCTTTGTCCAACAACTTCACTGTATTATTGGTTCGTCTCTTTTTTTTTTTTTTTTTTATGTGTCCTCTTCTGTTTTTTTTTTTCTTTATGTGTCCTCTTCTGTTCTTTTCTCTTTCTGTGTCCTCTTCTGCTCTTTTCTTCCTTTTTCTCCAATCTTTTTGTGTGTCTTGAGTTACCTGTTTTTCATTCTCATGTTCTTTCTCAGTTTGGTCTAAATCTGTTTTACGGAAACTTTCTTTCAGTTGACTTATTTTTTCCACCTGACAGAAAAAGTCTCCATCCTCTTTTTTAACTGAAACATTTACAATTTCTTCCGTAACTGGAATATTTTGATTTTCTTCTGTTACTGGAACATTCACAATTTCTTCTGTAACATTTACATTTTCTTCTGTAACATTTACAGTTTCTTCTGTAAAATTTATATTTTCCTCTGTAACATTTTCATTTTCTTCTGTAACATTAACGTTTTCTTCTGTAACATTAACAATTTCTTCTGTAACATTAACATTTTCTTCTGTAACATTAACGTTTTCTTCTGTAACATTTACATTTTCTCCTTTAACATTTACATTTTCTTCTTGCAATATTAACGTTTTCTTCTGTAACATTTACATTTTCTTCTGTAACATTAACATTTTCTTCTGTAACATTTACATTTTCTCCTTTAACATTTACATTTTCTTCTGTAACTGTTACATTTTCTTCTGTAATATTAACATTTTCTTCTGTAACATTAACGTTTTCTTCTGTAACATTTACATTGTCTCCTTTAATATTTACATTTTCTTCTGTAACATTTACATTTTCTTTTTGCAAGAGCTCAGGCAACATCTGGACATCGACCTTGTCCGTCTGTGTACCCTTATAACTTGTACTGGTAATATTTCCTATATGTACATGTACATGCATGTCCTGCGTACTTGCTACCATGGGTTTTCTGTCATCGGCCATTACCGGCTCTACCATTGAATCTCTGATTGACAGGAACTCACTTCTTTCCGCTTCTTTGTCAACGATAAGCCCAGAATTGGTGTCCTTTACTCCGACTCTGGCTTCTCTATCAGTTTGTCTCTTAGTCTCACATTCAATCCGCTGACCATTAAACTGTAAGCCTTGCATAGGATTGATTGTGATATTCATTTCATCAATTAGGTCACAACCTAATAACATGTTATCTCCAATGGGTGCTACATAAACTGGCCATTTGAAGGTTTCACTTCCCAGATTAACTTCCACCTCTGTAATCCCTCTTGTTGTCAAGTTCTTACCGGCCTCAGCAACTACCAAATTTCTTGCTGCTCTCCTTAGTTTTGGCCGTTTACTCCCAGGAATCTGATTATACAACTTCTCACTTAGAACCGTCACCTCTGCTCCAGTGTCAATAACTGCATTCGTCACAATCTTGTTAATGACCACTGGAACTGTAATGCTAGCTGCTGTCACCCGAGCAATGATAATATTTCCTTCTATCCCGTTGATCGGTTCTGCACTACCCATTACCTCCTTTGGTGTGTTCTCTGGTGTGTTCTGTTGTATCTCCTTAGACTCTTCAAACAACATCTCTAGGCTTAAATCTAGGTCCCGTATATCTAGGCTATCTTCTTCAAATGATCTCTTTATATAAGCTGTATTCACTGATTTTTTCGGTTCAACCAAATGCTCTTTCATTTGGCAATGTTTCTCTTCATATTTCAAATTATTCTCTTTAACTTTTTCTTTACCATGTTTAGGGGCTGACACTTGGCCGATAGTCTCAACCCTTAGCAGTTTAAAGACTCTTCATTTTGGTTTTGACTCCTTTCATTATTCCTTATAAAACCACTTCTGTTTTCTTTATGATAGGGGCTTCTCTTTTCTTTTGGACAATTTCGTATGTAATGGCCTTCCTCATTACAGTTAAAGCATCTGGAATTCTTCATCTTGGTCGTATGGTCTTTATACACTTGCTTATTTTGCCCTGGACTACTGTCATACTCCTGTTGTGTATAGTACTTTGCCATTTCTCTTTTAATGGTTGTCTCTAGTGACTCCGAAATTCCTCTTTCAAACTGAGTCATTCTTTCTTCTGTAACAAATCTTTTCACTCCTACTTTTCTGGCCTCTATATCTTCGGACCCGCAATCATTTCTATAAATGTCCTCTGTTGTACCAAGCTGACGGATGTTTCTATCTCTTGTACCTCTCTTATATGTTTCATACAGGGTAACTTGGTGTATTGCCTCTGTTATGCTGGTTATCCTTTTTGTCAGTAGCTCAATAGCAATACTCTGGTCCGGCAATCCTCTAAGCATATACTCCACACTGAGTGTACTGTGTGTTGCTGTGTCAATTGTGGGGAAAGACTTCCTGACCAACATCTCGACCCTTGAAGCATACTCCTGAATTGTTTCTCTATCATACTTTCTCAGAGTATGAAGCTCTTGTCTGTATGTTTCCGGGTACCCATGATCTCCAAATCTATTTGACATGGCTGCACAAAGTGCTGAAAATGATCTTTTTGTCTCTGGTGTAAGAAATGAAGCATAGACCATTGCTTCATCTTTGAGAGCTGTCACCAGTTCTATGGCTTTGGTTGATGGACTCCAATTATTCATTTCTGCAATCAATTCAAATTGCATCACATATGCATTCCATGGATCCTTCCCGTTATAGAATGGCACTCTTGTTCTGCGTCCATTTTCATTAAATATTGGAACTTCTGATGTATTGATATACTGTGGTCCACTGGAATGCTGCATTGGTAACAAGTTTGGCTCTGCGATTGGTTGATATTGTTGGAAATCTCTATTTTGAACTGGAAATTGTGAAAAATTACTGTTCGGGGCTTGATTTTGTATATATCGGCTATTCTGTACTGTATTTTGCGAATAGTTACTTCTTTGCATTGTATTATGAGGATAAGTGTTGCTCACAAATTGACTCTGAGTATACAAGTTCTTGTTAAGAACTGGATTCTGTGAAATGTTGCTGCTAACAATATCATGGTTTACATGGGTATGGGTACCAGCATATACATTCGGCTCTATATACTCTGTTGACTGGGTAATTGTGTTGACCAGATTTTGATTAGGGTTTGTTTGACTTGAACTTGGTATCGGAAGACTGTTTTGTTGGGCTGTTCTCTTTAATTCAAAATTTTCATTCTTTAAGGCATCTAATTGTCTTCTTAATTGTGTGAGCTCATCACTATCAGAATTGGTTGATCTTGAAATTAAAGCGCTATCACTTCGACTTTGAGTTGGAACAAGGAACGGATTAGTGTTATTCTCAATTTCTTTACTTATAGCAGGTAAGTTGATAGTATGATCCATGGTACAAGGATTTTCATCAGTCAAATGAGTTATCTCCCTTTCTCCTTCATTAATTGAAGTAGGCAATATATTTGGATACTTATCTATTGTCTCCCCATTACTGAATTCAGGGATATTAAACCTTGCATTAAAATAATCATGAGAGTTTCTAGATTCCCCTGAAAAATGGGCCTCCATATTCCCAGATGATATGGCATGGTTGGGAATGGCTAAACTACTTGGTGGGTTTATTCCAGATCCCCTTCCTCTTCCCCTTCCTAAAGACATTGATCCCGTAGACATACTAGGTTGTCTATTTCTCAAATTATACATCCTACTTTTGACTGCTAAATGGAATCAAGAGTTTCAATTTACTAATCAACTTGGATTAAATTTTATCCTTGTTGAAATTGATAAAGAATTTCCTATGCCTTACTTTTAAAACACAATTTGGATTATGAATCTATCCTTACTTTGTGAAATAGACTATATACATTACAAACTTGAAATAGACTATAGACGTTCAACTTTGACCTTAATGAAATATAACTACAACTTAGATTTATATTTATCCTTGTTGTAAAACTTATTTTGTGAAATGTACTATTTAATTTACAACTTCGAAATAGTTTATAATTTTTTTTTTTTAAACTTCGACTCTATCGAAAAATTATTATAACTACAACTTGGATTTATATTTATCCTTGTTGTAAAAAATAAGCTTATGAAATGGACTATTTAATTTACAACTTTGAAATAGACTATAAATTTTACAACTGGACCCTATTGAAAAAATTATGGTTTTAATATTATTATTCAACTTGGATTCAGATTTATTCCTGTTAAAAATAGACTCCTAACTTTAAAACTCAACTTGGATTAAAGTTTATCCTTATTGAATATGGTATTCAATATTAATCTAGCTCAACTTGGATTTTATTTTATCCTTGTTGAAATTTGACTTAAATTTTTTTATCTTTTAACATTCAACTTAGATTAGAATTTATCTTTGTTGATGTATACCCCTTAACTATTTTATTTCAACTTATAGATTCATATTTATCCTTGTTGATATATACTCAAATTTAATAATTATAACCTTTTCAACTTGGATTAGAATTTATCCTTGTTGACATAGATTTTGATTAACTATATTATTTCTTTTCAACTTGGATTTATATTTATCCTTGTTGAATTTAAAACTACTGAAAGATATACTATAAGCTTAATTAATCCCACCGCTGCCACCAGTGTAAAGATTGTTCTCAATCTTTCTTACAATACCTTTAGTGTCTAGATATTTATTCTATTCAATAGCTTTTCGAAATATCTTAGCCAGGTTTTCTAAATAAAATAACAACTAAACTACTATTTCAAGAAATAGAAATTATTATTATTACTATAAATTACTACAAAGAATGAAAGTACAATATGTTTAACGGTTTTCTGTGATTTTCGTGCGTGAAGTATTTACCTATTAAGTTTCTGTAAAGATGAGTTCAAATTCGTTTTGCTATTCGGAAAATCCCCTTTTTATAATCCTTAGCACGCCTTATCCTTGCGCGTAAGAAAATAGGTCGCTACTGGTCAAGGTTAATCATATAAATCACTGTCAATACATACGTAAATATTGGATTATAAAGAAAGAAATCACGATTTCATACGTCTCGACACCGATTTATCAATATAAAGCATATGAACACAAGTAACTAAAGAAATGTAGGATTAATAACAAGTTAGAAAACAAAGATGTTATTCGAATGCCACATGTTGGCGGAATTTCGTAACGCTAAATCGGCAACTTCCAATTTTGCCGGGAACGACGTTACGTTAACACAAAGGTAAAACCGCGTTATTGAATGTTCACAACAATGATAATCAGTTTGAGGGGTTTTTGTGAAAGATATGCAATTGTGTGCGAATCAGTTTCACTTGTCTTTTCTCTGGATAATATGCTTGTTATGGGCCCTTTAAATTGGTTAAATGATTTTTTTTTATAGTTTATATTTTGATAGTTGATACTTGTTAGCGTTACTTGCTTATTTTTACAATAATGGTGTGTTAAGAAATTGAAATGGTCGAAATTGTGTATTTGATCTAATTTCAATGTTCGGAATGTTTCAATATTAATACAGTACATAAGATGGGACATGCAGGGAAGGGAGTGTTGATAAAAATGTGCGGATATGCATAAATTACTTTTTCTTGTTTAATTTTATTTCATCTGATAAAATGGTTTGAAATATAGAATGACATTTTTTTTGGTGAAATCACCTATCATCGGGTACACCCTTATTAGTTTGATAACATAGAATACAGTGTTACAGATCTGGAAAATTATCCTAGTGCACTTTATTGTTTTACTTATTTTGCATGTAGTATTTATCAAATGGAAAAACAAATTATTGATAAATATTTATGCATACATATAACTTATGTCTTTTGTTCTGAAACACCAAATAAAGACACAAATAAGTATAATTTTATTTCAACTAGGAAAATGACCTTCTTATCTAATGACTTATAAAATAAATCTGGATCATCTTTCTAAAGTGTATATACCTTCGGCTGTTGTCTGCTCTTTGGTCTGGTTGTTGTCTCTTTGACATATTCCCCATTTCCATTCTCAATTTTATACTACTGTTATCTGTTAAGTTAGTGTTAGTGGATGGTCAGCTTAATCTTAAAATTCTGTCTGCGAATAATTGGGTACAACATGGGGAAAATGAAAGGAAAACCATTAGAAAATAAGATAGAAATGTTCAAAATTAGAAGATTTATGTTCAATATTTAGCAAAAGTCCAAATATCTATCTATTCCTGGGAAAGAATAATAAGAACATCAACTGCATTATGTCTTAAGAATGGACAGTTGTTTTGACTTTCTGTATAACATATTTACAGTTGATTAACGATGAAAATCAGTAATAATTAAACAATATTTCTTTTTAAAATTGAATTATATTGGACAACAAGCTTGTTTGGGTCAATTGGATCATAATTTCTATATAATTACAGATTTTTCCATAGTTTGTTGAATAATGTGTATAAACAAAAACAATCCTGTGCATAGAGTTGCTTTAAACTTAAAATCATATAAATGAAATAGCTGATTTTTTATCTTAACTTTTACATACATATAGAAAATGAAAATAAAATAACTGTAATAAAAGGCAAGATCATGTAAGACCAAACAGTAAACACACTTGAAAACAAACAACAAAAACAAAAACATTGTAGACGAACCACGAGTAACTTGACTATACTGACAAATAAGACAAATGTGAAATGTACCGAAAATACAGAATTCAAACCACAAACGATAAGACATAACACAATATCAAAAGAAACATCATAACTAAATACATGAAATGTTGGATGTATAAATACCAAGACACGTCGTATAGAAATGCGAATTCACACTCGGCAAAACAGTCATATTCGGGAATAGGTCACGTTCGGTACTTAGCAGACCAGACGACGTAGATGGTAAACCACAATCTAAGACGTGGTAAAAATGTCGTTAGTTAGTTTAGACACAGACACATCGTATAGATCAACCAATTCGTGATGGTGTCCATAAAATTTACGGAGTGTCATTTTATAGTCTTTCCTCCTCATAATTCTGTTGGAGCAGTTTCTGCGTAAGGAGCACACTCTTGTATATGAAGTCAGTATAGTTTGAACATGCACGAGCATAACGTATCAGTTGAGATATGTAAACACCATACGATGGGGTAGAGGGTATGTTACTGCTGAGAAATGGGATATTGATAATTGGGAAGTTGAAATCATCCCGTTTGTCATAGATAATAGTGTGAAGTCGTCCATCTGTGTCAATATTGAGGAAAAGATCAAGGTATGAAGCAGTCCTTCTAGTATCAGTAGTATCCTTAATTTCAAGTTCACTGGGATATATGAGATGCAACGACTGACTGAAATATGGGTTATTCAGTGATAGGACATCATCAATATATTTGAAAGAAAATTAAAAAATTTCGCAAGGTGCTTTTTCTTTTTGTCTTTTAGAAGGTTCTGAATGAATTCTGCTTCATACGAGTACAAAAACAAATCGGCAAGTAGGGATTGCACAATTAGTACCCATTGGAATACCGACTGTCTGTTGAAATATCAATCTTCCAAACTGAACAAATATATTGCCGATGCCATAAATGATGCCATCCGACAATGCAACGTTCTAACATCCAATAAACTGATACACGTCTTTATATTTCGCTTGGCTCTACTGATGAGCAGTGAATCATGGTTTTTATCTAAACAAATTCAGGCCGTCGCAGGTAGGATGGATGGCCAGCTGCAAACCGATTACGGAGAGGAACTGAATTATTCGGGTTAACTTTCAGTGTGAAGTTTCTTATTCTCAATAAATAATTTTTACTTTTCTGTGTGTATTTTTGAACTTTTTCAAACTGTGTTTTAAAATCACACTTGGGTATTATTTGTAATCGCAGAGTGCTTATTTTAAATCTCTGTGTATTCTTTTTCGAAAAAAAGACTTAAATCTGGTTTTGACGAGAAAGACATGTACAAGTTTTTGATGCGTTGCATTGGTCCGTTTGAGTAATTACAAAATACTATGTAAGGTATATAATGTTGTGTGTTTGTTGTGTCGTAGTTCTCCTCTTATATTTAATGTGTTTCCCTCAGTTTTAGTTTGTAACCCGGATTTGTTTTTTTCCCTATCGATTTATGAATTTCGAACAGCGGTATACTACTGTTGCCTTTATATATAGCACTTGGCTCAAAATCGCATTATAGTATAAGGAAAAAAAAACAACCAGGAGATGGGGGATCTTCTTTTTACGTCAACAATTTGGTCTCAAAGTCCTCATATTTTTTTATCATTTATCATTTCCCTACTCAACACCTTTTCTCTTTCCATTAGTTTGCATTAGGTAAATCCTTAACATAACCCTCAACTTTATTGAAGACTAAAAAAATGTTGAAATGTGAATTTATCAGTGAAAAGTACATTGAGTTATAGAAGGCATTATCGTAAAGCAATCTGAGAAGATCATACGAATGTTATAAAACAGTGGTATGTATTGGTTGTGATATTGAACATTTTGTGTACTTCATAGAATACCCTAACTATTTTTGACGCAGTTACATTTGTTTTGTCATCTTTTGCAATTTGAATATAAAAATAAATATTTCAACAGTAGCAAAACTTATAAAAAAGACGAGGTCTATTTTTCCTGCTCAGTAAGATACGTGACTACATACGGAAGAACGCCAAGGTTGTTTTATCCAACACTGATAAATAGTGAATAGAACTGAAACCGTCTTTTTCTAAAAAAAATTACCAAAGGGTTGATTTATTTAAAAAAATATATAACTAATATCAAGCAAAAATATCATTATTTTTACCTTTAAACTTACTGTAGCATTTGTCTTTTTATGTATGCGGGGTGTAACCTACGTTTCAGAATGATTCATTAATCTTTTATCAGAAAATTTGTGATTCATCGTATTGTATCTGTAATAAAACTTAGGTATAGTTTTACCAACATATCTCGCATCTTTCAAAGAGAGCCGAAAGATACCGAAGTGGTATTTAATCACCTAAGTTGAAGACAAACTGACAACGCCATGCCAAACGAAAAATAGAATGACCGAAGACAAACACTTTGTCTACCAACAAATATAGTCAATTATAGACTGAACAACACAAACCCTACCGAAAACCAAGGTTGATCTCGGGAATGGTAAGCAGATCCGGTTCTTCAAGTTGCACGCTTTGTGATGCTCATGTGAATACATATTCTGTGACAAGTCTCATTCGATGTTAAACATCTGTCTTTTGATCCTCGATTGTGACATCACCGACTTATCTCCGAATTTGCCATGAATCTCATGACCAACGCAACATATGATACAGGATCTGCTTACTCTTCCGGAACATCTCAGATGATCCTCGGTTTTTGTGTTACTATGTCTCGAGGTTTATATGTACTGTTTTGTAGACTATTGTTTTTTTCCCAAGCCATTATACAAATAAGAAGATGTGGTATGATTACCAATGAGAAAGGTTTCCACCAGAGATCAAATATCGTAGAAGTTAGGTCATCATACGGCCTTCAGCAATTAGAAAAATCCATACGAGCCATAAAATACCCCAACACGACATGTGTAGAACGATTCAAACGAGAAAAATGACGTCCTAAATTATATTAAACAATTAATAAAAACAAATATGATATATTGCTACAAACGACAACCACTGAAGTACATATGTACCTTGAGACAGGGATATGCAGAATGTGGCGAGGTGAAACATGTTTGCGGGCTCCCAACTTCCCTAACATTGGAAAATGGTGTAACACCACAACACAACACGAGAGAAAATTGTTTCATATTTGTCATTTCGGGGCCTTTTATTGCCTGTACGGTGACCTATAGTTGCTTACTTCCACGTCATTTTGGTCACTGGTGGAGAGTTGCCATTCTTACCACATCTTCTTATTTTCCAATTGACTCGTCCAATCGACGCAAACCACATAAACAACTAACAAAAAGATCCAATGGATTTAGTGTAAAGACGTCAGAAACAATCATGGAAAAAACATCATTTTGTGCAATGATAAAATATAGGTATCGTCAGAATGTAGGACCATGTGTGATATCCTGTTTGTGATACGTTTTCTACAGGTAATGCCAAATTTCAAAATCAATTTTGGTATCTATAAAAAAAATTGTACAGGTTTTTAGTAATTTGTGTTATTTGAATACTTGACTCATTAATCTGCCAGTGATACATAAATTACGTATATTGAAATCTTAAAGGCACTACAGACATAGGCAAAGCGTATGTGCAACTGACATGACTAAATCGTACTGATATATACTTGATGTATTCAAAGTAATCTTTTTTGGAGTAAATCTGGTAGTATAATTAAAGAAATCTTTGATTATTAAACGAAAAAGTCATCAAGATAACGGTAAATGATTTTGAATTTATCAATTAAATGGAATGTTGGAAGGTCTTTACTGAGATTTTCCTGTTTGATCTTAGTTTCAAAACTTTGGCAGATATTTATTTCAGTTACTGAACGGATTAACCAACTAGGCAGTCAACTCCGTCTTCGGTCAAGTTAAGGGTTGCAAGTATATGTCTTTCTTTTTAAAACTGTCGCTCAGTTTTAAACCTTTTCATATTTTTTCGACCATAATTTAACGGATTGAATTTCAAATCACATAATAAACTACAGGAATATATATCCGAGGTATTATTTAAATATTAATGAAGGCTACCGATTTCAGTACTAAACCTTTGATTTGGGTACGTTGTTTAAAGGATACCTTAACGTTTTGGATATTAAATTCATATACATAATAACGCATACAAACAGACAATTCCATACATAGAACATTCAGAATTTCTGCTTAAAAGATATATTACCATAAATTAAGTACAAAATAAAACTATACAACAACAATTACGTTATTACCACTTGCCATCAGCAGATTCAGTTCCACATGTTTCAAATACTAAAGTTTTTTTATATATACAAATAATTCTTCATAAATCCTTTAAAACTACTATTCGATATGATGCAAGTCATTTTACTGACCGGTTACTGCTAAAGGTAAGATTAAAAAGACAATAGATTAGAACCTACTAATAAAACTCGTTAAGATTTTTAAGAACCATAGTCTACGTGAGATCTTTTCTGACCGCATCTGAAAATATCGTTTTTATTTACGACATTCGGTTTTTATACTCTAACGTTGTTCAAATTTTCATAAATCTTTACTATATGGATTCTGTAAAATCATTGGTAGTTTCACTAAAGTCTACCCATTACTATATGGATTCTGTAAAATCATTGGTAATTTCACTAAAGTCTACCCATTGCTATATGGATTCTGTAAAATCATTGGTAATTTCACTAAAGTCTACCCATTGCTATATGGATTCTGTAAAATCATTGGTAATTTCACTAAAGTCTACCCGTTGCAAAACATTGAAAACAAATATCCAAAGATGGAAAATGTTATGATAAAATTGAGAATGGAAATGGGGAATGTGTCAAAGAGACAACAACCCGACCACAGAACAGACAACAGCAGAAGGCCACCAACAGGTCTTCAATGCAGCGAGAAATTCCCGCACCCGGAGGCGTCCTTCAGCTGGCCCCTAAACAAATATATATACTAGTTCAGTGATAATGAACGCCATACTAAACTCCAAATTGTACACAAGAAACTAAAATTAAAAATAATACAAGACTAACAAAGGCTAGAGGCTCCTGACTTGGGACAGGCGCAAAAATGCGGCGGGGTTAAACATGTTTATGAGATCTCAACCCTCCCCCTATACCTCTAGCCAATGTAGAAAAGTAAACGCATAACAATACGCACATTAAAATTCAGTTCAAGAGAAGTCCGAGTCTGATGTCAGAAGATGTAACCAAAGAAAATAAACAAAATGACAATAATACATAAATAACAACAGACTACTAGCAGTTAACTGACATGCCAGCTCCAGACTTCAATTAAACTGATTGAAAGATTATGTCTTCATCATATGAATATCAGGCACAATCCTTCCCGTTAGGGGTTTAGTATCATACCATGATGAATAGTAGTACTTGAATATAACATGTTACACTGTAAAGATTAAACAAGTTCTGATAACTTAGAGGGGCCTGATGGGTTATTTTCGTTCTTCGTGATCGGCGCATTTTCGCTATCGTGATCCGTTTTTCTACAGATTTTTTTTTTTTTTTATATTTTCGTGATCCGTGGTCATGGAAATTTATTTTCTGTGAATCGTGATTGACAAAAAAATCAATTCGTGAATCGTGATGATAAAACCAGGTTTAACTCATCATTTTCTTCGAAAAAGGCCTGTATCGAGTTAGAAATATAACAGTTGTTTTCCAGTCGTTCCGTTAGTTCACATTGTCTGGCGTGGTTTTGTGTCAGATTTTATGAACTCTTCGTTTTTGAATTAATTAACGACATATTTATCCCAAAAATGAAGTATACATAGTTTGATCGAATAATTTTTTGTCAGAACAAAGTACCTTTACAATTAAGTAAGTTATCTAAACTTGTATCTTTTAATTCTATGAGAGACTTTGTTAAACTATAATATTACTTTAATTTATGTTTTACGTTTAATGTGGTATTGTTAGTGATCTAGGATTGTTTTTAGATTCCAAGGACAGGGTTTGTTAAGGGCAACTTATGTACCGTCTTTTGTGCCAATTTTGATACTTTGAATTTAAGCCCACTGCATTTTAAATGTCATGTAGTATTCAGAAATCCATGTAGTGCCTTATTTAATATTATTGTGTGTTCATCCATTTTCAAAAAAAGATATTTAAGACCATAAACGACGAAAGGTTCCAACATTCTACATTTTGGTAACGTTTGAAGAAGAAATTAAACGTACACCATCCTGAAATTTTAAATCATTTACTCTACTCTAATATATCTTTCATTACATAAAATATTAGGGTAATCTACGCTAGTGTTCATATTTCAAATTGAATAAAAAAAATTTGAAATTTTGACATTTTTAAAAGTAGTTTTTAATGATTTGTGCAGCTATGTTTAATACAAACCTCATTAAATGAATAACGATGACTAACCAATGTATAGTATAGTGTAACACCAAAGATGAATGCTAATTCTCCAATGTACTTCAGATAACAAAAAAGTCTTTTTTGAACCGTTCGTATGCGGTTCTTCTGTTCCTAGACTTTTTATCAGATTTTAGTAAAGTATAATTGAAAGGCTTTTAATTTCATACATCTAGTCTTTCGTATCAGGATTTTATTTTTACTGATCTGTACAACTACATGATTAATTCACTTGTAGTTATCTTTAATCCAAACGATTTTGGCTGTTGCTAAGCAATATTATTGTTGTTTAACATGAACTTCAAAATAAAGAATAATGACTATATATTTATGTATATTATAGTAGAAAATCATGCAAAAAATTCAAAATTGTTAAATGCATAGTTGAGATGTAACAAAAACAAACCAATTGTTAACCCTTACTAGGTTACATTTGTTTTATTCCGGCGTAACTAATGTGTCTATTGCAGACAAAAGGCGCGGCTGGTGTATAAAATTATATGCCTAGTATCTATGTTTATCGAATTTTGTTATTCTTTGATTATCAATGGATTTAATAGCAATGGTTTCTAAGTATAAATGACATAAACTTATGCAAACTACAGAAACTCATAAGAACAAAAGATTTCGGTATTTTCGAGATGATATTGAAATACAAGCTTAATCACTTAAGATGCTGGTTTTACTTGCCTTGTAAAGGTATGGATATAGTTTGGTGTGTAAAAACGCCTCATTTGAGGTATATCAATTATTTGATGTACCAAAAATTAAACACTTGCAAATACTGTTTTATGTTATGTAATCGTATTTAAAAGTAGAAGGGTAGAAGGTCTGCTTCATATTTTGATCTTTTACTCGATATTGACACAGATTGACGACGTCAAAGGAGATTCCTTGAAACGCGTGAGGATTTCAACTTTCCAATTGTAAACTTGCCTTTCCTAAGCAGTGACATACGATGTGCTCCATCGTAAGGCGTTTAGATATATCAGTTACGCCCGTTACGTTACACGCAATGGACTTCGTTAATAGGGGTGTATTCCTAACACAATAACTGTCCCAACGGAGTTCCAATAAAGAAAGACTGAAATTAACACCGCATACGAATTGCGGCCACCATCATGATACGATGTATCGGTGTAACAACTCACTAGCGACATGTTTTTCCGCTGTCTTAGATCTCTAGATAACAGTACAGTCATCTGATCTCTTATTTTACTAATTGTGACATTTTGACTGAGTGAAAAAGACAGGCGAAAGATAAAAAAAAATACACTCAAACTCACAAGTCGAAAATGAACTGACAAAGCTATGGCAAAAAAAAAAAAACGAAAAACGACCAAAAGACAATAGTATACAAAATACAACATAGAAAACTAAAGACTGAGGAACACGAACCCCATCGAAAATCCTGGGGATCACAGGTGCTTTAGGTGGTCCCCATCGCGTTGCTCTTGTACTTATAAACCCGGTGATAAGTATTATTTGGTATGTCACATTCGAGGAAAAGAGGACGGGTTGTGATATCGACAACTGGAACATTTTGGAAAATTCGTATGGCAACTGTTACATGCAAAACAGGAGACTTCAGTTTTTGGTTGATACCTTAGTATCTACCCAGTGATTGTAAAAACTGATAAATGTCACCAGGAGTATACCTTCGTATTTGATTTGGCTTTCAAACTGCTTTGGTGCTAGCGCCATTGATGAGTCTTATGTAGACAAAACAAATTACATGTATTAGCCTGGTAACATTAATCAGTTTTTACAATCACTGGGTAGACACCACTGCTAATGGACATATCATCCCCGAGGGTATCACTGGCTAGGTAGTCAACACTTTTGTGTTGACGTGCAACGTCTTTGATATGTTCATTTTCTTGAAATTTACTGCTTAAAAAATGTTGAATCATTCGAAACACTGAGGTTTTTTTCTACTCCACGTATAAATGGCTTTGGTCGTATTTGGCACATCTTTTTCGAAATTTTCAGTATTGAATGCTCTTCAACTTTGTATTTGGTTTGATTTTCATTCTGCTTTGATTCGAGCGCCATTGATGAATCGTGTGTAGACGTAACTCATATCTTACGTATTACATTATAAAACTGTCATCATTGATGAGTTTTTATTACTACAATTGAACAACTTATTCAAACAAAATAGATAAATAAATTCGTTCATCAATCACGACTATACTTATGTTTAAATTTAACCAGATATAGTGGAAAAAGAAAGAAAATACTATGAGGTACAAAGTTAAGTCACTATCAATAAGGTTTTGCATGTACAACTGATTTTAAAAAGTTTCATAACATTGAGTCAAGTAATATCATTTAGTTATACATGGATATCAAGGTTATTTTGTTTTTGTTCTCTGTATTTATCAAGAAAAGTTCAAATTATTTATTGTTTATATCCGTCTAAGTATACAATCTCCCAAGAGTATTTTTTAACCACCTTATATATACATATGAGAAATTTTTTAAGATATTCTTGACTGCATCCTCAGTATTTGAAGCTGTAAAATTGATGTCCACCTAATTAACTGAAACTTTGAAATTCGATAAGTATATGCGAGTTTTTATTTTATTCAACAAAGCATACAAAAACGTAAATCAAATTTAGAAAAAAATGTTAAAAAAAATATAGAAAATGCACACACTCGTAAAAAGAATTACCATTACATCACTGTCATAGGGTTGGGAATTGTTGAGCATTCACAAACATGTTAAACACAATATTCTGCATATGCATGCCAAATCGGGGAGCCTCTAACTCGTTGATTTTTGTTAGTTGCTCTCTTTTTTTTAGGGTTTATTGCTTTGACGTATTTCAGGCGGTTAGTTTTTTCATTTCAAGTTTAGTTACCTTTTTGTCATATCGGGGCCTTTTAACGCTAACTAAACGTATTGGTTTTGCAAATGTTTGAAGGCCTTACTGTAAACTATAGTTTCTTACATCCACGTCAATTGATCTGTGATTGAAGGATTCCGAAATGTGCAGCTGAAGCAGTCAAATTTGGTACCATTAACATTATGTAATTATTTTTTTTATTTTATATTTAGGGACTGGTCGATCAGTGTATCAACAATCGACACGACCTTCAACGCTGCCGATAAACATGAACCCGAATTGAAATATGAATAGACAAAATATCAACAAATAAACACAAATAGCACGTGCAATCAGATGATATTTTTTTTTTGGTTCATATCGGTGTACATAATTGTTGACCTGTTTCTTAAAGTACGACTTTGAATGGGTCGGTCAAAACAGTCAACGAAATTCGTTTTTCCGTTGGGCCTTTGTTTACTCTCTTTTACCAGATATGCTTTTCAATATCTGAACTGGCCTAACACTTTCGCGATCATCTCCGACAAAGTTAGCATTAAAAGTTGCAACCATGATTGACAATGAAGTTGAATTATTGTCTTGCCTGTCAATAATGTAGCAGAGATGTCTATAGCATACATAGACAAAACATAACCAACTCTGCTTATAACGAAAACTTGTTCAATAAATAATGTATGATAATGTTTGAAGCACAACAGGGCAAACGTTAATCATTTAAATGTATATTGTCAAAATAGTAGCTATTATAAAAAAAAAACAGAAAATATGGCATTATTTCCAACTAACCATCAGAAACAAAATGACATAGATGTTAGCAACAAATGAGTACCGTTTTGCCTTCAACAAGGAAACCATCGGCCAAGTAGAAGTAAAAAACAACACTTCTGCACTTCGAAATTTTTCAATGTTTAGTACCCTACATATTTGAAGATACCTGTAGAAAGAGTTTAAAATGAGCATTAACTTTATTATTCATTATCGCGTAAAGTCTGGTATAATATATGCCTTGTAGTTACGAATTTTTGTAGTAAAAAGATCTATTCATGTGACTAACTGTTTAATATTATTGCGCAGTTTATATAAATCCTTTTTTCTTTTTTTCTTTTTCGACCCTTATTTTACGTTTCTATAAATTTCAAATAACGTAAAACATGTAATAACCTCGAAAAGCTTTGTGAACATGAAGCTCACACGTCATTGAGTACTTTTAACGACTGATAAGTTTTTTCAGTACATACAACAATGGTAATATGATTACTTTTTGTTAGATATACTGGCGCACTTAAAGCTTGATAACCCATGTGCATAACGTTTAAGAACGCAGGGAAACAGTAAATAGATATAAGAAGATGTGGTATGAGTGCCAATGAGACAACTCTCCATCCAAGTCAAAATTTATAAAAGTAAACCATTATAGGTCACAGTACGGTCTTCAACACGGAGCCTTGGCTCACACCGAACAGTAAGCTATAAAGGGCCCCAAAAATTACTATTGTAAAACCATTCAAACGGGAAAAGTTTATTAAAGGAACATCGAAACAGTCAATTTTCTATAGAAAAGATCTGTTACCAAAATACCGTATAGCGGGTTATTTTCGCGGGGTGTTTATTTTCGCTTATTTTGGTGGATGAACGAAAATCGCGAAAATAAATTCCGCGAAAATTTATTCATACGTTGGGTACTTACTAATAGCTAAAGCGTTTTGTGAACGATCTATTTTTCCCGGTCGGCAAGTCAATGGCGGTATATGTTAGTTTAAACAACATAAATGCCAAAGGGCATTGTACATACATGTATTTTATAAAATGACTGTCAGGTGTGTATACCCTTATTAATAAGCGTCAATTAGAATAAGGGTGTAAGGTACTCTGATCAGATAATTACCCTTATTAATTAGTGTCAAACTATACAAGAGTTGTAAATACTCATGATGATTTTGTAACCTAATTAGTAAGTACATCAAAGGTCCGGTCAATTTTGTAACTAATCAACCGTAAAATTTACAAGACATTTGAATATCTGTAACAAATATCTAAGTCATTGGTATTCTATTTATTAACTGTATCAGAATATAATCAACAAATAAGACGTCATAATTGGGATTTGAGAATCCACCAAATAAAAACCGCCAAAATTTTTCGTATACTTTGTTGCCCCTAAATCGCGAAATTTTACACCCGCGAAAATAACCCGCTATACGGTATAGTACTTAATACTGTGGATTTATTTATTTTGTTGGTACAAATTTTCTTGGAAGAAGTAAACATTGTATTTTATGGGATATCTGTTTCGTGGTTTTGACAAAGACTTCATACAAGCCTATGGACAGTTTTTACTTCGTTGAACATTTAAACTCGTGGTTCACTTGTACCAACAAAATTCACGAAAATTGGATCACACGAAAGATAATGAATCCACAGTAGCATTCTTCTATCCAATCTTATGCATTCCACTTGACTTCAGAAAAACAGTTATAAGTTTTAAATTTACGAATGCTTCAAATATTCAAGTTTTAACTTGTTCTTATTTCAGAACAAGAACGACTCGTTTACGTATAATATATCTGTAATAAATGTGTTTCCATCTGAATTTTATTTTTTTTTCGATATTTTTCAAATTGATTTCATGACTGGTTTTTGAAAAGGGGGAATCGTAAAAAAAAGAGATAAGAATAAAAAATGGTACGCCTTATAGGAATTTTGGAACGAATAAACCCAGAACTTTTTGGAAATATCAAGTAAACAAGGGATAAATTAACTCATCATATATAAAGAGCTAAAATATCTCACGTCAGAAAAGTATTTCGTCTACAAAAGACTCATCAGTGACGCTCGAATCATACACATTTTAAAAAGACAAATAAAGTACAAAATTGAGGAGCATTGAGAAACAAAAATTCCGTAAGGTTTTGCCAAATACAGCTAGGGTAATGTTTTCCTTGGTTTGAAAAATAAAGCGTCTGATAAAACCTTGTTATCTTCAATATCGTTAATGGTTTTTTCATTGTCTTTATTTTTTGGAGAATAATCTCCAACAAATACATTATCCACATAATGCATTTAAAAAGACTAACAATCGGAAGTTATTGAAAAAAAATCAAAAGATAGGAAATACTTTGCAGATGATACCAAATTGAAATTCCAACTCAGAAGTAGAAATCAAACTGGCAATGTCAAGGTTAAAAAAAGGTAAGACAAACAACAGTGTAACAGATAGTACTACTACTATTTGGTTAGGGAGCTACCATTTGATTTTTATGGGGGGGCTAGGATGAAATTTGAAACAAATAGGCAGGACAGGAGTTTTGAGTAAAAAAAAAGGCAGGATGAGACACTTGCAAAAAAAAAAAGTCAGGATGACAATTTAGGTAAAAAAAGTCAGGATAAACTATAAAAAAAAAGGCAGGACCGAACAGAGTGAAAAATAAAAAGGCAGGACAGAGATTACAACTAAAAAAAATGCAGGACACAATTTTTCATCCTAGCCCCCCCATAAAAATCAAATGGTAGCTCCCTTACAAAATGTAACCTTGGATAGATAAATCAACTTATAATAACTTTAAAAATGTACTTTGCACTGACCAAAAATCATTCGATAAGAGTATTTACACTCAGTATTTGATAAATACGTGACAAAAATAAAGCATTCAATGAAGTATGAATGTGCGTATAGCTGTAAGACAGATATTGACATTTTGTGAGGGAATTTGATGTTTTCTAAATCAAGGTTCATTAAACGCTTTAAATGACAATATTAGTGCGGGAAAATGAATCACACTTGTTACCCGAAACTTGTGTAAGTGTATAAGCTTCGAATCGAGCCTTCATATATATACAAGTTAAAGATATGGAATGGGATACAGAATACAATGTTACTCTTCCGCCTACTTAAATTAATTCCGCATATTTAGCGAAGTAAGACTAAATCCTATGTTTTGCGGTTAAATATGCTCACTGTTGATTGATAATTTAACTCCATAAAATAGACGTTGATACAGCATAAAACTTGACTTTTCAGAATTTTAAAACAATGTATTAAGAAATGGTTTTTAATATTTCCATAAAAAGATACCGGTTGAGAAAAAAGTTTTAATTGATATCATTCGTCTGCTTCGAAGATAACAACCTTTTACTATTCGTTACAATGAATGTTGTTTTTAATTCTTTTCATCTACCGTGATAGATGGTTTCCGAAATATTCGCGTTATCTCTATAATATAAATACAAATACAAAAAATGTAATGAGATCTTAAAGAAATAACGGCTTATGACCAGCATGAATTCAGTGTCAACAGACGAACAAACGGACAAATTGATTGTTATATCGTCATAATATTTAAAAAGGTTGATAATCATAAACTTTAAGCAAAATAAAACACCCTGGTCAAAAAGAAATGAATTAAAACACAAACAATCGTCCACAAAACATTTCAAAGAAAACTTCAGATTAAGCAACATGAACAATCCAAAAGAAAGGTTAGCTTAAGTGCGACCCACTTTCAGTTTTGTTATTAGACTGAAGCTCAGGTTGACTTTATCACTGCATGAACGCATGCGTTTACTAAAATTTATTTTTTCAATAAATTCCTTTCTACTTAAGTTTAGAAATATACTTGAAATTTAAGGCAAATTCTACTACAAGTTTGTCAGAAATTACTGAATTACTTAGATCTGAAAATTAATTCACATTAAAGTAAATTTACCATACAATATATTTCAAGTTTATCAGAATTTATTGAATGTTTTACAGTTGGAATTTAATAACGAATAACGCGAATCTAAAATATTTTCTACTTCTAACTTAAGATAATTTATTCTGTTATGTTTATTTGCAATTAAAGTCTTGTTAGATCACATTTAACCCCATCTTTAATGAGATTTATTTTTTATAGTATACATATAGTTAGGAGTATTTTAAAGGAAATTAGTTTCAGATAATACTTTATTTCATATTAAACCGGTTTCTAATTACGTTTGAAAAAAATGTATATGTTTGAGAAAGTATAATATTTCTACCCAAATTTAAAGAAAATAAAGCATTAATTTTGTACTCCAGTTATTCTAATCTTTTTTTTTTTTCATTGTTCACTGAATTATCCGATTATGAGGAAAGTTACTATGACACGACTTTTTGTATGATGTTTAATAGACCTTTGAGTAGTATGATCTGAGACTACAGTGTTGTACAGTATATTAGTCTCAGGTTTAATTTATCGGCTAATGAATCATTTATTAAAGAAAACATTTTGTTTTTGTCAGATTTCAAGAAGTTGATCATAATTCTTTACTCCCTTATCCATCCTAATATAACTTATTTTACGTTCAAATTCCTATTTTCCTCGTACATAATTAAACATTCTTGAGGGTTATCAAGAAATTATGCTTTTTGTTTTCTCAATTGAATTGTTTCATAGTTTTCAGGTCGGGGCCTTTTGTAGACGTCTATACGGTATTGGTTTTTTTTTCATTGTTAAAGGCCGTACGGTTGCCTATAATTGCTTAAATCCACTTCATTTGAACAATGGTGGATAGTTGTTCATCGGCAAATATACCACATCTCCTTATTTTTATATACATCAAATATGCTGTATTATGCAATTAAACTGTTTAATCAGGTATTTATCATTCGTACATTCGTTATTATTTGTATTGTTTATATTCATTTGCATTATCTATATAGCTAGGGTTTTTACTTTTTGCAATAAATTTATTATATATTGTAAATGTTTAGCATACATCTACAACTAGACATTGTACTGAGTTTGCTCATTAGGATCCTAAATTGTATCTTTATGTTCGTAAAGTTTACCTCCCTTTGATTGCAAAAGATGTGTTCAGGGGGAACTAACTACGCTGCATTTACAGCAACTTTTTAGTTGGTTATTCTTAAATATAAATTATTACCTAATTGGTTTATTTCCCGTTTCCATCTTTCTGTTTACGAGCACAACAACGCCAGCACATACAAGATTTTGTTATATGATCAAGGTTAAAAAAATTAAAAAGATGTACAATACCTAAAAAATGCTAAGGGAAAAGGCTATTTTCTAAACAAATTATATATTTATTTATTTATGTAAATAATACAATTGGAACAGTCTGGCCAGTCCTTGTTTTAAGAAGCAGAAGAAAATCGAAAATATGAAGCAAAAACTACGAGGTGAAGAAATGCGTTCTTTTTTTATTTTCGATATCTTATTTTATTCATGTCGTATCTGTTAATACATTTACTGTAATTGCAAACAGATTTCCTTATGCAAGTTTGTGTGACAGTCTTTCCATGACACCAATACACATATGACCATGATTCTAGGGAAATCTCACTGTAATGGTTATGTTGACATGATGATATGTTAAAAATAATATTGCCTTCTATAGATTTTAATTATCTCACAATTAAAAATAAAAAACCGATTTGTACAAGAATTAGGATGAGACCTAAATCCACCAAAGACCAACAGACATGGATTCACAGCATGACCGTCACCAATGAGCTAAACTCATATATATATAAATAAATTAATAATCTTTATTTCAAGAGGATAATCCCATTAGTTAAAACTAATCTTCCTGAGAGTCCTCAAAATAATAAGAACATATTAATAAAGTATATACAATATTATAATGACAATATTATAATGATATATACACAATATACAATTGTATATAGATATTAAAGAAAAAGCATATTAATTTGCACAATTTATGAAAAATTTGTAACATTTTGTTTTAAAAGATACAAGTGTATTACTCATCTTTATTTCTTGTGGTAATCTGTTCCATATTTGAGAACCAGAATATGTAAATGTTTTCTTCAAAAACTTAGTTTTTGGCTCCGGAAGATTTAATAATTTTTCATCAGCTGAACGTAAATTATAATTTTGATAATCAGTAAAATGAAAGTTTTCTTGTAAATAGTTAGGAATCATATCCTTCAATGATTTAAATACATTGTCAAGTATTGCCTTTTGATATTGAATTCGTTTTTCCACATTTAACCAGTTTAAACTATTAAACAATAAACTGGAGGATGTCATTATGTCAGCTTCTACTATAACCCTAGCAGATTTCTTTAATAACTTATTTATAAGTTTATTTATTCCACTTTCATAACAACTACCCCATATACTGCAACAATAATCAAATAATGGCAGAATATAAGCATTGAAATAAATAATACTGTAATGGTATATCGTGTAGTAAGGCATTTAGCCATCAATTAAAAGCAATTAAAACAATATAAAACAATTAAAAATTAAGCGAAATAAAAACGGTGCGTAAACAATAAACTAAGAGCAAACAAGAAAGAAAAACCGACGACAACTACTGAATTACGGGTTCTTGACTTGGGACAGGAACATATAAAATGAGGCGGTTTAAACATGTCTGTTAGCGCAAAACAATTCGCTTAACTTGGACAGTGGTGTAACAATCGCCGATGTCGGATTTAGGACAATGACTGCTCAAAACTTCACTGATATAAAACATCAGGTGCTTGTTTCTGATTGTTCTTATATATTATGAATAATATCTTAATCAATTTTTGTAATGATTAATGATTGCAATCATACTTGTAACATAAAACGTCTTTACGTCAGAATATTTGGACTGTCCATAAAAAGTAATTATGTTGGGTAGAAGTTTCTTCTTACAACATGCCTCATTCCGACCACTCGCAGAATTTTGCCAGAAGAGTTCTAAAGCGCGAAAAAGCGTTTAACTCTATTTAGAAGAAGAATCAGATTAATTTCACCTTCTGACTTCACCATGCTCTACGTGGTAGCATATTTACACATTTCGCACGGTATTTCCGGGCATCGCCTAGACATGCGTTATAAACACGAAAGCAGGTTAGGTTCATCCTAGTCTTACCTATCCGTATATGCAAACTATAGTGTTGAAATGTTAACCGCTTCGACAGGATACCCTATTGGGTTTTTAAATATTTAGAACTAAATCTTATAGTATATCTGCATTATTGTACTGAAATCTTTGTAGCATGCTCTCTGCAAATGTGAAAGGTCGTGTATTCAATACCCGACAGTATCAAACAAAAGCCTTGAAAATAGTGTGGCAGTCGAATCACAAAGCATGGTACATACTTATATTGTGTATACTGATCAGAATATAAATTTACTGTATATTTGACACTGGAATTGAAAAAAACCGTCGATCCTTCCTGAACGTATAAAAGGTGTTAATCTAAAAACAAATATATATAGACCGCTTGCTTCTGTGATTAGAGCCTAGAAAAAAAAATTTCAAGAAAAAAAATCGTCCCCCTCCCTTAAATTTTACAGTAGATGACTGAAGAACAACATATCAGATTGATGTGGTCTTACTGTTGCTGTTTAATCTTTTCCAAGCTTCAATCTTTGACACGGGCATCGTACCCATCTTTACGCACCTAGTTTAGATTGTCATCAAAATGAAAGAAGAATACGTGGGATATTAAAAAAGTATAGCCCTTTAAAAACTTTCAAAACCTTGATCCGTTGTGATTTCCTTGCTTAAATCAACAAAAAAGTGAAAGTTGTAGAATATGCTAGATGTGTATCTATTTTACCAATTGCAATCAACAAATCTTTGAATCCTGCATGACTTTGCATGTTTGTGTCATGTAAGATTAAGTGGGGTGTGAAATATGTTTCAGGAATAACTATTGACTTGAGCATGCGAAGCATCCGCTTCTATTTGCATATCATATGAGAAAGGCGAGCTGTAAATGTTATTGTAATATCGTTTTTTGTTTGGTAAATGAAAACTAGACAAGCTTGCACAAATATTTGAAAATTTAAGTAGTCAGTTTATAACAATTTTAACCGATGACGAAAACACAGTTCCCCTCCCAATATTACATTTTGACGTTTAGCACTTCTCCGTATATTCTCTACATGCAGGTTGTCAAATACCACAGAATTTAATAGTCTGGCTAAAATTAGTTCAAGATGTTATTGTATGAAAAATTTCTATCCATCAAACCTAAAATCTAATTCATTTCGATTTAATGTCACACGAAATCAAAGGTAGAAACCGAGAACTTCTTTAGAGTACCAATATCATGAACAATTTAGATTGACAAAGAAATTAAACCAACTCCTTTAAAATCAAGTCACAAAGGTTAAGTCAAATGACTTTATTTGGACACGTAACTTAAATATTGTACAAGTAATGATGACAGGCCCCACATTATTGTATGTACATAGGTCTTCTTCAAAAAAAAAGAGTTTTTTTTTACAAGATTACTTCCACACAGGAAGAATGGCACACATAATATGCCAACCTTATTTGAAAGGGCGGTTATAAATGCAAGTCTTTTACCTGAAATATCCTATACAAATGTTGTTGCTTTTGATTAAGTTCTAGTTAACTCTAGATTATTTTTTTGTATAACCACATCGATAGTTTCACGGTAGCGTGTATTTTCCCCAAGAACAGGCCTAGAGGTCGTGGGTTTGTCCAAATCGAAATAAAACCAAAGACTTTACAAATGGTATTTGTAGTTATCAGCAGTATAAGAGCAAATACTAAGTCTTGTCAAAATATTAAACAATGAGTTCTTTTTCGGACTGTTAATATGTATAAACATTAATAAAGTTTTTCTTTGTGTATATGTGGGAACGACCTTTTGATATTTTGGGAGGGGGATTATTTAATGAATCTTCTGGCCTTGTTATACATGTCCCTGAAAAAAGACAATTTTAGATAAATAAGCCGGCTTAGCAAAAGGGGAAAATTAATATTCTCTACCCGAAAATCATATACTGCCCCCTCTCCTCCAACAATTACATGGTCATCCCCTTAACAGTACGTAGAAAATTAAATTGATGGTCAAAATTCAATAGACAATTAATTTTACTCCCAGTTGTAAGAGTACATTTCCACCATCCCTATCGTTTCGTCGTTCAGTGGCAAATATTACAGATATATCTAAGACGAACCACATTCAACAAATGCTATCCATTTTAAAGAGTTTCAACCTTGATATAGAATATTCATTTATCATATGTAAACTGGAACTGTCGAAATGTGTAGGGAACTAGATTGCCGAGTGGTCTACGTAGTACTTTTAAACTGGCCACTAGCGTGTCAAAACTGACGCTGTGACTTTGGTTATTTCTTCGGCAAAGTGTGTTTGGCTTAGATCTTTAAAAATAGACAGGCGGTTCTTGTTTTCCTGTCGAAGGCCGATGGTTTTCTCTGGCTTTCTCCACTGGAATGGAAAGCCAAATGTTATGAAAGTGGCGTTAAAACCAGCAAACAACTAATTATTGATCGATATTTTGACCTTGCTGAAGTGCGTTAACTCGTCTGTATACAATGATAATCGATTTATAATTTGACAACTTACAGTTTTTAAGTTTTTTATTCACATAAGTTTGAGTTCAGTACAACTTGAATAACAATAACTCGTCATACATTAACGAATCTTTTCCCTTACCGGTAAAATGATTTTATCTCAGTTTGGACCATTTTTCAAGACATAATTGCGCAAACGTTTTCCTTCACTTTCAGATACTGCACTTCTGAGAACCCTAATTGTGCGCCTATCTCTGAGAACAGATATACTATATTTTTTGCCCAAAATATTGAATAAACAATTTAAATTCGGATGTCTTAAATGTTATCATTAATACCAGAGAAGGTATGCCATTGTACCATTCAGGTTTGATTTTAATGTCCACAAAAGATTTCCGACGGTCAACACGGAGTCCAATGAAGTAAAATTTCGATTACGACAGTGACCAGATGAGGATGCGGAAAGGGGGGGGGGGGGGGGTCCCCCTTATTGAATTACATATTTATCTTTGATAGATGCATTGACTTTTTAGAAGTATCGTCCAAACGTTGGCTAACAAGCCCCCCCCCCCCCTTTTTTTCAAAGTGGTTTATCATTTTCGGACAAAATGGGTGACAGATCAATGAGATGTCGGAATATATGGGCAATCGCACCTCACTCCAATCTATAGAAAGAGAGAATTCTTAACAGAAGGTCTTCAAGTAATCAGTATTATCTGTTATGGTGTGTCTTTGTATGTACATGTATATTTTCTCTTTTAGTATCATAAAAAGGAAGATGCAAATGTGGTTCAATGGAATCTTTTGTGTAGTCATTACAGCTATGTTTGTTTTTACCAATCACAGTTTCTATTATATAGACAGATGTGGTATATAAAATTTGGTATACATTGGCCTTATGTATTAAAGCAGAGTTCAAGATTAAGATAAAGTAAAAGTTAAAGGATATGAAGTTTTACAGAGGTACGGAAAATTTCTCCTGTATTTGTTGCACTACCGTGTCCAAATTTTTAAATTGCAAAAATCATAAATATCTAATGGATAAAGCACATATGATATATGATAATATAACAATGCGCAATCCAAGTGTACAACATATACAACATGATAGATAATTATGTAAAACATTTTACTACAAGTGAAAATTAAGTATATGCTTTAACCACAAGTCTATTTTATTGGAAGGTAAAATATAATCAATAATCTCCAGCTATGTACTTAATGCTAGCCTAACGAATGGACACCAAGAATATTTTTCAAATTCAAACTCTGAACCTTTTCAAATGCTGTGTAGGTATTTATCAAAATCAAAGATCCAAATTTCAAAAAGTTTCCAAAATTAAACAGTCTATATATTTATATTAAAGGTCGTTATATATTAAGTGTATCAATTATTATTCAATAAGGAGTTTAAAACTCTCCTACGATTTAAATTGCTAAGGGGTAATCACTAAAAATTTTCAAATATCTGTCAAAATTACAGTCTTATGCTATCTGAAAACATTTTAAAAGTTTAAAGCTCACCTAAATGTACGATTTAAATTGCTTAGGGATATCCAACAGATCATTTTTTTAATAAATACTAAAAATTTGCAAATATCTGTCAAAATTGCAGTCGTGTGCCACCTTAAGGAATTTTAATAATACATGTTGAAGAAGGTCACATGTCCGAAAATATATATACAAAAATATGTTTAAATCTAAAAATACACATTTGACACTATGACTTTTTATTTTAAAATAATGGAGAACTTTTTAAATTGGTCTTGGTGGAATGAAATTTAGGGGAAATTAGCTCCACCGCTTTCCATCTTAATATTGATTTTTATTTTATCAACGCCTGACTTTTAATTAGTTTCTGACCCTAACTTAAAACTGTAATGTAAAATCTAGCAGATATTTTCACATCCGTAAGAACAAATGTTTCTTAGTAGGGTGCATTTTCTAATAAAGGATCAAAGGATGCCCATGGTATTCTATTATCAAACTTTCACTACATCAGGATCGTGGCGTTCCTTATCAATTAGCTTAATGGGACGTGTTAAATTATTACATAATAATTTGAACTCTTGACAGTCGCTTAAGAAAATCGACATTATCTAAACAATGTAAAGTTCTTTCTATATATTTACCCATGTAGATGGGTGTTTAGATAATAAATAATATAAATGTACATGCATGATACTATATATATATCATACACTTTTTCTCTTACTTTTATTTATTTTTGCACCCTGTATTAATAAACTAAAAGGAAATATGTCTACCTAGCTGAAAAAGCTTACAAGAAAGGCGATGTAAAAACAAATAAATTATATTCTAATATATGAGTTAACCATTTGTTGGCAGCAAATACATTTTATAATGTCATAACGTATTCTACAGTATACAGGTTTAGACAAGAAAAACATTTTTTTTTGTATTGATCCTTTATAGAATTAAAAAAAAAAACGCATAATAGTTTTAATTGTTTGTTTATATTTTACTATTTTTCGAAACATATTTCATCAAAGATATGAACCTGAATAATTAAATCATGAATAAATCCTTACTGAACATTTTGTGTTTGCATACATGTACATTCTTGTGATGACAGGTAAGAGATGTACTACGAATCAGATATTCCATAGATTTTTAAGTGTACATTTTTTCTCTTGCAATCCAATAAAGATTTTTTAATTTTTTACACAAGTATTCCCATTTTAAACTTCCAACACAAATTGAAAGAATTTTTCCAATTTTGCTAAGCCAACGAAGATACAGATATCTTGTTTTAGGGAGGGAAAATCATACTTAATAAACGACCCCAAGGGTTGACCGGGATTTAGAAATATTGTCCTCCTTGGACTTCTCTCGTTCCGGCAGTAAAATCCTTGCTCCAGTCGGGGGCTTCCATTTGGCTGTTTGGGATACATAAGTATAGGTAGTCGTGCCCTTCCTGAACACACATGAACTATTTGCCACTGAACATTAAGCAATTAACAATAAATGCAGTTGGTGACTTCCTCGAACGCATCGATCTATCGCATAAAACTAGAAACAAAGAATACCACAGTTAAGTTTGTCTCTCATCTTGACTTATAAATCTAAAAATGGACCATGATGGTCGATTTCAAACAAAACTTGACATAAAAAAGATGATTCCAACTACCTTATTTTTAATTTCTATGCAACAGTATCCCAGCAGCTCTCGTGTATAGCTTCCTTTTGATACGATATTTCAGAGCGTGTATGTCCTATCATGATTTCTTTGATAGATTTATTGCTGTTTATTAACGTCCAGTAGCAAACGTTTCATGCATGTTCAGGACGAGACAAATAAAAAATGAATACCGTGAATAGTTAGTTCCTGCAATAGGGGGTCGACCGGGATGACGCTAGAAATTTGGAATGTCAATTGAAAATGTTGGTATATGGAAAAAGGGACAGAAATTAAGCCTTGCAACTGGCCAACGCCCGTCCTCTCACAGATTTGTTGCAAGATTTCATACCATGAAAAGAGCACCGGCATCGGAGTTACGTTCTCATTCTGACCGGACGTGGCTGCGAATTTATACATCCCTCACAGCCCAACGGACGCCTTTATTTTGGATACGGTTTTCTGCCATCGAAAGAAGACCAAGGGGTGATCACGTTTCTATACCCCTGTCAACCCATGGGGTCTTCTTGATAATTAAAAGGAAGCTATTAACCCATGGGTTTCACGTGATATAGTTACAGTAATCCTTTCGAAAAAGTTACGGACGCCATGACGTGTTGGTTACAGTTCAGTAATATATGTGTCACAGATTACCACCGATATGTCACCGTTAGAGTATTGTCTTGATCACAACTCGTCCTGTTTTCCTCGAATGTTACATCACGGAATGAGACTTTTTATCGAATTTGTTCATAAATGAACAACACGACGGGTGTCATATGTGAAGCATGATTTGCTTATCCTTTAAGATCCGGAACAGTTTTAGTTCATTTCTTTGAAGCGCATCGATAACTTTTATACGTATTGTTAGTTGAAGTTTATGTGAATTTATGGTACAAAATCGTTTCTGTCGATAAAAATTGCAAAACTGTTGATGGGCCATGATAATGTTGGCTTGTCGGGGCCTTTTATTGCCGACTATGGGTTTTTCTCATTGTTGAAGGACGTACGGTTGCCTATAATTGTTTAAATCCACTTCATATGAACTTTAATGGATAGTAGTCTCATTGATAAGCATATACCACATCTCCTTAATTTTATATTGTGTTCATCGTTAAGTTATAATAAATTTTCTTGGAGAATATGTTTTGATGACAATTATGATTTGTATCCTTCATTCTCCGTCCGAATACTTTCCTAGCAACATAAAAAGAAGCAAGGGCATGCGATAAAGAACAAGGCAGAAAAAAACTATTTTAATATACGGCAGAGAGGTCACGTTTACATTGCTGGCATCTTTTCCTGAATAAGTTAAACAATATTAATGTCTTTATATTTCAAGCATTATATGTGCTAGCTCATACTATAAGTTATATGGTTTGATACTGACCCCCTAGTCCTACTCTACGGATTCATCCCCCTATTGAATTTTGCAAATACTTTCTGGATCCGTAGGGTGTCAGTACCCATGATGCTGGCAGATCTGCCTAATACCAATAATTTAATTGATGAAGAATTTTAATATGAATATATTGATACATATATAAATAATTTTTATATTTGATAATATAAAAGTAATGCATCTTAGGATGACCATCAATGGCTTTAACTGCAGAAACACTAAAATAGTGTCGGCCCATATTAGGCTATATGGGATGTGTGGTTTATAGGCGTTTTATATTAACAAAAAGAGAAAATATCAGCCTATCAAAAGCTGTTAATTAACGTAATTTTAAACTTCGGTGGAGATCATATGTTCATTTGATATTCCGTGCATCCGAGTGGTGGGATTAAATCTTTCACCTAAATATCGAAGAACTATAGATATGGGGGTTTTAAAATTTTGGAAATCTTTTTGGCAGCTGTATATGTACAAAAAGGGGGGTTTAACTGAAAAAGGTCTGATACTGCATATATTTACATAGGTTTTTATTTGCAATTCGGCAGTATTCAAGTGTTTTATAAGTCAGGTTCAAGAATGTAATTTGAATTAAGATGTCGGATAGGAGAAGTTAAAGTACATTGTTTATCAGGGGCGGATTCACAAGGCGCGCGCCTCCTAGCGACAGAAAAAAAATGTAATTTATAGGTGAAATTACAGCCAATTTTTGTTTGTTAAAGTTTTGTCCTGTTCTCATTCTCAGGGGCACCCCAACTCCCCCTTTACATCAAATCCTGGATCTGAGCCTGTTTATTGTGCTTATTTGTGAACCTAAACATCTATATATATCTAAAAGACACTGGAAGCTTGAGATTGAATTAATATTTTTTTCTGATTTCTGTCCATTGATAAGTGTTAATAATGTTAAGTGTTCAAAGGAATTATCACAAATTAACACAAATGCCGTATTGAATGGCAATGAATCCGCAGTCAAACCACTTGAGGTAGGCAGTTTGACATCCGAATTCAACTAACATTAGATTTGAACCTAGAATAAATATACGCGATGACGCAAATGCATGATATTTTTTTTTCCAGAATATCAGTGTGTATGCTAACCATTTACTATTTCTTGCGCAAGAAAAGTACGTGCATGCATTAACATTGATTTCACTCGTCGAAGGTGATTCTTTTTTGCATTTCTTATCTATGTTGTGTTTTGTGTACTATTGTTTGTCTAGATCTGTTGGTCTTTTTCGTCCGTTTTGCAGAAATTGAGAATTGGAATAGGATTAGTTCTTTGTATATGACACACAGAGAAATAATGATGTACACTTCCAAGTAATAAATAAAATAGTCAAGCCTTAAAAGGTAGTTTCAAATGGTAATTGTATACAATTTTCTATTTACAACTAAACTCCAGCAATGATTTTAATTGACTTGTGCACGAATCTACACACAATAACATATTTTCAATAAAGGTAATTTAATTTTTTTTATTACCTCATTGTATCAACAGTCAATTATTTCAAATCAAAAGCAAAAATAAATTCAGCAACAAATATTTGGTGACCAGTCAGTGGTCTCGGGTTCACGTATTGCTTTTCTTTTTTTTTAAAGAAAGCAACTTGTTTAAATATGATAGGTAGTTTTTCGTGATGTTTTTTCTGATACATATATACGTGTCTATGGAAGATGAAAGCCTTCATCTACGTTACTATTCATCTGGCGAAGATGAAAACAGCAGCAAAAGTCAGAAAGGGGAAACAACAACCAGTGATAATATGGCAGGATCATGTGGCGGGCCAGAGGATATACCCGATGAGTCTGTGAGTGTTTTGGAATGCAGTAGAGTAACAGTCAGTCGTTCTAGTACACCGTCAATTCGAAGTTATTCTAATACCCCAACCAAATTTGGAAAGTACACCATGTTCCAGCAGGACAATCATTCCGACTTTCCTTAGAACACCTTTATCTGGAGAAGTTCGTTCTAGCAGGTTTACCTACTCCTGTCACAGAGGGTATATCAAGAAAAGAACAGACTACAGCATCAGCAAACAAGGTAAAACTTAAAAAATCGATGAAAATTTCAACAATGAAGTGTTTCTTAAGTGTAATATGTTATGATTTAATTTTGTCTATCTGTCTGCTTACAACGGATACGTTTTTGTCAAAGGTACTTGGGGACAGGACACTTTTTTTTAGCCCGCCCCCTTTTTTCCTAAAATTTGTTATTTTTTGTTTTCTATTAATTTCAATTATTTTTGCATTTTTTTTTTGTATTACATGAACATAAATATACTAGAAATAACTTGTATTTGTTATTATCTATCAATTCCAAGTTTCCTTTAGAACTGATATAAAATTGCAAATACAAGTTATTTCTAGTATATTTATGTTCATATGAAATAGAAAAACGCGAGAAAAAAATGAAATTATAAGAAACCCAAAAAAAAATAACAAATTACAGAAAAAAGGGAGGGCTAAAACAAAAGTGTCCTGTTTCAAGTACCAAGGGTTTTTGTTAGAACAGTGTTAGACAAGTGACCATCATAACACACATTGAAAAAAAAATATTTAAAAACAAGATGTTTTTGTGTGTAAAAAACTTTTTCCTTTAAAGGTTCAAACATTTTTTTACATTTCCGGGACAAATATTATTTCGTGTATCTTTTGTTTTAAAAACTAGCCATTTATAACGTCGTTTTCTTTTACGGTGATGCCGCATTTATCATTAAAGCCCTTTATTATTAAAGCTGTATATATCAATACAATGACTGTCACATAATTGCTTTAGTAAATGTTTATTAAAGTTAAAATAACCGAATCAAAATAAAACTTTCGTAATCGTATACATTTGTATATCAAGTCGAGAATTGTTGCAAATGTAACTAATATTAGTTTTATGGCAGTTACCTCAGCTAATAGCTAGATGATGTGTCTGCACGTCTGCTTAAATAGAATTGTTTGCATAAAACGGCCAAAAGAAAACCAAAGGCGAATGTTTTGAAACTGAGAAAATGAAATTGCACACAGCAAGACATCATTAACCAAATTGGATATATTGTTTGTACCCAAAAGATACATAGCTTTAATACTCATTTCTTTTTTGGTTAACGATGTTCCTGTATATTTTTTTCTTAAGTTTTCATATCTTCATAGGTTTCAATCACTGCCTGATTTCGAAACCAACGGTGTGCAAAAATACAGGATAAAATGGTCATTAATTCGTTTTGCAACTAAATTCAAATTAACAATACTGATATTTGAAATCTGGACAAATCAATTATATATAGTGAATGAAAGTATATATTTATCTACTTCATTGATATAAGATGTAATGACGCATTCCTGGTAATTGAATCTGTTCAGAAAATAATTCCCCACGAAGATAAAAAGAAACGAAATCTCTTTTACAACTTGTCCTGTACGCTTAGAAATAGTTAAATCTATCAGATTAAATAAAAATGAAAGCGCCTCTGAGTCGGACAATTGACATATAGATATACTTTGTCTTATATTATGGTGAAATACTGCTTCTATCAATTAATGAAAAGGATTACATCTGGAGAATAAGGAACGAAACTGGCAGTATTTTAAAGTATGTACATTTTGTATATGAAATTAAATGATTTAAAAGTTTTCTTGGAAATTGAAAAAATCTCATGGTTTGTTATTCAAACCAATGTAATTTAATATGTAATGTATGTCCACATTCATCATTAAACGATACGGTTTTAGGAAAAATGCTCGATTACTTGTGATTTACGACATTGAAACAGATTTAATTTTGATCATATATCTACTTTGAATCATTAATTATGAAATTCTACTTATTCGAGTACAAATCTTAATTTTGTACACAGCTTTTGGGTCAATTTAAGTGAAAAGTTTGCAGGATATATATGTATATTTGGTAATCATAGTTCTATTCAGATTCAAAAAACATTTTAGCACAAATTGATAATTTTACCGACATTTGTTACACTCTTATTTAAGGAAGCTTTGATTTACAGTAAGATTATTTTTCGAATTACTTTTTTTTAGATATAATTCTGCAGAGAACAAAGAGAAGTCTGGATTCATCATAGAATTTGTAAAAGGCCCAATATCCTGATCAAGTGGAGGGTGTTGTTAGATGTTTGTAGCCCCCCCCCCCATACCCCCCCCCAACAAAAAAAAAACCCCAACCCCAACCCCAAAAACAAAATAGTCGAAATTGCAGTTCTGCAATACAATTGCTTAGCCTAGAAGGCATGTTTAACTGTCATATTAAGAATGACATCTAAAAAGTTAAAAGTAGTCAAATTCAGTTGATACTTTTTTTTATTTTGGAAAGGAATGTTACGTTACTGTATAAATCCTAGTTTATGTTAACATTACATTGATACTGTCGAGCTTTTTTTACAAGAGGGTATTTTTGTTGTGCTGTTTTAGGGAGCAACCATTTAACTTTAAGGGAGGGGAGGGGGTATGGTTTTTTGTCTGAGTCAGAATTTTTTTTCGCCCAAAGCGCGAACATTTTTTTTTTCAAAATTTAACACTATAAGGTATGGGGGAAATCTGGATTCAGAATATTTATTTAGGAAATAACCATACCCTCCCCCTCTTTGAAATCACATGGTCGATCCCTTGTTGCTACACACCTGTATCTTACCTCTTTTTATTTCGAAACATGGCGTTCCAAATTACCATTGAATTAACTTCATATGATTTCGGACCAAGTGTTGAAATTAGTAATCCCATTACCAGGGGCATGTTTTTCGAAAGTATCTTATGACTAAGACATGTCTTATGATGGTCTTAGGACATGTCAAAGTCGTAAGATACGTTTTCGTAAGTGTCCCAAGTTACGATATATCATAATTTTTGTCGTAAACTTAAGACACTAGCTCGCGACATGACTTATGATGGTCTTATGATTATCAACTAGAATTCTAATTACTTTTCATGTATAATTTCATGTACAATGTACATTACAATAAAAATAATAGTTGTGTTGCTCAGTCGGCAAAATATTTAGATTTAGTCTTCTCATTTTTCGTTAAAACTTTTTGAATCTCCTGCGACGTAAGATTTGGACTCATTTTCTTACTCATGATTTTGAAAAATAAATATACGTATTATTTATTTCCTTATATATTACTTTATTTACGCATTTGCACGGGCATATAAACAGACACTTTCAGTAATATTTTGAAACGCCATATAATTTCCATATTATAAATAAGTTTTATGTTAATGGATCACATACTAGCAAATGCATACTATCATATAACTTTAATAGATCTATTTTGATTTCGATTATATCACATCAAAACATTCTACCATGGACTAACCAAGTGACACTGTTTAGTCTCAAATGGAGACAAGCAATTGTATGTTAAAAAAATATTTCTTTTAAATTGCCTTATGTAGATTTTTTTTTGTAGAAGGGATAAAGACAAATTTTGAATCGTTCAAAGCAAAGAAACGAAGAGACGAAACTGGTAAACAAGAAGAACATAACTAGAAAATGGCTGTGTACAGCAAGATGAGAGAGTAAGAACTGATTTTTTTATTATGGCGAACAATTCAGATATTACAGTCAACATAAGAAGCGGATTTAGACGGGAGTTTTATTTAATATTATATACTTATATCACTTTAAACAGGGAACCCCCTTTTAACTTAATTTTTTTTTATTTTCACTAAATTCCTTTTGTGACGCTACAATAAAAAAAGGAAAAAGGTGACCATATCTAACGACGTCACAAATATATATATACCTCGTTTTGCAGATCAGTGAAAAAGTTTGTCTACGTAACGTCTAAAAATCAAAATAGAAACAGAATCCAACACCGAATCTCGTGCAATATAATATTTCTCCACTCTCGACAATTGAATTTTCAATACTCAAAAAGCTCGGCAGGCCTTCACTTCATGTAGCGGTAGAATTTCTCTCTCCCTCTCTCGCCGGCCGGGCTTTTCAAGAGAGAGAGAAAGAGAGAAATTAAATGCTAGGAATTGAGTGTTCTGTTGGATTATATTATATTCATAAATAATATACAGCATGCTTTCTGTCACAGTAATCACTAGTATTGTTTTTACAGACTGCCTTTTACTGAGGTTATAATAATAATAATAATGATAATAATATCTTTATTGAAAGAGAGTCATTACGGCATATATGGAATCTATTTGTATGTATTCAAAATGAAATTCAAGGAATTTTGATTTGAGCTCTATTCTCTTTTTTTTAGAAATTAAACAACAGAAAAAAGGCCCTAAAAGTAAAAGTCCAGTATACCAGAGGAACAAAAAGAAAAGGGCTCGAAAAGCCTTGTGGTGCAGAACATGTCTTATGAACAAACAGATTCATAAGACGAAGGATCGTTTATCGTCAGTCCTCTGCCTTGGAGGTCTGATGATGTTGATAAATTAGTAAAAAAACTAGGCCAAAAGCATGATGGTCAACTAACCAAGAAAAGCAGACGGCAGCACCATAAACGAAAGGTTGGGGCAGTTTCAACAAGGATAAAACCAGAAGTCGTGCCAGAACATGAATGGGTGTTTAAATAGTTTAAAATTAATGTCAATGATTAAACTTTATTCATTTTAAGTATGCAACTTTTACCGACCAAAGTAAATGCTACATGTAATTGTTAATAATTTTTACACAATTATTTGTCCAAAACTAAAAAAACAAAAAATCTGATATATCGTTCTATTCTTATATTAACATATTTCAGTCATCACGAAATCAAATAGATGAGAACAGAAAGAGAAAAAATACATCTTCATGTCGGACGTCAACATACCGTCTTCAACAACAACAAACGGTTCGAAGGAGAACGTTTTTGATAAAAAATAGTAAAGAAAAGTGCTTCTTGAAACAACAGTATTGTCGTAATGGGCAAAACTATTTAAAAATAACACGAACAATGTACATTTCATTGGCAAAACAAAATATAATAACTTTTTTTATTTGTAACCTAGCATCACGGAAAATAAATGTTAAAAAAATATTTTTTTATAGAATCTTCATTTTTAGATGGAAAATCTTGTTTTTTTTTAAATATGGAAGTGATACCGAGAAAATAAGCAGTGTATTATTTGCACATAGTAGTAAAAAAAAGAAGACAAAATGGTAATTCTTCGAAATAGTAAGAAACTTGGTATATATTAAATTTCAATGTTTTAAATATTTCTTTTGTGCGTAATTATACAATATAAACAAGAAAAAGCTAGATAGCAGTAAATTTTATCTGGTACCCTGATGTAAGCAATCATACAATGCATGTATACAACAGTTGGTTTTACATTTAAAATCCTTGTTTTAGTGGTGAAGCTCTTCATTGTGTATTTTTTATATTATATTGATGTCCACGCGAGCATAATCAAATATATATTTTGAAATTAATTGCACTGATAAAACATATAGACATGTAACTGGGATCTTATATGTGAATCTTTTTTTTTTCTTCGATGGATTAAAAACAGTTAGCAATGAAAGGGAAACAACTCTTGTTAAAATAAGAATATTTTTCGTATCTTTAAAAATTGAAGAAATTTGTTGTTTTTTTTTTTAGCTTAAAGGTTTACACGTTTATAATTATTAATATTCTTATAAAAAATAAGTATTAAGGTCTTGATTTTTTTATTTTAATAAGAAAGGGGTTGTATTTAATTGGGTGCTTGTTAAACCCTCCAAATTACGTTGGATTTTATTATTCAGCTCGAATCTTTGTATTCAAAGGGAAATAACTCTTTCTATTAAAATAGTTGTTAGTTGTAATTAAGTAAGACAATCAAAACAACCACAACAAAGAGAATTCTGCAAATATGTTTAATTTCTGCTTATTATATTTAAATACTCAGTCCTTTTACATCATGGAATTGATATGTTTTTGTTCCTTAAAACAGCTTTAGCAAAAACAAACAAAAATGCACAAAATTAGAGTTTTATAATTTTGTTATGTATGTAGATGTTTTTTTTCTAAATTATTATAGAATGGAATGTTAGTACTTTAATTTGTCATGTATTTGTAGATTGAAAATAATGAATAAATTTAGCTAAGATTCTAGATAATTGGTTTTTTTTTATTCAGGATTTCGCCATAGTCTAGATCTCCATTAAGAGCAGCTTTTTTTATGAATTTCCAGTTGCTCCTCTCACTGTAATATCTTATATTTTGAGACAATCATGAGTGTTTAATTCGAATTATGGGTTGTGGCAACTTAGAGTGTACAATTATGGCTTTGTTTGTTATACTGAAGTATGTTTGTATAAACAAATATATGTTGCATTATAATAGGATTCGATTGTAAGAACTGTTACTGGTCATATGTGGATGAAAGCTGCAAATATATACTGTTTTCTGTCGTGAATTTGCAGGTCAATTGGCATATATTTGGTGCACCAAACACGGAGATTACAAAGATTTTCGATAGTAAATGGAGTCAAAATGAGTTTAAATTTTAAGTAAATCAAGTTATTTCACACATTAAATCTTTAAACTTGAAGTTGAATTTGATTTCAATTTGCATTAAATGAAAGTTTATCGTTGTATTAAATTTGTAACTGGATGTTGAATCAGATTTAAAACCACAGTAAACAGCTTACTGTTTGGAATATTATTGACTTTAATTTGTAGTAAATCATGTTTTACAGATTTTCTCTACATTAAATTTGATGTTGTATGTATATTAAACTGTGTTAAATTCGAAAATTACTGGACAGTAAATCAGGTGTCAATTCATGAACTTACTGCCTCCAGTAAACTATTTGTAAACTACTATTAAACATTGCGTGTACTTGAACTATAAACTACCAGAAAAAAAATCAACTCGGAAATTACGACTGATTTTCAAGTAGTTTATTGATACCTTAAATTAATACTTTCATGCAGTGTATATTTTGTCGATTTTATATGCAATGATTGTTAGTATTCAAAAATTCGCAAGTAATTAATCCGCCTACAAGCGTTTAACTTTTTGAAGCGAATAATATTATCGATCGATCTCCTTAATTTTTCATTTTGATTATTATATTTTATGTTGGTTTTTTTTTTCTTCTTTAATTTTTCATTTGTTTGCATCTTTTGTCATGCCATGTATATACATTTTTCTAAAAATCTGATACTATATACTTTTAATGGTAATACGTATTATACAAACACAAATGTGCACAAACATTACTTAATAATAAAAAGGATAACCAGCTATGCGAATCTCATTGCCTACCTGTTCTTATTTTCATACAAGTTGGGAGCTCCTTCAGACACTTGTAAAACCAGAATATCAGAGATGCTCGATCATTCAATCTAACATACATATAAATTGATGATTATAGTTCGTTTCCGTGTGTGTTACATTTGAGCAGCTGCTGCAATCTCTTTAATCTAACATACATATAAATTGATGTTTATAGTTCGTTTCTGTGTGTGTTACATTTAATGTTGTGTTTCTGTTGTGTCGTAGTTCTCCTCTTATATTTGATGTGTTTCCCTCAGTTTTAGTTTATAACCCGGATTTGTTTTTTTCTCAATCGATTTATAAATTTCGAACAGCGGTATACTACTGTTGCCTTTATTTGTCTTGAATAGCTACCTTACATTTTTCTAATTTGGTTCCATTATTATATCCACCTCTGATAGAAATTGACGAAACATACACAGCTTCGTTCACTTAATTCTTCATCTCGAATTTGACTGCAATCGTCTTTGACATACAAGACGATTTCAATTTTGAAATTATTAATTTTCCACTCCTTAGCTTAAAAATGCCAATTTTACCCGCAGATTGACTACACAGTTTTCAACAAAAATCATAGTAAAGAGATTGCAGCAGCTGCTCAGACTTGTAAAGCGTCATCGATGTTTGAACAATAAAACAATGAGCCATAGTTTTGTCAAGGACAGTTCCGTCCTTTTCCCAAACAGTTCTTCGGAAGGTACCAAAACATAACAGATTAGTATTCAGTGTCAACCTCCAAAAAATACAGGCTGGTCTTGATTTTTTTCATAGATTATAGTTGCTGGAGTTGTGTAACATTTTACTTACTCCTGCATTTTTCACTTTATTTGTGTTTTTACTATTAAGTTCCTTGTAGTCGCATGGCTTGGTGTTTGCCTTTTCGATCGGTCTTTTAGGATTAGTCTGCTCTTTTATACGTTTTGGACAGTCAAATGTTTGGCCATGAGCATAACCGAAGAGACATAAATTGTTGAAATGCGTATCTCGTTCAATAAAATTGATACTGTAATTGTTATTACTAACAATCGGCGTGGCCTTCTGGTGAACTGTTAGTACCCGAGTGTATCACCATCCAATTACTATTCTCTATCAATTATCTGTTAATATAAAATTCCAAATCATTTTAAATTGAGGAGTTTATCTCCATGCTCTGATTTCTCGTCCGGGTTTGGCTTTACTTTTGGCCTGGTTTTTTTAAAAATTTTTATTAACACTTGAACATTTGATTAAGGTTTGGACTTTCAAATGAGTGAATTTGGCCTCGAGCATCACTGAAGTGAACGCATCTGGTGCAATAAAATTGGTACCGTTTATGTTTTTTTGTTTATTTTGTGTACCGTCGTATTTATATTTAACTTGATTCGTATAATGTTGGCAAGTTTGTATATTATATTTTAATTTAGTGTACTAGATTAAATTAACTATCAGCTATACAACTTTTTTTGTTTGCATCTTTGTTAAATTTAATTGACTATTTATTTGGATTATTTAATTTAGTAATGCTTTATATTGATGATGCTTGTTTACACAATGTTGCTAATATCATGTTAACCAAATATATCTGTTTTCGTTCTTCATACAATTTTGTCAATATAACGGAACTTAAAAGAACTGTCACAAGTGGGGGTTTAGCTATCTGTTAAACAAGGTTTAATCACCTTTTTTTTCAGACACTGTCTATATAAATAAGAAGATGTGGTATGAGTGCCAATGAGACAACTCTCCATCCAAGTCGGTCAAAGTACGGCCATCAACACGGAGCCTTGGCTCACACCGAACAGCAAGCTATAAGGAGCCCCAAAATGACTAGTGTAAAAAAAATCAAACAGGAAAACCAACGGTCTAATATATATAAAAAACGAGAAACGATAAACACTTATGAACCACACCAATAAACGACAAACACTGAACAACAGGCTCCTGACTTAGGATAGATGCATAAAAATGCAGCGGGTTTATACGTTTCAACAGACGTCAACCTTCATCCTAACCTAAAACAGTAGTGTAACATTACAACATAAAAAGACACACAATAAAATATCAATTTAAATGGCTTAACTCGATCAAAAAGACATGTTAACAAACAAGTAAATATACGAATAAGTTGATCCATGACACAATATAAATAAAAAATATGTTTCAATGTCAAAAAGACATCTTTGACCTAGGACAAAATGGCGTTAAATAAAGTAACTTACACAGGTAAATTTAAATATAATAATTTTGTTGTTAGGAGTACTGAAACATTTTTACAAAATAAATTTGTTCTTCATAGTACGAGTACAGAATTGAAAATTTATCGTCATAATTAATACTTATCAAGGGCGGTACATATTTAAAAATTGTAAGACGAGATATAACACAAAATAAGTAAACATTGAATAACAGAAATGCATTACAAATTGTGTCAACAGGTCAAATTAATACGAAAGTACGATTTGAGAGTACTCGCAGTTACTGAACGCTAGTTAAAAGCCAAAAAAAAATAATAATAAAAAATCATGCATCAGAGACTTAAAATCAATTTAAACACATCCCAGGCAGGGATTTAGTGTTTTAACACCATGGACAGTCAAAGAAGATACGACTTGTGCAATGTCAAAATGAAAGTAACGACAGGCAGTAGGATAGTTAGGATTTAACATTATAATAAATATGTATGATGTTATATATAGATAAAACAATTTCTAAATAGAAAATAAACGTGCGGGTGTATATATACATCCCACAAAAAACATACCAATTAAGGAATAGGACAGTTGTTTCCAGTCTTTTCGTTGGTTAATATGGTCGGGCGTTTGGCTTTGTCTCCTTTAAGGACTTTCAATCTTATTAAAATACCGATCCTGTGTCTAAGCTTTGTTTACTAGAATTTGAAAACACTCAATTTGACTTTCTGTTCTAGTATTTAGTAGATCAGCCAATGAAATATCAGCTTTCAAATTTTTTAAGGCGTGTACATGTATTAATCTAATAAAAACCAGAGGATTCCGAAAGTTCTTTGAAACAGAAAGTATAACGGAGCGTTTTCATATCCTTGTAAGCAACTCATGGACACAGGATCTATATTATAATCAGATTGATGGAGTACCCTATTTGAATTTATATTGGAGCTCGGTATTTATATTATTACATTATTGACAAACATAGATATTTGGTATGCCTACTTATTGGGAAATGAAATTGCAAGTAGACTGTTAACTAGCTAATAATAAGTCTAATGCAGAATTGTTTGTAACGTTCATTTTGATTGGATAACGTCACCAATTTTCATGGCATCAATTCACAATTGATGCTATAAAAACGTACGCGCAAGCGCAGACGACGATTGTATCTACGATTTGACGTTGTTTTTTGCCAGTTTCATAAGAATGGATATAACAATATTGTATTTTAAGCTCCGACGGCATCAATTGGTGATTTGATGGTCGCAAATACCCGTTTACTGGCTCCGCTAATGCGTCACCAGTAAACTTAATTTGCGACCATCAAATCAACAATTGATGCCGTCGGAGCTTAAAATACAATACAGTTATCTCCTAACTGCTGACACCCTTGTATCAGCATTTTGCGTAATGTTGTCTTTTATACCTGTATTTGTCATTCCTTTTTTTGTTGTATCTAAAGAGCCAAATAAGATAGAAAGCGATCAAAGAAATTACTACAAAAAATGAAAACAACACGTTATAGATTTTATTTCTGGATTAACCTTCATCAGGAAACGCTCAAAGCCGAATATTTGAAAGCCAAGGTTGTTTAAGAACCGAAACAGTTGAAAGCTATATGACAAAAAATGGACCTTGAATACAGCCAAATCCATCTAAAGTCAACTTTGCTTGAAGGAGTTGAAACACTTTAGTTATTTTTTAAAGTATGAACAAAAATACTGAACTCCATGGTAAATTCAAAAAGGGTTCATAAAACCTGAAAGAATCAAGCATTGGAATATATCAGCGAACGGAACGAATGGAAACCAACTTTTACATTCCTGACTTTGTACATGCATTTTCCGGGGCAAAAGGTTGGTTAAAACCTAGTTTTATAGCTAGATAAACCTCCCACGTGTATGACAGCTGTGTGTAGTTTCTTTATACTGACAAAATTGGGTGTTGTAAAAAATACACTATTTGCTGCTATTCCAATTATTTCACTATATCTAATTATATAGTTATCAGTAATTTAAATTGGATCGACGAGTTTCATGCTACCAAATGTGTTTAGTTGCCATCAAATACAAAGCACATAACCAGAAACAGTGTTGCAAAGGAGTCCAACAAAATGTTTGCACACAACCGGAACGATGTTGATCCTGAAACATATGTATATTGTTATATTACTGTTTATAAAATTGAGAATGTTTATGTATTTTTAAAAATATTTTGTGTTTTATTGATTTAATATAATCTGTCAAGCTCTACCGATTGCTTACATGTTAAATGTCAGCCAGCTAGTGTTGACAAGCTTTTATGATTGATCAATTGAAAGCTGCAGGTGTTTCTAAAAGAATGTTATAAAAATCATATAATAACTTTCATGGTAATATACAATTAGAATTCTAGAACTTTCTGTTTTGGTAAGTACATACAGAGACACAAAGAACAGGAACCCATTCCAGTTCCAAATACTATTTTGTGTTATTACTTCGTTGACTTGATATGTGCGTTACTTACTTTGAAAAAATCATTTGTGGGATTTAATAATTAATGGTGGAATAAACATTATAAACAACAGTCTGCTTATGAACTGTGTTACAATAATTGAATATGTGAAGCTTTGAGATTTTCAATTAAAATTATTAATCGGAAATGCTTGGATTGAAGATTTGACATTTCGTTCGGAAAAGATAGAATCAACAAACTATACACTAGTACGATAGAGAACCAAAGAATTTGTTTTTATATCGGACAGTGCGGTTAGTTTGTGATCACTTGTACAAAAGAAACTTTATTGTGTTTTTTTTTTGTATTTAATCTTTTCCCTGACGCCTCCTTAATTGCGTCGTAACAATACATATTATAATGTCTTTTAGTAACCGATATCTGATCCTTAATTCAACATCATTTACAAATATTAAATCCATTATTTAGAATATATTGTGAAAATAAATTTTAAGAATGTAAAAAAAAATGTAAATGGTAAAAAAGTAAATCTGTTTTGCTTATTCATTATATTTATTATCAAATTTTAGTGCCAATTTAATCTTTTGCAAAGCATAGTCATAAAATCGTATTAAATACACATGGAATATTTTAATATTTGTCTACATTCTTGGTCCTCGAATAATCAATACAACATGTACAAAATTATACAGATTACTATACAATAAACAGAGCAGTTGTGATTTGTATGTTTTTTTGTTATTATCATTATTATTATAGTTATAACCTTTTTTGTATTGATATCTTTTTATCAATTTCATTTGTTATTTAGGTTTTTATGTAGTTCTTAGTATTAGGTAGTTAAAATATTTTTCTTCATTTTTTTATAAACAGGTTACCTTTTGAATCTTTTTCTTATCAATTATGTGTATTTGATCAAATAAATGTATTTATACTTACAACACAAGTTTCTGAAGAAAATAAATACTAATTATGTCAACAACAAAGAAAAACCAACGACTTCATCTTTATAAGCGAAATACATATTTATGTCGACGTGTTATTGTTGTGACTTATCAGTATATAATAGAATATTAAGCATACATTAACAAGAAGATTTACTTCACACCTCGATTTCTGCTTGATATTGACACGGATGAACAACCTCAAACTAGCATCCATATTAAAACGTGACCTTTTCAGCTTTTTATTGTCATCTTCTTATTTTTCAGCGGTAAAAATAAGTTGGAAGATATTAAAAGGGACAATCATAACAGTTACTCATAATTTGAAGAAAGAGAGAGACAAAACTATGACATTAAATTGATATTGACAAAACCAAAATCGTTTTACCAAACACAAATGTAACATAGAATACAAGACTGATATACACGAACCACAGACCAAATGCTCCACATAACAAGATCATGATTACCGTATCAACTGGGAGATATTTATTCCATATGCAGGCGATGTTTGAATGTTTCGTAATACAAATGTAAGTTCAACAATTAAAAAGCTGATATCATCTCTTTTGTTGTAAAGTTTTGTTTTCAACCAACCATCATTTTCCGTTTTTAGTTTTGTAGGTCAAGATATATGGCATTTTTAACTGCATTTGAGGTATCATTTTTTCAAGTTCGGTGGAATTAATGCGTTCAAAATCAGCAAAACTTTTAATTGTTAAGTGAAAGAACATCATCAATAACGGAACGTGAAGTTGAAGGATAACGCAAGTGTCTTTCCATTCTTTCTTTAAGCTTCTGTAAGAAATATGCCTCATATGAATAAGGTAAAAATTCAGTCAGAAGAGGAACACTGTAAGTTCCAAGAGGAATTTCGATTGGCAAATAAAAACACGTTCTTAAAACATACAAATATATTGTCAATCAAAAAGTTAAATGTCTTGATGATGTTAGTTTCAGAGAAGTTTGAATCGGAGTGGACTGTCCATTTATATAAAGCAACATTCCAGCAGCGCCTGCAAGTTGAGAATATATGTCCAAGTTGATACGATATTACAGAGCTTGTATTTCCTATCATTATTTCCTTGATACCTACAAGGAAAGTATCAAAACAAGAGTTCAAAGTGGTACAGTTGAAATCATCCTTTCGGAAATTTTACGGACTCCATTTCGATTTGATTGATAGTTATAGAACTTCTGTTTCAAAGATTACGACGGATATAATTGTCGTAACCACTATTTGTCCTCTTTTCCTTGAAGATGTACTAACAAAATTATACTTATCGCCAGGCTTGTACTTACATGAGCATTACAACGGGTGCAACATGTGGAGTAGGATCTACTGGAACGGGGACCCAATTATTTCCCCCATTACTTCAATGCAATTTTATCCAAATTGAGGGACAGATTTTTTATTCCCTATATTAGACTGGAAAATTTCAATTACTTTCTCATACTAGTAGACCCCATCATGGTTTCTGGGAGAAATCTTGGAAGGTCATGACTGGCATTTAAGAGAGCAATACTGTTTTGAGTATTAATAGGGTCATTGTATTAACTTCCTGGTTAAAAACGAAAATAGATTTGGACCATTTACTCAGACAATCATCCACCCTATACATTTCAGAATCACTTAAAATTTAACAGAAGTTGAAAGTTTAATGAATACCCTTTAGATATACTAAAAAATTAAGCATCTTTACATAATTTTCATCTCGGTTCAATATCACATATAAACATGATAAAAGATGGTAGATTTATTAAGGGACTTCATTCGTGGGTACTGAACTGGTATCCTGTAAATGGGATCCTATTCCTACTTACACTTCCGGAGCACTTATGATCACCCCAATTCTTAGTGGGGTTCGTGTTAATCAGCCTTTAGTTTTTCTATGTTTTGATTTGTATACTGTTATATGATTTTGATCGTTTTTCGTTTTTGCCGTGTCATTGTCAGTTTGTTTTCGACATATCGGTTCGATTATCTCTTTGGTATCTTTCGCCTCTATTTTATTAAGTATGTTTCCAGATATGACCTGCACGTATTATTGTTAGCCATGAAGTGAAATCATTTAATAAAGAACAGTTATATTGATCGAAAGGCATCAAGGTGAACAGTTTTAATAAACGTTGTGAACTTGCAACTGACCTTATTTTGTTTTACCTTTTTTCTTATTACATTAATGCGAGGGAATTTGACTTTGATATTGTGAACAAAAAAACTAGCTATGTGTTGATTAATCAGACCGCTAATTACTCACAACACACAAATGAGAACATTTCAAGAGAGTATATATCAACAATAGTTCTACATGATTTATCGCGTAGTCTGAAATCAAAAACAACTCATTCAGACAATTCATTTCAATTTGATTGTTACGTCTTATAGTCTGTATATAGTAGTTTTTATTCTTTTTATTTCGATTCTTCATCATCTTACCATATGGAGTCAGTGTGAGCAAACCACCTGCGGTCTGTGTATAAGATGGATACAATGGAGTTGTGTCGGATGGTTTAGATGTTGATTCCTGACCTTCATGGCACATTCTCACCCTCTGCGAAGCCGTGACACTAGTTCCATTATATTTAACAATCTAAATATATATATAGAAATATTTTATATATAATATGAACAGCGGTATACTACTGTTGCCTTTATTTAATTTGCTGAATATTTAACGGTCAAATGACGAAATCTACAATATCAGACTGTGTAATTTATATCCAATTATGTAACATAATATCATACGTTTATTTAGGTCTTGTAAAATATTTATTTGAGCATGCTGTAACAGCTGTCTAATCTAAAAAAAAAAATTTCGGAGGAATGAATACTTATCTGAGATGAAATAATATACATCAGCAATGTATTCTTCATATTAGATAAGTCAATTATAATACTCAATTTTCTGTTAGCAACGTTTCTTCGAAAACTATAATGTAATGATCATCAAACAAATATAATACAAATGAATTTATATATAAACAACGATGACAGATTTTCCATATACTAGTACATGTATCGTTCGATTAAACGGGCATTTTAAGACTGCTTTATCAATAATTCACTCCTATTTAACGTATTGTTACCCTATAGAATTGGTAAAGCACTTCAAAGCCAAAGGTAAGAGGAAATCATAACTAGTAACCTGTGATAATGCAAATGACAAAAATATTGTGCAATGAGTGGTTGTCAGTGAGACAAATCTCAACTTGGACCTGAAGCGTTATTAAAAAATTCGTAATTATTTTCATGAAAACTAGCTACTTCGTTTCATTTAGAGTCCCCCCAATAAATAAAAATAAAGGTTTTAATTTGAATAATAAAATTTTCATATTATTAAAACTTAGATAAAACCATCTTTTAAAGTTCTATATGAATATCAAAATAACTGAGAATTCAACTTATAATGTGTGGGCAAGCCTTATGGTCCATTACACACTTAAATGATGTTAGGTAAAATGGATCTTTACCAGGCAAGTAAATCTAGGGTTTACTGTTAGAGTCGTTGAACTGTCAAAATTATACCAGCTTGTGAAGTATTGAGATCCTGACTTAATGTTTGCCATACATCCTATGTATCCACCATCTGAAGAAAGAAAGAAAATTGGTAGTTGTTTAAAAGGAATGATTGACAGTTCAATGAAAACAGTGTTTAACTGTCTAAAACTTATACAATTTCATCAAGATACCAGTCGTACAATTTGGTATGCCATACTGACGTATCTTCAACATGAGACGCATCTTTGTGCTCAAATCAAAAGTGTTTAAAAGCCAAATCAAATACGATGTTGAAATGGTTTTAAAAAAAAAGGAACATTCCAAAAATTTTGACCAAATACGACCTTTCAAAAATATGCGTTTACTTTTAATTGAGAAGTAGATATCGGACTATCATATACACTTGCGTTTCTCATTGTCCAGCCATCTTAAAATTTTCTTATTATCAAGTTCATTCAAGTTTGTAGAATATGGAAAGTTTAAAACAATTATTTTATCGCTGATTTGTCCGTTGAAATAAGAATAACACGTAAGGCTTAATAATTGTGGAATTATTTTAAACCTCGACATGCCATTTTGGTGTAGGGTTACTTTCTTTGTTGATATAGTTATTTGGTTTTTTTTTTTATAGTGATTAAGATTATAACACAATGTCGATTGATGTACCCCAATTTTTGACATTTTATGTCTGTATGTTTGCTCACACATTGTTGTCAAAACAATAGAATGCTATATGACTGTCAATCAAGTGAGAAGTTTAGCTAGCTATAAAACCAGGTTTAATCACCATTTTCTACATAAAGAAAAACCTGTACCAAGTCAGGAATATGACCATTGTTTTCCATTCGTTTGAGCGTTTTATTTCGCCATTTGATAAAGGACCTTCCGTTTAAGATGTCATTGGAGTTTGGTATTTTTGTTATTTTACTTTTTAAATATCTTTCCTCGTCACAGTTGAGATACATGCTTCGTTGCAAATATTTTTTCATTAATTTAGAAAAGTATTCGCTGGGAAATGTATTCCGGTTTTCCTAATATGTTTTAACAACGAAGGACAAAGCCATTATGTTTTAAGCAAGTGAAATGCATTATAAGCTTGGATAACATACAGATTTCACACTCATATTGTGAAAGGTTCCAACCATTGAAAGAATACTAAGTATTAGATGAAAAAGTTATACCATGCTTTGGGTGACAAAATTTACATGCATTAAGTTACCTGAAAATCCTACTTTGAGTGTGTTGCTCGCTCCTGTAGAGTACGTCATATTGATAGTTGTTTTAGACCCACTGCAGGAATTCAGATTACCAGTACTTTCAGTATTCAAGGTATCGTAAAGTATAAACGAAAAGTTGCCTAGAAACGGTTCTGAACAAAGTTGAAGAGCATCATTTTCGAAGCCTACGAAAAAAAAGATATGAATTTGAAGTTCTCTCTCGTCTTTCTCGCCCAAAGTCATTCTATGTAGAGATTGTTAATATAAAAGTGATATTTTTTCTTGTAGAAACGTCTAATATGCTATAATATTCAATATAATGGAATTTTAGGCGACTGTCATGCTATAGAAAAGTTTAGCGAGCTATAGAAACTGGTTTAATCCACCTTTTATACACAAGGAAATGCCTGTACCAAGTCAGGAATACGACAATTGTTTTCCATTCATCTTATGTGTTTGAGCTTTTGATTTTGCCATTTGATAAGGGACTTTCCGTTTTGAATTTCACTTGGAGTTCGGTATTTTTGTCATTTTACTTTTTATATTGATATAATTAACACAAAAATTTATAATTGATATAATATTATAGATATTCATTTGAAAAATTTTAAAAAGAATCAAATATATAAAATATATATAAATATGGAAAAGTTCAGTTGGTATGGTAGTTATGAAGATGTCGGAAATGCTGCTCACATCGACTGATTCAATCATGAATACTAGTAAATATAAACTGTATTCAATCTTTTATATGAAAATAAACTGTCCATCATAGTAATTAGAAACCTTCGATGAACTAATAACCCAACATTTATCCTTATTTCCGATCTTTTAAACCGCCAAATTACTTATATTCTTATATGACGTCCTTATTACGATTTGTAAACCAAGCCGTGTTCTAATTAGCACAAAATATGTTTGACACATGCGCAAAAACTAACGTTATTTTCATTATTATCCTGATAAATAATATACATTTTAGCAGCTTGCATAAACTTTTAATATATATTGTTTATCAAACAACATATATTTACCCTGTGTATTAGTTTGTAAACTTATTAAATATGAAAATGCAATGTACATACTCCACGGGTAGGAAACATTTTTAAGGTATTTTCGTACGTTTCGACCTATAAAAATACTGTATTTGTCCTAGAATCGAAATAATTTCTTCATGTTATGGTCAATTTGTCTTTTATAGGTTTGTATTTTTTATATCTTAACAATTTTACGCACACAAAGCATAGTGTCCTGCAGGTAGCCGTGTTTGTTTACGCAAATCCTTTCAGATGTTTTAGTGAACACCATGTTTTGTTCGTGTAAAATCAGAAATTATATTACAAATCGATTTCGCCTGATTTCACAAACATATTAGTTCTGATCATGTTTGTCCACTTATTTAAATTAAAAAATAATCAAATGTTAGTTTATGGCACAACTGACACAAAATGTTCTGATGATTTACCTAAAAGTCATTTTTTACATTGTAAACGTTTTTTTCCAGTATTTCAGTTGTTCAAAATGTTTTGTTTATTTCTAAACCTGTACGGAATTCGCAAACTAAATTAACAAGAAAACATGCGTTCTGGGGCTTTGAAATTGACTTTGGTCACTTTTTCTATTGTTATCAGGTGAACAACAATACCACAAGGTCATATTCATAAAAACACATATAACTACCTTTATCAATCCTTTTTAATTAAATTTTAAATTACTCCGCGGATATCACAAGCCTCGAAGCCAGTACCTCGATACTGATATGAAAATACGTATACTGTGTCATCAACATTTGCTGAGGAATAGAATGGTACTACTATCCTGAAAGTGTTGTCAATCCAAAGTATGTATACATACAAAGACATGCCCAGTACTAATTGTGGCAGTAAAGCCGATTCCGTATAGTGGTAGTTTAAGCTCTGCATATTTGATAATGCTTGCAACATCTCTTTGTGGGGAAGGAGGAGTTCCGAGGATTGCAAGAATAACTTTATGAAATATACATATAATAAAATTTCGTCACTTCAGAAATAGCACGACTTAAAAAGTCATTTCGGTATTAAAAATCAGAAGCATATTCTGTTGATTTTGGTTAGGAATTAGGTACAGAAGTTGATAAACTCAAGATGCAAAATAGTTATCTTTTCATAGTTTTGGATTGCATTGTGTTTAGAATACATGTCTGGTCATACGAGATATACACTATACACTGCTAGAATGCATTAAAATGGGGAATAACTGTAGAAAAAAACCATATAATTCATATAAAAGTTAGTTACAATAGACCAAAGAGATCAAAAAACCAGATTTCATATTTTTCAGTGGAACAAGTAAAAAATGGATATAAAGTCATAAAAATATATGTTATTTTAATCATATATCAGCATCATAGTGGACCCCGTTAGGATTTTTTTAAATACCTGTACTACGCTCCAATATCAACTAAATTTCTTGTTTAAGGAACTTTAATTATTTATGTCAGTACATCCGAATTTTTGTGGAGTTTGTCATGCTCTACCTCCAGTTGTTTTTTGTAATGTTTTGGGAACCCCTGTTTGTCTATTTATCATTTCACCAATGACCGTGGTATTGTTGGTATTTTCTCCACTTATGGCTTTTGTTTTTTTTACTTTACATCTGTCCACCCCTTTTTACAATAAGAAGATTAAGATTATTCAATCGTATAAGTCCATAGTTTAGTCAACGAGATCCAAAGAAGCCAGTATCTAATAAGAGTATGTTCATTTTCGGGATCGAAACCAATTTTTCCACTAGAAAGCGATATTCCATTTCTTTGAAATACATTTGCAGATGAGAGGGCCTTGATTGGGTTTACCGGATCAAACTATGATGTGCAAAAAATGAAGAATAGAGAAAAATTGGCAAAAAAGTAACGATGTGGATTTAAAAAGAAAAAAAAAGGAAAAAAAATGGAAATATTTTAAAAAGAGAAAAAAGGCAAGTAAAATTTAATGATACATAAATAAAACCCCCAATCTTCCACCCTTTCTCACACATCGATAACATTGTAATCCGATAAAGTTATATCTACCTGCACGGACCATGATCTGGAAAAGTTCGGCTGCTGTTGTAGTTGTACAGATGTCGGAAATGCTGATTACATCGTCTGAATCAATCATGGCGAAAGTTCTTTCCCCATTGGTATCTTCGTCTAAAAAATGTCATTAATGATGATGATGAGAAGGAGGAGGAGGAGGAGAATCAGTCATGATCGATTATTAAAACAAAAAATTAGAACTCATTTCTTTTACATGTTTTAAGAAATTTAATATGTCTGAATATAAAGTCTACATTTTACATACAATCATATCAAAGGCATCTTGCCAAAAACATGTTTTATCAGTTGTCATATAATTTCAAAAGGTTTTTCTGTGTGTTCTGTTTTCCTTTCTTTTTGGTTATAAGTTCTTTCATGTTTATTTAGTTTTTGTTCGTTAACTAATCGATATAAAAAAAGTCGTAGGATCGAGAACCCCCCTAGCTCCTTACAAAGTAGAAACCTCATTAGTTTTTTGTCATATTAGGTTTATTTCTAGACGTTGTTGTCGATTGTAGAAATTAAAAGATCTCTGTTTGATTTACTCTAAACTTTGACAAAAGCGGGTCGTTTTAGAGCTTGAGAAGTTGTAAAGACACATATTTATTGGTCAATACAGTAGGTTGACATCTAGATGTCTTAGTTGTTTTTTGTCGTGCAGTTGGTGTCTCCATCAAAAAAATCAGATGTGTGAGATTGTAGTTTCTTGCTTTCACGTTATAATATGACCTCAATTAGATACTTTTTTAAAGTAACTCACCTGACTGCATGTAATGATAAAATGAATAATCTGTAATCTTAGTAACTTCCATACACAAGAAGTAGTAGTAATTTCCGGGAACACCAGAAATAGTCGCAGATATTGTGTCAGATGTTCTAAAATAAAATTCATAGCCACTATATTCACCTATTGAAAAGAAATTTGACAGACATAATTTCTCTACCTTCAGTTTTTTTAAAAACTGTGAGTGAAGGGGTTTGTATATAGTATGTTCCAGGTAGAAATAAGTCTAAAGTTTTTACATATATCTTTAAAATAGAAGAAATTGAGATATTTTGGTCATAAACAAAACAACTAACTTTACAATAAATGATTTGATATTAGACTTTCGATTCTGAAGTATTCTTGGGTTCTAATTTGATATTTTGATGTTAGATAAATCATTCCAAACCAACTCTAGTAATATGTTTTTCTATTAGATTTTTGAATTTTTTTCGAAGTTACTTTTGATGAAAAGGTTATCAAGAAACAAGGGGTATCGCGCCAGCTCTCCCATTACTCTCCCATTACCGGTATTAAATTGATCGTCTTGATACCTGCAAAGTATGTTTACCAAATCTGACATGATATTTTTTCAATAACTAAATCTTTGGACACTTTGCAGAAATAGTGAACCCGCTTCATTTCAACTAACGACCATTTTTTGACATGGTATCTTTCGCATTTTGAATATAACGTAATATATGTTTATTTTTAGTCTCCACAATTATCCGCTAGTTGTCTAAACTTTTTTTTAGATTATATGAGGTTTCAAAAATGACACAAAATGTCATCTGCATACATCACATAAATAGGGTACTGTTATGTAACAAAACTGAGTATCATTTGACTCAAAGATATTTGGTAAAACGCGGCAAAGGATATCTCAAAGAAGGAAAACAGGTATAGAAACGTGTTTGTCCCTGCTTTGGATATTTCTCATGTAAGTTTCACTCAAACATATGGGCACCAGTCCTTTTTTCCGTTATACAATTATATTTGCCAAGGACCCGATATATTTGTACTACGATATATAACGATGCGCTCCTATAAAATTTCAAACCTCATTACATATTTTTTGCCACTACTTATATGACATGTCAGATTAGTTGTAGATCCGGATCTTGTAATGCTGTACTGGTTCATAAACATTACTGTTCCACTGCTGAATTCAATCTCGATGAATTTATTATCATACCAGGTACCAGTCATATAAGAAGGTAATGTACAAGTTCCACCTGAAATTTTAACAGAAAATGTACTCAAAACCCGAAAATATGAGAGGGAGCTATGTTACTGATTCATTCGCTAAAACCATTGACCCCTTGCTCCGTTTAGTTTGACAGAAAACAAAACTGTCAACTGTTATCAAAGTTCAAAATAAATGTCTAATACGTTCAGTACTTTTTTTTCTATATTATTTACATATATTTTAAATAAGTTATTCTCAGTTGTTATGTTATAACTTCATCAGGTTTCTTTGATTTGGGTGCGTAGTCTTGTCATTGGTAAATTAATTCACTGTTCACTATGGAGTTTCTTAGTAATTATTTATGCGTATTGTCATTCACACCTATTAAATTGTACTGTAAATATTATGTGCCCTTTACATATTCATGAAATTTTTCCAGTGGTCCGTGCAAAAGGATTTAGATTTTTTTTTTTCATTGTCAAAAGATCTGAGCATAATTGTAGATAAAATAGTCCTTTACGATATTGCTGAGGGACTCTATTGAAAATACTGTAAGCCAAATGGATTATATTGCATATAACTTAAACTCGACGTCTTTAATGTTTGTTTTTTTGTCTTGTCTCTAGGTGTTTCCCCAAAAATCAATCAAACAATTGTGCAAATTTAATTAAATAAAACGATTATTTAATGGGAAAATAGTCCTGAACCGTTTAAAAATAAAACTCCGTATCAAAGACTAAAATCACCACGATGAAAATCAAATTTTCACAGAAGACGGACTGAGTATGGATGGGCGTCAAGAATACCGGTGTTAAGTTTGATTTTTACTATTAATCCGTGTTTTTCTGTAGTCTGAGAGGCTCTTGTTTCAAAACACTAGAAAAGAGATGTAACTATGATTTGTTTTCAATTCTAATTTTCGTAAAATTTTGAGAAAACTGATGTTTTCAAAGGTATGTATATAGGATAATTAATGGTTATAATTAATTTTGATTTTTTTTTTTGGCAGATATACTCATCATAGATACCAGGATTGAAATTTTGTATTTGCGCCAGACGCACGTTTCGTCTACAAAAGACTCATCAGTGACGCTTGATTTTTTTGCAGATGGACGTTGTTCAGAGACAAAAATTTGACCATGTGTCATAGTTCTTCGTCTTTATTTCAAATTTTTCCATACTGTAACTTCCGCAAAATGGAAGTTATGTACGATATGAAATCACTGAGTGGAAGTTGTAGCAAAGGTTTGGTCCTCCCTCATGACATCTTTACGATTTTAAGAACAGACATTTACATAAGCAAACACATGAAACCATCGCACAATTAACCTTATTGTGTATTTATGTGTCTGCAAAATGACTGTCGTTCTTCTTGTGAGAAAATAAACGACGCGAAGACAAAAGACAGACCCGTGATACAAAACGGAAAACTAAAGATTGAGCATCAAGAATCATATATATGTGTAGGACTCAAAGCTATGGTGGGTTCCAGATCTATGGCAAATTCCGAATCTATGGTGAATATGACGTCATGCAATCCCAAATTCATGACAGATGTTTTAAAATCCTAATATATGGCAAGTTTTGTAATTTCCTAATCAATGGCGGATTTTTGTTGTTTACAAATCTATGGCAGATTTTGGCAAATGGAAAACAAGGCAGTACATATACGATCAATGACTTGTCTTAAACAAGTGGAAATGTACGGCAACGGGAGAATGTCTATAAACATTTGTAAAATAAACATTCCATAATTGTCAACCAAATCGTGATGGCAACCTTAAAACTTCCTAAGTGTAGAAGTGATATACCCTAATACAGACTTCAGAATGAAAATGATGTGTCCTGGAAAATAAGCATTTCTCATCTGTCCATGGTACCTGTATAATTTATTTATTAAACCAGCTAGTAAAAATGGAAGTCTCTTAACAAACAAGAAATAAGTTTTTTTATAAAAAAGAATTAAACAGTTTGACTTTTCACATAATATTTATTAGAGCGTTAATCAATCTCTCTTAATAGTGATATCCTGTAATTTCATCTATCGCTTTATATACTTTGCCAATGTCGACGCTAAAATGTTTACTATAACTCCTTTCCGAAAAAAAATTCACTATTGAAAACAGCGGTGCCTTTCTTCATCGCGGGATTCGGACGGTACAGCAGATATTGTCCCTCCTCTAGATAAAAGGTAACATTTTCCTTTAAACCATCGGCAAATTGTTCTAGAGGGAAAGCAGAAAGTGTTTCCCTGTATTTGTAAAAATCTGTGAGCCCCATGTTAAATATCTGTGTTTGTTTTATATTCCAAATAATCTAGATTTGGAGAAAACAAAAACAATGCCATAAATTTGATTTGTTTGGCGTTTGTAGCGTTATATCTGCCATTGATTAGGAATCTGCCATAGATATGGAACCCATCATAGATTTGAATCATACATATATGCACACAAACAGTTATGAAATAAAATATTTTTTGGCGTTTAATGTTGAATTGCAAACTATTTTTTAAATGCAAAATTCCATATTTTGATATTTGCTCCTTTATATATAGAAGAGGGGCGAAAGATACCAGAGGGACAGTCAAACTCATAGATCGAAAATAAACTGACAACGCCATGGCTAAAAAATAAAAAGACAAACAGACAAATAATAGTACACAAGACACAACATAGAAAACTAAAAACTAAGCAACCCGAACCCCACCAAAAACTGGGGGTGATCTCAGGTGCTCCGGAAGGGTAAGCAGATCCTGCTCCACATGTGGCACCCGTCGTGTTGCTCATGTTATTACAAATCCGGTAAATAGTCTAATTCGGTAGGTCACATTCGTGGTGAAAAAGGAAGTGGATTGTAAATACGACATAAGGAACATATCCGATATCATCTGTGAAACGGTTATTCCATAATGGTCAACCAACTCGTGATGGCGTCCGTAACATTTACGAAGGGATGATTTCAACTTCGCCATTTGGAACTCTTGGTTTAATAGCTTCTTTGTGGGCAAAAAAAACCCTCTATCAAGGAAATCATGATAGGAAATACAAGGCCGGGAATATCGTATCAATTGTGAGATATATACTCCGTATGCAGGTGCTGTTGGAATGTTGCTACATAGAAATGGAAAGTTCACAATTTGGAAACTGAAATCATCTCTTTTGTCGTAAAGTTTTGTTTTCAACCGACCCTCATTGTCAATTTCTAGATGTACGTCAAGATATGAGGCAGACGTAACTGTATCTGTTGTATCCTTGTATACAGGATAAAAATTTACTCATGCCAAGTATTTCTTTATTTGAAACAAAGATCAATTCTGCATAATTTTTTGAACAGTGGACATTTTTTCTATTTAGGTGTAATACCACCATTGATTTTCCCCTATTATTCTTTGTTAAATTTGCACTTTTCAAAAAATTGTGCAGAATTTATCTTTGTTTCAAATAAAGAAATACTTATCATGAGTAAAGTTTTATCCTGTCCAGTACTATAGAAAAAATTTCACATAACATTTCATTGCATATAACAAAATAACCATCACTGGAAGTTAACCAATCAAATGTTCCCCCTTTTTTAACCTGTGTACAAGATTTAGTAACCATGTAACCTCAAATTTCCAAAATATTCTATAGAAACCCCAAATGAAAAAATAATGGTGCTTTGAAATACCCAAGATATATGTTTATGACCCAGAAATGTTTTACTGCAATGAAATGTAGGATCAGTTACCTACAACTGTCAAATTCAAGGGAATATTTTTTTCGACCTATTTTCGTATGCAACCGAATGTGACGTACTATGATTTGGTGGTATTACACCTAAAGTATATTTTACGTTTTATGATAATTTGAAAATGTGTTATCTTGAATCTATTTTCTCCTTAACATTTTTTTTAGATGAAATTTGAAACTTTGTTTTCGCTCCCACCATTTTTGTCCCCCTGATATAAGAAATTAAAAGTTGTAATGTTCTGGTCTTATTTAATCCTCATTCCCAGAGAAGTTTCCCTTTTATATCGATTGCATCTGTTACACCATCAGAAAATCAGGAAAAGTCAGTAAAATCGACTGTAAACTCACAACTACTGCTATTGGTATTAAAAATCAATAGAATTGATAAAATATGCAATATAAGCCATTGCTAACGGTGTGTTCTGCTTCGCAAACTGTATTTGCCTTTGAGATTCTTACCATTTCAAGTGAAGTTATTATTGTGTTGAAATGTATATATCTCTTTTGCAAAAGAATTATTTAAATTAAATGTTTCGTATTGTCGTAACACGAACCTTTTTTGTCACATATTACATAGTGGTTATTATAGTATACTTGAACGCGATGTTTATCGATATAATTAAAATAATCTTTAAACTGTTTTTCACTCATATTACACGACGTAAAAAGTACTATGCACGCAAATTAATCTAATCGGGGGTTTGTAAACATGAATTCAAATGACGTTATTATTTTGCTGAAATGCATGTATCTTTTTTTTTGGTAAATAATTGAAGTTATTAAAATGTTGTATTTCGTATTCGTCGTGAAATAAACTGTTTCATCTAAATATAATATATACTGCTTATGCAGTTTAAAATATAACATATGCGATATAAACCATTGTTAACGTTTCGTTCTGCTTTGAACGTATATTTTCCACTGAGATTCCTTAACATTCCAAATGACGTTATCATTTTGTAGAGATGTATGTATCGCTTTTATAAGAAGAATAATTTTATATTCGTCGTGAAATTGGTAAAATTTGTATAACTCGCGTACATATATGTACAGTTGAACAGACATTCACACTACAGGAAGTTATAACTGTTCTACGGTATAAGTCAAGGATGGGCATGTGTTTATGACCCTAGATAACATGTGAAATATAAGCTAAAAAAACCATTAAACGCTATATCATTTTCCCTCGGAAAGTTATCTTGGTCAAAAATTATTGTTGGCAAATTACTGTATTGACTTTATAGACGTCATCTACCGGTTAATTTCTCCTATCAGAATTGTTCTTCTGTAAAATTTTAAATACTTTTACCTCGCTCGTACTATTTTTGTCCCCCTAATATGAAATACGGAAAATTGTATCGTTATGGTCTTATCTTGTCTTATCTATTCCTCAATCCAGGAAAATTATCTCTTTCATATAGGTTATAGCTGTTACCCGTTAACGGGAAAATATGATTGTTGACAACAAAATCGATTAAAGGTGGCTACTCACCACTGTTATTGATTGAATTAAAAATCATTCCAATAGAGAAAATGTAATATGATGTATAAGCCATTTCGAACGTTATGTTCTCTTTGCAAATTAATTTTTCACGGAGATTTTTTCCTATTCAAAAAAAAGTATTTATTTTGTTGAAATGTATATGAACGATGTTTATCTCCTTTGTAAAAGAATGATTTAAATCATTAGATAATAATAGCATGTCTTTATTTCTACCTACTACACACGCAAATATACAAACAATGTAAATTTAAGACTTTGTAAGTATAAATTAGTTAATTGAATTGATTGATTTATATTTCAAAACAAAGTTATTATGGTGTGTTTTAACTTGACCTTAAGTGCTATACGGAACCACTCTCCTGCTCTTTTATGGTCGCGATATATCGTGGGGATAGAAATAAATAGAGTCCTTATATTAAAGTTTATGAAATGTGACAATTTCTGCACACGTTATCCATTGTCAACGGTTGCTCGTATTCAGAATGTCCCGACTAATCACTGAACTATATGGATCACCTTCCATCCATGAACTTTCAACGCGCTTGGACTTTAAGTATAAATTAATGTTCATGAGTTTATCTCAATATTAAATATGACTTATTTGTGCAGTTTGTTTTTGATTAAATTATAAGTTTGTTTCATATTCCACCCACATAAGTATATTCTAGGCCTGATATTTTTGGCACTAGACGTTAAATACCAAACCATCATTATCTTCCACATTTTTTTGTAATCCACATAATGGAACAGAATGAACCATACCTTGTGTTGTTATTTGTAAATTGATTAAGATAATTAACAAACCAGTTATCAGAAGAATTCTTATCTTATTACTGTTGCAGTGCAATCTCTGCACTTCCTCGCTTAATATGCCTTGTTGCACCGACGGTTGTCTCTCTTTCCTGTATTAGGCCATCAAGCTTATCAAGGTCCGAGGTCAGATAAAAAGAAAATATTGTCAAATATTTTGAATGCGGGTAGAAAAATATGATAGATCAACTTAAGGATGTTTGCTAGTCTTCTTTTTTTACTTTTGTCAGATATTCGGAATCCTCTGGTTTTATCCAGTAGTGTTATTAAAAATTTGGCCCATTGACTTCTACTTTTCATTTCATATTCAAATTACAAAAAGTTTTAAAAGTCATTTTTTTTGGTATTTTATTAAATCCTTGTAATTTTTCATAGCTTTTGAAAGAAAAATCTAGATAAAATCTTTCCCCACCAAATTTTTAATGGCTTAAACATGTATTTCAAAAACAAGGACACACACCTATAACTTTTTCTGCTTTTTAAGTTCCGTTATTTTTGTACCAACAATTTATGACAGTCATATAAAAAGCTTGTTATTTTGAAACAGGGTAGCGAACATCCTTAAGTTTGTATAAAAATAAGAAGATGTTGTATAATTGGCAATGCGACAACTCACCACCAGAGACCAAATTACATAGTAATAAATAATTCTAAGTCTCCATACGGCCTTCAAGAATGAGCAAAACCCATACCTCATAGTTAGCTATCAAAGACCCCGACATGACAAATGTAAAAAAAATTTAAACGAGAAAAAAACTTACAGCCTGATCTGATTTATGTACAAAAAATGAACGAAAAAAACATATGATATGCAACAACAAACGAATGACAGGATCCTGACAAATATAACCTGGTATAATGTTGCAAAGCAGATGTTTGCATACACTCTGAAAACGCTGATCGTAAAACATATTTATATATATATCATAATAAATGTTAGTGAAAATTTTCTATAACAAGAGAGTAAAAAATAAGTATGATTATAAAACATTTTCATTTCTTAAAATATTATCTGCTAAATTGAAATATTTATAATTGTTTTGAATCGAACGTTACATTGGATTCGTATGTAGGCGAATAGCTCGTTTGACATTGTTAATTAACATACCTGTAATTTTGATTATTTCATTACAAGTATTTGCCCCAATAGTGAGATTTTTTAAAAGGTAATACCTATAATGGGAAACCAGGTATTAAACATAGTGCCGACAGCTGAAAGATCATGTCAAATTTTCTTTCCATTCTAAGCATGAATTCGTCATTTCAAATATCGAACAATTAATTTCTAGTAAGAAGTCTGCAAGTTATGAATGTCAATTGTAATATACCTGTGTCTATTTATGTGCTAACATTAACTGGAAATGATATTGATAGATTTTTTGCCCTCCCTTTTGAAATATTTGGAATGAATATATATCGTGTCTTCAAGTACCGCAAAACAATTTATAAAACCATTCAAACGACAAATATCCAAATTAATATATGGTCAAATCTGCCTGAGGGAGATTGAACCTTAATTTCTTAATCTTTAAACGGAGAATTTTAGAGTAGCGTGTTATAAATCATGTCAGTACAGACTAATGAGCTGATGGTACAATCGGGGACTAACAGTCCACCAGCAGAGGTATCGATGCTAGTTTATGAAATAGAATTCCTAAATGTCGTGCGTCCGCAACGATTATCTGAAACTACACTGTACTGTGTCATCACCGTTGAGCAAACTGTCGGTTTTCGTAAAATTTAGAAACATAACTAATCTACCATTTGTACCATTAGGAAACGGATTTCCTAATGCTTGTGATAGAAGACATTGATTAATGGAGGACAATTGGCAACTGTTAAGTTTGTTCACCATTTACTTGTTATTTTATTTCTTTCATAAACAAATCATTGGTTATCTAAACCAGATGGTAATGTTTAAGACAAATTATATTTTCTTTGAACGTTATCATTGTGTTTGTAAAAAATAAATACATTGATTAAAACAAAAATCAGTGGATATTTTTATTACTTGGGCAATTATATCTATAATAACTGATATAAGTAAAAGGTGTATCTTTTCTATTCATAAAAAGATTCTTGACAGACACTTTTGATTACTAAATTGTTATCGGTACAGTAATTGTTTTCTTTAATTTTTTTGAACAATCAATTAAGGTAGATCAATGCCACAGTGGAGTAAATGTCAAAGGAAAGCCAGTAAAATTGCATACATGCATTAATAATAGCTTATACATGAAAGTTATTGGTCCATCAACTATTCTGCAATGCCATAAACAGTTCGGCAAAAACTGATCATTGTTGCCACAAAATGTGTCATAGAAATTTTCAGCTATTCCGATCAAATCTCCCATACAGTTATACAGTGACATACGATCGTGTTCATTGACTGAGTTTGAATTAATCGATAAAACAATATTCTCAACGCCTTATTTATTTTTTATCAATTTTGATTCAAATCTACATGACCTCATTGACAACTGTTAGGTAAAATGTCATTAAATTCATGTGAAACGTGATAATTGCTGTCAAACTAAAGGAATGAATAATGTTTTGTTTAGTGTTGGGGTACGCATGCCATTTTCTAAAGAACCATACAGCTTATTTTTAGATAAAAACATCTTAACATTAGGAAATCGCATGAACTCAAATCGGTACTACAGGACCTGGGGTGTGGACAGTATAAGAGTCTCCTTCTATGCATGAATTATCCGATATGTGATTAGACACTCTATCAAAATGTCGCAAAATAAGGATTAAAACAAAAGTAGCAATAAATGTCTTGACCAGAAGATTTTTCTTTAAAACGCTGACTATTAAGAAATGTAAAACTCCTTTTCTCAAGATTTCTCCATTCTTAATTGTTTTTACTCTATATATTAAAAATAGATCACAAGTTACTGAAAAAAGGTTAAAACACTTGTTGATAGTGCATGCGGAAGAAAACCAACTCAAGTTAAATCTATTGTTAACGTATTTTGAATGAAATGTTTGTTAATTTTAAAAAGGAAATGCAAAGTTTCTGATGAATAGTACAAAAACACTTGTTAACAGTGCAAACGGAAAGAAAATTTTCTGTACCGCAACTCAACTATGGAGCTATCTCTATTTATTACACATTTCAGACGTTCGGAAACATATTTTGTTCTCATAAGTTGTTAAATGTATCAGTTATGACATTTTTACTTTTATTAGAAGTATATCTACCGGCCTGTTGGATATATCAAATTAATATCCTTGATGTATGCCATAAAATTATCAATCAATTATTTTATTTTGGCAAACATCACCAAAATAATGGTAGAAAATATAAATATATACATGTGTACATGCACAGGTAATAGCTCACATAATACCAGTTACAGTTCCTTTTTTTTCTTTTTTTTCAGACGTACTTGGGACCAGAGGAAACCTATAATAGAAAGATGGCAATACAACTTGGAAAACTGATAAGAAATACACATTCATGGCTTTTCCCCAAAGAAATTATTCATAACTACCATAAATATAAAAACTATACATGATGAACATTACATAAACTATTCAGTCATGATAGTGTATCATGTCATTTTAGTACGTTACAATTAAATACAGAATCATATCCCTAATCGCTTGACATATTTCCTCATACAATTTCAATTAGATATTATATCTATTTTAAACCTACAGGTTTTATCTGATTGATACTTAAGAAATAAGTCATGGTGGCTTGAATTTATACTGATTTTACCACGAGTTGGTTTTTTGTGTTAAATATTTTACCACCATCAATTATTTGGATTCTAATAGGACAGAGAAGGTACTTCTTTCGGATCGAAGCGACCTTGGTGAAGGCAAATATTTGCTGTTCCCGTGATTAAACACAATATTAATATTAATATTGACGAACATTAAGAACCAATTATAAGTAATTGTACTAAAACTATGGTTCCAACTCTTTCAAGATGGCTGACATGGCTAAAAAATGAAACAAATGAGTAAAATGAAAATCGACAGGAAAGAAATGTTCAGAATGTTCAGCTCCACCATTTATTTCAAAACTGTCAGACGACTGTTCATAGGAGTTATTGTTCTTAAATGACACATTTTACTATTTTTTGTTTTCTTTTTGCTTATTATCTTAAAATCTATAAAAAAAAAATAGAGAGAAACTTTAACATGTTTAATCAGGAAAATGATCAGAAAGAAAAAATCTTCAAAAAAGTAAACTGGCTGAAATCGTCAGAAGACACGCTCTTGGAGTTACTGCTCTTAAAATACGATTCTTATCATTGTTTTCCATTTTTGCCTATTATCTTGAAAATTAAAATAGGTTTATAACTTTGATCAGCAAAACAAGATATACAAAGAAAGCATCATGGTTAGATAGAGTTATTGTCCTGTAAAGATGATTTTACCATATTTTTTTTTTCTTTGGCCTGTTATCTTGAAAAGTATAATAGATGTAGATAGAAATCTTTGTTTGTGATTTTTACCGTTGAAGATGCAGGTGATATACAGAGGCTCTTTAGAACCTGTAGTGTATTATTGTACGTATTTTGCTCTTCTGTGTTTGATATACTAAAAGAGAGACAAAAGACACCACAGGGACATCCAAGTATCTAGTTTCAAATATTAAACCTCTTTCGTCAATAACGATGCATAAATAATAAATAATAATGTATTTGACTTGTTTTAACTTAATTGATGGTGTGCATAATAGAACATTCTTAATTTCTCAACTTAATTTTTTATATGTACTATTGTTCTACGCTGTATAACCACATTTTTGTAACAAAAAAGAAAACTCATGGTCTTCTAAAGAATAACTAAATAACAAAATTGCTAATCAGATTGTACGTTAGAAATTAAAAAAAATACTAAAAGACAATAACAGATTGAGCATCACGAAACACACCAAAAAAGGTTTTAAAGATTTAGTTTAATTGATTAATTGCATGGTCAGTTCATTAATAAAAGATCATTCAATAAAAAAATTTGTTTGCCTCAATCGATGAAAAAAGAAGCAATTATCATTTTCAATAACACATTTTCACCTTTGAATCATTACGATTTTTTTACATTACATGTTTATGGTTGGGAGATCCTTTGCAAAATTTTTCGTTGGTATATCTTCATCCAAACATCCAGATCGATTTTAAAAGCCAAAAAAAATACAACCCTCAACTATAGCCGGGCTAATTGCTGCCATAACAGAGGGCGATTGGAAAACTTTTTAAGGGATTCAGATGCCCATTTCCATGTTTCATAAGTAAGATAAAGAGCAATGCAAGACTGACAATATGTGCCTTTTAAGCGAACGCCTACTAAAAAAGCAAGGTTGACAGATTTCAGAAATAATCATGCAACGCTGTTATTGCTTTCCAACATTTTTCTCGCCTGCGACGACTGTCAAGAATGCGAGACAAATGAATTTTAGTCCTTGAACCCATCCAATCTACAAAAATTGAATCACATTAAATTTCAGATGTTTACCTTAAAAAGTGTAACTAGTAACACGGCAACGGGAATATTAAGATAAGGAGATGAGGTATGATTGCCAATGAGACAAATATCCACCAAAGTTCAAATAAAGTGGATGTAAGCAATTACAGGCAGCCATATGGCCTTCAACAATGAGAAAAAAAATACCATATAGTCGGCTATAAAAGGCCCTGACATGAAATATTAAATAATTCAATTGAAAAAACTAGCAGCCTAATTTATTTGGACCGAGAACACAGTTATGTTGCAGTGCATTTCTTTTAAACAAAAAATCTAAATAAAAAAACTCGTACCTGCACTTTCTCAATAACATTTTTTCCGTGTAGTGTACTACTTTTGGGACAAATATTGTCAAAATTATAGAAACCTTTATCCGCTCTAGAACAAAATATAATTGCATGTTAAAGGGATCTTGATTTTTGTTTGACAGCTTCGGACATACTATTTTTTTACCTATTTCAACTGGATCAAATCACTACTTAATTTTAAAATTCATTATGCACATTTTTTACCGTTTAATTGCATTTTCCTACTTGCTAGTTGAGGCATAACACATGAAAAAACTATTTTTGAAGTTGTATTTAAAAAATTGCAAGTTATACACTGTCTATACTAGGGACTTTATTTGTAAACAACGAAAATCGAAAGACAAAAACTGTGTTCCCTGACCTAATAGGATAAAAAAAATGTAATCAATCTTAATAAAACTTGGCATGATCAAAGCTTTGTGCATTATAAGACTGTTCACAAAGTTTCATGGAACTATGATCTAAAGATATAATAGGCAATAGAGACTAATTTTTTTACAAAAGTTGAAAAACTTATTATACTGAAATTTAAGAAACGTTAAAATACATTACCATTCTAAGTGTTTCAAGTTACAGTGATTAGAGGACACACTTCTACCGAGGAAACGTCCTTTAAGAATCATGATGTAATTTCAGATTTATTACGATTTGGTTATAAAAGAGAAATAAAGAGCTAGTTTCGTTCAATGAAATATTCTTCCTGTAAGATTAGATCAGGAACTATATATTCAACATTTTTTATTTTGCATTTTTCACAGATAAACATCATCTATCGTTCATCCAACAAAGACATTTTTATTTCTTAGGCGTATGTAAATTTAAGAATGGTTATTTACTATTTGACGTTAATGAAATGGAAATGAGGGTAGTAGTGATGTTTTCTTTATTATTGTGCATCGTCAACGGTTATGTGTTTGGTTCCAGTACACAAAATTCTTTGAATATTGACACGAAAGAGACGGAAATCACTGATATCCGATTGGACGTTAACGTTATGAAAGAAAACTACCACAATCTTCTTAAAAGAGTCATAGATAACGAAAAAACAGTTGAATTATTGAAAAAAGATAAGCAGTATTTGACACATGAAGTTGAAAACTTAAAAAGACAATTATCATGCGAAATAGAAGTGTTACATGCTATTACTGGAGAACATAAACAAGAGCTGAATGGAACAAATGTTGAGTTAAATCGTACTTTGTATTCAATCAACAAAACGGTACATGAACTGAGCTATAATGGTGATGTGTTAGAAAATAAGATACGGTTTCTAGAATGGCAAAGGACTGAGGAATGTATTAATAAAACAGGTAGGTAGGTATATTCACTATTGAAAAGTGTAGGTATATTCATACTCTCGTTACGTAAAGCATGGTTGAATATGGAGGTCTTCATACATATCAATGTGATTACTAAATTTAAGGTAAGACGAACTTGTTTTTTTTAACCTCACAAATATCTTTGACATTTTTGCATGGTATCTCTGATGAGTTTTTTCGACATGATAACTTACATCCTGATGTAAACAAAATACAGGAAAAAAGAAGTATACATTTACAGAATACATGTAAAAATTGTACAAAAGTTAAAAAAAGTATAACTTCTAGATTATAAATGTTTTTTTTTTTCCAACGAGATGGTGTTTCTCAGCTCCAATCTCTTCAAAGGGTAAAGCCCATACATGATATGTTATCCATATGAGAAACATACTCGAGTTTGAAATACCATTGATAATCTGTGTATCGTTGTTTTCCTAGGCAATGTCAATGACGTAGACTCATAACATCATACATTCCATTTCTACTCGGTTATGAAAACCCATATCACTGGTCTAGTGCGAGATCAAAAATTATCATACCAAAAGATAAAATAAAAAATTGAAAAATAGCAAAAATTTGAAATTATTATTTATCGACACCACGTCCTACGAATTTTCTTTAAAGTGATTATGTTATTACAACTTTTATGAAATATAGCACGTATACTTTAATGATCCATTCAGTCAAATAAATTATGTAGCCACAATAACTTATAAGTCAGTGAAACGGAAATCATATTGGCAATATATATTATTATTTAGAAATTTGGAATACATGTCAAATGAGTTTAGAGTAGGCATTTTAAAGTAAATATATATATTATATACGGGCATTTAATATATCAAAACTTCTATATCTCTGATATTTTTATACAGTTTGAACGCATATTCAAGTTCCATGCACAATTGCATATACTATTCACATGTGTTCTTACTAATTATTCCTAAGATACACAAGACATACCGATATGCAATATTAACATATGAACAAAGACAACTTGTCAAGCCTTAGCTAGGTGACAAAAGAAAATATCATATCGCAATACAAATTTTATTTCATAGCAAACTATTGTCTTCTGCAATATCCGTATATTCTATCAAACTCGAAAACATAGGATTTTGACAACTGCTTGAATGATGGATCAACAAGAAGTAAAGATTTGGACGTAGCAATTGCTTGTACGGAAAATACAAATGCCGACTTAAAGTCATTCTATAAAAAATGATACATACAAATACATTTATCAAGTGACTTAAAATGCAATAAACATCAATTGATTCTCATTACGGTTGAGAAACTGGCAGTGAATGTAGACAAAAATAAAATAACAAAAGTATCGAACTCCAAGGAAAATTTAAAACGAAAAGTCCTTTATCAAATGGCAAAATCAAAAATTCAAGTACATCAAACAAATGGAGAACAACTATCATATTACTGACTTGATAAAGGTATTTTCATATGTCAGAAAACCACTGTAGCATAAGTGGATACAATATCTTTCTTTAGTGTGAAAAAAAAATATCACGTTAGGAAAACTGCACCTTGAAGGAATTGATTTTTGGCATTTGAAAGCAAAATAAGAATGTAGAAATCCAGATTGCTTCTAAAAAGACACGACAATTACATGTTTTTACATCTAAATAACTAAGTAAGTTTTACGACACAAACTAGCTGTTTGTTAAATCTAAAATCCTGCTTCTAAAAAATAAACGCACTAGAATTCATAGATATCATCGACAAAGTCGTGAAGGTAATTTTGCCTTTATGCCGGCTTGTCTGCTTGGTATTTGTATTCCGTATATTTGCTATTGATATACATTCGTCCAATGCTTCTTTTCGCCTAGAAGTGAGTCTGCCGAATATATCAAACCCAAATTAATAAGAATATCATATTAACAATCGATTTATGAATTTCGAATAGCGGTATACTACTGTTGCCTTTATTAGTCTTTTTTTAAGAAAAAAAAAGTATTCTATCAGTCAGTTGAACACTACAATGGATTTACTTTGAAATAAGTTTGTATTTCTAATTGGAGAGAGAGATATTATATATGGACCAACATTTGGAAGAACTGAAACATTTGATATTTGTGATAATCTCAAACAACTGAAATTAAGTTTTAAGGTTTTGAAGGCTTTCAAAAAGCATCTCAAATGTAACTATTCTCAATAAGATAGTGTCAAATACAGCAAGTACCAAACGATCCAATTGGAGAAACCGTTACGTTCGTAGTCCGTCACATGATGTATAACATCCGTTTCGGGAAGATGTTTTTAAAAAACATAAGTACCAACGGAATTAAAATCTTAAACAATAACTGATTCACTAGATAATCATTGGAAATAAATTTCGTTTTTACAATGTCAATTACCTTACAAAATTAAATCCAACTTCATTACTTATATTGTATACAATCCCTAGAACTATGTCCTAAAAAACTTCTTAACATTTTTATTGATTGTAAAATTCAATGACCAAATATTTCATACAATGTAAGATCGCATTTTTTTTTATCCAACAAAAAAGAAAATATGCATATGTTTTCTTAGGTAATAAACAGTACTGGAGCTGATCTCTATGGTTAAAAATTATATTTGATTTATTAAAGGTGCGAATTATGTCATTTAGACCCAAGAGAAGTTCAAAACGTCAGTCGTTTTCAATATGAAATAATACATCAATTATGTAGCAATAATCAATGTTTTTAAATTCAAAATGAAACGGATTGTCAAATGTTATTAAGAATTAATAAGAGATATTTCTTGGACAATATTAAACACATATTTTAGACAAGCCACATTTCCAGCAAAGAATAACACCTGCGTCTGAAATTTTATTGAACAATCTAGTATGTAATGGTAAAAATAAGTGACATATATACGCAATGAACAAGGAAAGATCAACGGATTTGTCTTCATATCGTTAACATTATTTAATATTTCCAGTAATTTAATTTCAAATGCTCTTGTCAAACTCATTTTTACTGTCTTGAATTTCAAAATTATAATCCATCATTACGGTTGATGAACATATCATTTAGCATAACTTATAGTATAACCCATGCCCTATAATAATCAAACCAACAGTTTAACAGTCTTGTTTTCGTTATGTCTATAGATAATGACCTGCCCCTTTAAATCTGCTTATAAGCATATCTTGATGATTTACAGATCCAGTTTGCTTTTCGTTCTTGACAGCATGTTAAGCCCTTCCCTCAATCTGTAGAAGAGTGTATTCTTGCCATCTAATATTTAACCAACATATTATTTTAGAGCCTATTACTAGTATTTGATTTTGAAATTATCATTATCAAAGTAGAACTGGTAGCGCATTAAGAGTCTACCAATATAATTATTGCCTGATAGAACTGTTTACATATTGTACTGATTTTTAAGAAGAGAAGGGGCAGTAAGGTCCATACTTAGCTAAAAATGGAGTTTTAGGGGAACTGCTCAAACTTTGTTTATCATATATAAACATGCATTAAAATCAAGAAGGTTAATGATTGGGCAAGATTCACATGTCATAATTATGTCATATACTCATATTTCACGAAAATGAAGAAAAATACTGATTTCCAACTTCTTGATCATTGTGTCATTGGTGAAAACATTGGCCGCAGCAACATAGCAACATAATTTGATTCAGATTGGCTTTTTATAGTTATAAACATAATTCCACCAAATATAAAATTGTTTAGTGCCCCATAATTTTCAATCCAAATCAAAACTAGATAAAATAATACTTAAAGGTTTACAAAAATACACCAATTTCGTCGTGCTTTATGGCCTTGGTCACTCATGAAATGTGTAATTATTTTTTTGTATTTTGAACACAAATCACGTAAGTCGTGTTAGGGGATGCATTGGAACTTACAATGTGCACTAAATTGGGTGCCAAACGTGGGCCTTATTGCAGATACTCGTTTGCTTTTTGTCTAATATCAGACTTTATACTTTTAAGTTTTGTGTATTACAGGAGTCGTCAGTGTCTGTACATTTGAATCAACAGTGGACGCAAACTGTCTGTTTTATAATGACAAATCTGGGATGGACACATATGACTGGATTAGAACTGTGGTAAGTACAGTATAGATAAGATGTTAACATCCTAATTATGCTGTGGTCTATGCAATAGTCTAATGGGTAGCTTTACTCTGTCTAATCATCCACTTAAAAACAAAAAACAACAATCAATTGATGACAAGTTCTTGATTGCCTAGAAAGTTTTAAGAATGCTTTGCTGATTAAAATATCTCCTGGTCTATTGTATGTCTTATTTACAACACAGGAATAGTAAAAAATCGGTAATTAATAGGAAATTTCTATTTGCGGAATTTCCATTTTATACTAAAATGGCTACAATTCTAATTTACTTATTCTTACTGTAAAACATATATTTACCTTTCAGAGCAAACATCTTGGAGAATCATATATGCACTAGGGCTTTCTTTCATCTCATTAGTTAACTTTCAATTGTGGATTTTAGGAGACTTATGTAAAAGAATCCCTTAATATATCTTTTAGTTAAGGCTTTGACAGTTATCTTGTTATTTTGAATCGCCACGTCACGCTGACGAAAGAAGCAGGAATAGTGTTTTCTGTTCTTTGCGTCAGTCTGTTATTCTGTCTATTCGTCCGTTATTCCATCGAATCCCGGTCATCCGTCAAGTATCAGTTTACAGTTTTTAGTCAACGTAGTTCAACAGGAGGCTGTTGTCACTATAATTTGAAACTGAATGGGTCTAATAATATATATGCAACATTGATCTTTATAGACCCAAATTATGCTTAGCACCTGTCCTGTTTGTGAATCAGATGAGTGTATTCATAAAAATCCAAAGGTCTGTTACAGTACATACAATCTAGGTCTCTTTTCTATTGCATTAGTATTAACACATTTTGCTTTTCGACCTTTTTGCAATTATTCCCCATTTCAAAGTAAAAGAAAATTGAAAAAACCGATCCCACTTTGTTTCATTAAAACGACTAGTCAATGTAGATACCAATACCTTGCTTTGGAGGAGGGATACATTGTATATTGTAAAAAATCACTCTGATTCAAACAAAACATTCTCTGAAACTGACATCGTCAATATGCTTTATTTCTTATTTGACAACATATTTGTTACTTTCGGGGAGGGCATGTTTTAATCGACATTCCCATGGGAACCAACTGTGCTCCTATTCTTGTCGACTTGTTCATTTATTCATATGGAGCAGAGATAAGCTTCTGAGGAAGAGAAAAAGAAGCTATCATTATTCTTTAACTTTCTCCATATTAATGATATTCTCTCACTGAATAATTTAAAATGTGGTGATTTTATTGAACGCATTTCTAAATCCTATCACACTTGAAATAAATGATAAAACAGATACAGTGAAGTTTGACTCATTAAAAGAGGGGATGTTGCTTACGAGGAAGCTATTTCATCAAGAGTTCCAAGTGATGAAGTTGAAGCCATCCAATCGAAAATTTTACGGACACCATAACGAGTTGGTTGACCGTTATGGAATATCTGTTTTACAAATCACGACAGATATGTTCCAATTGTCCTAACCACAATCCTGACCCCTTTTCCACGAATGTAACTAACCGAATTAGACTTATCACTGGATTTGTTCTTACACGAGCAACATGACGGGTGCTACATATGGGCAGAATCTGCTTACCCTTCCGGTGCACCTGCGATTCCTGTTGGTCAGTCTTTAGATTCTATGTTTTGTTATGAAGACTGTTGTTAGTCTTTTGGTCGTTTTTTTCAATTATTTGCCATAGCATTGTTAGTTTAATTTCAGAGTTTGATTATCCCTTTGGTAGCTTCGGCCTCACTTTTAATGCAGGTGATATGTAATTTTTAAATTATATGCCTAATTACAAAATTGATCCTGATTTCAAGTTTTACGGAATGTGTAAATGTAATAGTTGAAATCCAGTTCATTTCTAGGTTAAGTTTTTGTTTCACGAAAGTTTACCAAGAAGTATGGTCACAATAGTACTTAGTACACATATTCAAATGCACATTTTTCAAATGATATGCAAAATTACGGTTTTCATAATCATGATATAAGGACTTAATTAGCCATATTACGTTTCTACACAAAAAACGGATCCAACAGAATTATTTGGAAGAACGACTGGAATCGACACAACATTAATTTATCGGTCACACCATGAATTGGTTGACCAATACGATATATCAGTGTCTCAACTCACCATACACATGTTTTTGTAATATTAGATCTTAAGATACAAGGACAGTCGCCTTATTTGTAGTTTTAAACAATAATGTTACATTCTCGATTGTGATATTTTGACTTAGTGTGGGTTCGTATGCATCGCAGAAAACGCTTACCCTGTTGGTGCACCCGGTCTAACTCCTTTTGGTTTCATGTGATTCCCTCTGGTTTTGTTTGTTACTCTGGTGGGTCTCCTTAATCAAATTGTGAGATTTGAACTTTGGTAAACTATTGTTGTCTTTATCTGACCTTGATTTAACAGTTCATTTAACATATAAATCTGAAAATGTAGCCATGCCACGCCCTATGCGCACGCATTCTTGTTTATAAAGTAATCGAATGGACTTTTGTTTTTCAAATTGATTCTTTATTTTTTCCATCACCTTTCTGTAAATTGTATATGAAAAGACAATAAAATAATAGTTGATTTACAATTTTTTGTTGTTAAATATTGATGTTCCGTTGTCTTAAATGAAAACCAAATTTTCTAAAAGAATTAAAACTCATAGCACATAAATGAAAATTCATAGATTCAAAATCGGTGACAGATCTATCAAGAAAATTTGTTGATAATGATATGATGTGATTGAAATGTTGTGTCAACACGATAATTTTGTAAATGCAGTATTTCTTATGTCTTACTTTTTTCTGCATCCCCAGTGACTATTCCACTCTGTCGGTTCGTCGAAATTAGACAGAAGATATCTAGTCTGTGGTATGCTTAACTCCAACAGTTCTTCTTAAACTTTATTCAAACTTCGCACTGGGATTGCACAGAGATTGAAGAGGTGTATCCTTAATTTTGGACAGATTTGAACTATTTAATCCAATGTTTCCCATACGTTGAACTTGTATCACTGAATGCTAATGAGGGATTATATATCAGACAATTAAGTTTGGGGCAATTAATTGTTTTAAGTTAATTTTTCCATTGATGCACCTGTTTAGTTATGGTAAATAAAGGCAACAGTAGTATACTGGTGTTCTAAAGTCATAAATCGATTGAGAGAAAAAAATCCGGGTTACAAACTAAAACCAAGGAAAATAACAGTAGTGTATCGTTGATCGCCTACAATTATTTTGCATAAACACTTAAACACCTTTCCAATAATGTTATGGTCAGTTAAATATTGCTTCAGTTCTGTACAGATAAAAACTATTCTTTAATCTGATATTTTTAACTATCATTATAACAGCAATTTTTATGCATTTTGATTGTTTGAACCTTTGGCAATAAATACTTCTAGTTTAATATGATTGCAATCTTTATAACCCTGAATGCTGTTCTTCAAAACAGATACCGCATGCAGTGATTTTTTTGTTTGTCATTTCATAAACCTTCATTTTTAAACTCATTCATGTTACCGACATGCCTTCGCTATTAAGATGGCATAAATAATACAATTTCTGTCAAGTGATATCGATGAACTATCTATCTTTAACACCAGGATTAATCCACCATTTTATACATAAGGAAATGCCTGTAACAAGTTGGGAATATGACAGTTGTTTTCCATTCGTTCAATGTGTTTGTGCTTTTGATTTTGCCAATTGTTTGGGGACTTCCCGTTTTGAATTTTCCTTGGAGTGCGGTATTTTTGTTGTTTTACTTTTTTTGATGTCTAAGAGTGTAAGAATCGAGATTATAAGCTTGATAGTTTAAGTTTTTAATTCTTTAATATCAGGTTGTGTACGTTTTATAGGATGGTACACCTTCCCTAAAGACTGGACCAAACGGAGCGTTAGCTGGTTATTACTACATGTATATTGAAACCTCGGATATGGATAACTTTGGCAATGCTCTTCTTATCTCAAGCATCCTCCATCCAGGTAATAACTGTTTGTGTTGATGACCAAATTAGTTTTAAATGTCTCTAACAAGTGAAAAGTTCATAAATATTGTTTAAAACTATCCTTTCAGTTTTTATATTTGGAAATTACAATAACATGCAATAACATGCACATACTGCTTGATTTAAAATGATGAATTTACTGAAGAAGAGGACCATGTGTTTAAAGCAAAATTATTGCTAATCTGAAGAAATATACACTTACATATATGTAGTTCTTTAACAAACAATTCCAGATATTTGAAAGACATAAACTTTCATATTCTTTCATTCGCCATTTAATATTTATATTGCAAGAGTAAGTCTCATACTATTTCATACTTTTACCTGTTCATCACTAAATGAACATTCTAGACATTTTGAATGAATTGTAAGATGCTTATTTACCTGTTATTTGTTATTCCATTACATTTTAGGCACACATGCATTAATTGTATTATGCCAGGTCTCTTTAAATATCATGCCAGAATTGCGATATTTATAAATGTACACGTGTAACGTTTCTTTTGTGCATGAGCATGTGATATTAAACGTGTGTCTGCATGAGTTATTTATAATCAAAAGCCCTGTATCTCTGATGAGTTTTTATAAGTATTGGTTCTTTCTTTCATTTATAATACAATTTCAAAGTTTTGGTTGATTTCTTTTGTTACAGGTGACAAGCTGTGTTTGTCATTTTATTACCACATGTATGGTAAGTCCATAGGGACATTGGAGGTGATAGTCTCTTTTTCGGGAACAAATCAGACCATCTTTACAAAGTCAGGTGATCATGGCAACCAATGGTATTATAAGAAGCTGTACATTCAGCCTGCAAGTAATTTACAGGTTTGTTGCTATCCAAACATTAATTGTAAATTGTATCTTATACATTTGTATTCATGTAGAATATCCGTAGAAAAAATAAACCTTTTTTGTCGGTATATTTCATATTATCCTACAGCAAAACATGTCACTGATCGTGTTCATATCATCTTTTCAATTTCTGAAGCATAATGTAAAAACTGGTCTTCAAGATCAATCATGCAAAAAGTAAAATAACAAAAATGCCGAACTTCGAGGAAAAATCAATTCGGAAAGTCCCTAATCAATATCAAAAGCTCAAACACATCAAACGATTGGATAACAACTGTCATATTCCTGACTTGGAACAGGCATTTTCTGAGATAGAAAATGGTGGATTGAACCTGGTTTTATAGCTAGCTAAACCTCTCACTTCTATGACAGTCGCATACAATTTTATTATATTGACAACAATGTGTGAACAAAACAAACAGACATAAGAGGTAAAATTGTCAATAATAGGGGTACATCAGTTGTGTAGTCCTTTTATAAATGTTGGAATACGACTAAATCTCAAAACCTTACCCAAATTCTTCCATAGATACACAGATTTGATTTTGAAGTTTGGCTGTACTATTCAGACGGAATAGCACATCCTTAATGTTGTGGTGATGTTGTTTACCGAGCCCGGAAATTCATATACGATCCGGGTAAACTTATCAATCATTTTTATAATCTTATTCTAAAAAGTTACCAATTCAACACTATAATTAGATCTTTATATATTGTTTTTATTGGTATAAATATTGATTTTGTTATCAGTTAATTAATACCATACTAAACAGTATCGCTATCAGGGGTCGAATTTAAGGTTTTTTGTGTAATGGCCAGCCGGACCAGTGGACTGAAAACTCTACTGGTCCTGCACAAAATCTACTGGTCCTGAAAAAAATACATTTGACAAACTCCAACATAAATTAAAGATGCTTACTTTTATTTTCATGCCTTTGTTTACATATATTATACATTGGTTAAAGAAGTTTTTGCATCCTGATTTTGAGAAAGTTTTAACCCCTTCCGAAAATTTCCATATTTTGTTTATTGTGAAGGACGAACACCAGAGATATTAATTAATGTAATCAATTTTTATACCTCCAGTATCGCGTTATTGATTTCTCAGGTAATTTGTAATGTAAACAAACTGAGATTGTGATGCAATCAGAGAATTTTATCGAAAAAATTCAACTGGTCCGCCGGACCACTAGCTGAAAAAATCTACTGGTCCGACTTAAATTCTACTGGTCCCGGACCACCGGACCAGCGCTAATTTCGACCCCTGGCTATACACAAATGCACTTTCACGGTACTACAATCTGTCAAACCTATAGCTTGGCATCGCATATGGTCATGTTTTTCTCTGACTTTTAATGACGTCTTTACACTAAATCCATGGGATGTTAGGTGTGTACTGATTGATATATTAGTCTTAGATACATGATTTCTTTTATTAGTTGTTATTGGCTTTGAACTAGCTGTCAATAACTGCGAGTACTATCAGATCAATACTTTGTGTAGTTTGTTGTTAGGGATGTATAAATACCCTAGCTACCACGTCCTGTATGTGTTTTTGTTAGATGTTTTTCGCATTGTATCGATCTGATGAGTCAAGCCATTTTCAACTGATTTTAATACTAGTAGTTTGTTATTATGTTGTGCTGTAAATCGCTGTTCTCGGTTATAGGAGGGTTGAGCGCTCACAGACATATTCAACCCCGCAAAATTCTTTATGTGACTGTCCCAAGTCATGAGCCTGTAATTCAGTGGTTATCGTTAGTTCATGTCTATCATCTTTGTTTTTCGTAAATACTTTTGTTATAAATTAGGCCGTTAGTTTTCTCAATTGAATTATTTCATATTTGCATGTCGGCCTCTTTTATAGCCGACTAAAGGGTATGGGTTTTCTCATTGTTGAAGGCCGTATGCTTGCCTGTAATTGCTTACATCCACTCCATTTGAACTTCGGTGGGTAGTTGTCTAATTGGAAATCAAACCATATTACCTTATTTTTATATACTGTTTTGGTGCAACACTTTTCTGGCATAAGCAAATAATATAACGTGCCTGCTGGTTTGATAACTTATACAGTTACACTATAGAATATGTGTAGACCATTAGATAATACTTGATAAGTTCAAAATGGAATTACAAGATTTGACCATCGGTTAACAACTGTTACCTCTTAGTTATCTTCTTATGTGGTTGCTTTGATACCAATGTGTTTTGATTGAGGGGAAATGTATCAAAGTGTATGAAAAACTTTTATACTTAAATTTGTTGTTAACCTTTACCGTTGAAATCGAAGAAAAACTCTATCAAACGAAATATATTCCACAGTTTTCTACGGTTGGTTTTCACAGTTTCCCTCATAAGTATTTAAACTGAACGAAGATGAAGGGTATCATTAAAGAGAAAGAAGATAAGATTTTAAGTAGATGATTGATTCTTATTTAATGTACCATACAGATATTTAGACTTAACGTTTACTGTTATTCATGCATTGCTTTATTAAGGAAAAATATAATCCCATGTTCAATTTTATTTCAGATTATGTTTAACGGTATTGATGGAGACGAATTCCAAGGCGACATCGCATTAGACAACATTATGTTGTTCACTGGTGAATGTGGTAAGCTCGTGGTTTAAAGTAGGACAGGTCAAAATACCTGTTGATTTTAATTTTTGTTAATTATCTTTAAGGATAAAATTCAATAAGTCTGAGGGTTCTTATATTTTCAAAATCGAATAGAAATATTTTCTTTTCGATGTTCTCTCTGGGTTCTCCCGCTATTTCCTTCAAAATTAGCTGCCCCCAAAAATGGGTGTGATCTCAGTAGCTCCGAAAGGGTAAGCAGATCCTGTTCCAAATGTGGCATCCGTCGTGTTGCGCATGTTAGTACAAACCCGGTGATAAGTCTAATTCGGTAGTTCACATTTGGGGATATAAGACGGGATTGTAGTTACGATAATTGGAACATATCCGTTGTCATCTGTGAAATGGATATTTCGAAACGGTTCAACCAACTCGTGATGGTGTCCGTAAAATTTACGAAGGGTTGATTTCAACTTCACAACTTGAGACACTTGGTTTAGTAGCTTCCTTGTGAGAAGTAACCCTCTATCAATGAAATCATGATAGGAAATACAACCTTGGAATATCGTATCAACTGGGAGATATATACTCCGTATGAAGTTGCTGCTGGAATGTTGCTACATAGAAATGGAAAGTTCACAATTGGGAAGTTGAAATCATTTCTTTTGTCGTAAAGTTTTTGTTTTAAACCGACCCTTATTGTCAATTTCTAGATGTAAGTCAAGATATGAGGCAGACTTAACTGTATCTGTTTTATCCTGTATCTCAAGGTCGATTGGATAGATGCGTTCAACATATTCACCAAGTTTTGAATTATTTGTTGAGAGAACATCATCTATATAGCGAAAAGTGAAGCTAACTTCTATTCTTTCTTCCTAAGAAGTTCCTGTATGAAGTCAGCTCACATGAATAAAGGAACAAATCGGCAAGAGGAGGTTCCTATGGGAATGCCGATTGTTTGTTGAAAAACACGTCCTTCAAACGTAACAAATATGTTGTCAAGCAAGCATCTTGATATTGTCAGTTTCAGAGAATGCTTTGTTCGAATCAGAGTGATTTTTTAAAAAGTACGATGTATCCCTTCCTACGACAAGATACTTGTATCTCCATTGGCCATTCTTTTTTATGAAACAAAGCAGGACCAACTCTTCCAATTTGTCTTTTAGCTTTAGAATTGGGAATACTTGTGTAAAGTGTAGAAAGTCAAATGTTTTGATACTATTGCAAGATGAGAACAGTGGTTCCCAAACATTATTCACGACACCTATAGAATATGTAGTTTCACAATTACTTTGAAACCCGGCTTTGATTGCTGATAAAATTGATGTTAATAATTTAGAAAGAGTTTTTGTGGAGCACATGGAAAACATAGCAAAATAACGTTGTTTGTTAGGACACTTATGTAGTTTAGGTATTCAATACAGTGAAGGAAGATCCCGTTCTTCATCTTTGGCTGAAATTCCAAAGTAACATAGAACAGACCTATGATTATCCAGCATTTCCCCCTTGGTAAGTAAGTAAACCACATCGGTGGTCTAGTGGCAGCGTGTTCGCCTCGAGCGCAGGAGGTCGTGGGTTCGAACCCCTGCCGGGTCAAACTAAAGACATTAAAATTGGTATTTCCTCCGGAATTAAGGAGTAAGAGCAAACACTGGTCAGCTCGGAGTCAGAATAAAGTGTTCAGCGTGTCGGTGTACGACAAAGCAGGGTAAATATTCATTTTAAATTAACATGTTCTCGTTCTGAATATGCATATCAATTTGCCCTTAAGCAGCCATCCATCATCATCATCCTTGGTAAGTGTCTTGGGGGTATATGTTGAGTTTCCAAGTGAATTGTCAATACCTAATTCATTTATCAAGCAGTTTATGTTATGTGATTCACACACTAGAACGATGTAGTTTGGAGCTATATTTGCGGAGACAACGACATTTGTCATGGAGGTACGACAGGTGTTTTACACCATTTGGCTCTTTAAGGATTGATGTAGTGTGGTTATTCATAGACCAATTCAATTTTTTAATTCTGATTTGTATCAACAACCTTACAGCCTTAATCCATTCGGAAAGAGTATCTATGTCTTCTTTCTCGTGTTTAACTCATTACCTAGCATAAAACTTGACTGAATCCATCAGTATTTTGAAGTTTTGTTTCCAATTGATGGATTTAAGCTTACGTTATTTCGGCCATTATTAAGATAACATATTTCGCAGATAAGTGTTATTGACAATGTTTAGGTCACCAGTATTAACGTGGCTATCCGGTTTACATATGAATAGGGAATATATACCATATCACAGATGCAATCAGGAGGTTAAGACTTGAAGTCGTCAATGTTGAGATCCTGCAACACGAATTTGTAATCAAAACTTTTAGTTGCAATTGGTTTGGTATAGGTAAAAGAAATGATAGACCCATACTGATCTTTAAAATAGGGAGGTATTTTCGAGTGAACTGATTTATGATGTAGGGTATTGCCCAAATTGATGGCATCGAGACCCTTGGTAGAAAAGGAAAGTTTTAGACAGGATCTTTTCTCCTTTTCATCTTTTTAAATGCGAACTGGTTTGAAAAGTCGGTGACAAGTAATATCCGAGATGATAGCTGTAAGTTTGTATTGGTTTGAATGTGGGTTTGTAACAGTGGTTTCCAAACATTAGTTGTACAGATGATGACTTTTTGAAAGGGGTAATGAAATAAAGCTTCGTTCGAATTTTACTAATACCTAACGGCTTTTGTATAAATGGCAGCAGGTCATTATTAGAGACATCATGGAGAGTAGGTGATGTACCATGACCATGACTGCGTCTACGTCGAGGAGTAGAGCTGAAAATGATCATCACATTCACTGAGCTAAAGGAAAGACTAGATAGAATACCTATACCATCAATACCATATGGTGTCGCAGTTCCCAACTATCAAATCCAGTAGTCTTCTTTTTTGTCTACGAAAAGGTGTTGCAAAATAGGGTTTGTTAGTCCTGTGGTATAATTTTTCGAAGAGGCGAACTTGCATAGAAATTATTGAATGATCAGCTGATTAAAATGCTGGTAAACAATGTCGCTTGCAATTTTGTTGATGTCTGATCTATGACCGCACATACGTTTATTAAGCCTCCCTTTCGTTTCGCTGACATGCACCAATCCGCAAAGGTTGCACTCTAATCCGTATACAAGATTTGTTGATTTATAATTCAGATCATCGTAGCTTCTGGTAAAATAAGATTTTGTAATTAAATCGCAAGTGATTTAAGCATCTGTTATTTAAATTTTACAGGTTTTGCAGTTTTTAGTTTTACATTTCGAAATGAGACAGTGTTATTCAGAGTCATTAAAATCCAAAATGTCTTGAAAAAAGAACTTAACACGGCCGCGTACGAAGATTGCATTTATCATAATTAGTCAGTTGGCAAAATTGTGATAATTAAATATGAATTTTTAAGGCTATGTATGCTCACATTTGTAATCCTTTGAGAACTGTGTCAAAAGGGCAATTTTTAGGATCACGATTGTGTAATCAGGACTAGGGATAAACACCAATCATGAAGTTGGTTTATAAATTTGTACTTTTAGTTGCCATGGCAATGAATTAAGACTGAATAGTTCAACACACAGCATTTCATTTATACATAATTATAAACTATATAATGAATTCCGAAATGGCCGAAAAAGACTAATCAAGTTTAACCCCGCTTTGAGGACGCGGGGTCCTATAGTTTTCACTCTGTCCTTCTGTCCGTCCGTCCGTCAATCTATCTGCTCGTCTGTCCGTCAACAATTTGTGTGAACGTGAAAACTTCAAAAGTATGTGTAGGACGTCAATATAATTTTGAAAATCTGTTTTTCTTTTATAATATTTAGAAGTTCATATTATTTCATAATATGAAAAATAGCCAATTGATTTAAAAAAAAATAGAAATGAACTTTGTTAACACAAAAACAAGTACGGGTAGGGGACTAGTAAAATATTGCAAAGTTGCATAATGCATAATATGTAATGGTGTATATATGTTAAGAGAAAATTGGCAAATTAAGTCTCAGAGTACGAGACAAACTAATGCTTATCAGTCGGTGGCATCGGTGGTGGCGTTAACTATTTGAATAAAGCTTTTTATTTCAGAGGGTAGAGGACATGAAAGATTTATGCTTAATAAACAAATCCATTACGATACGAAGTTTCTTTCTGTCATATATTCATTGCCCTTGGCCTCATTTCAGGGTTCAGCGGATGCCTAAAAAACTAAATGGTTTTGTCACATGGATAACTCACTTAAGGTGTCATACCACCAAATCATAGTACGTCACATCCGGTTGCATACGAAAATAGGTCGAAAAAAAATATTCCCTTGAATTTGACAGTTGTAGATAATTGATCCTACATTTCATTGCAGTAAAACATTTCTGAGTCATAAACATATATCTTGGGTATTTCAAAGCACCATTATTTCTTTATTTGGAGTTTCTATAGAATATTTTGGAAACTTGAGGTTACATGGTTACTAAAGCTTCTACACAGGTTAAAAAAGGGGGAAAATTTGATTGGTTAACTTCCAGTGATGGTTATTTTCTTATATGCAATGAAATGTTATGTGAAATTTTTTCTATAGTACTGGACAGGATAAATCTTTACTCATGCCAAGTATTTCTTTATTTGAAACAAAGATAAATTCTGCACAATTTTTTGAAAAGTGCAAATTTAACAAAGACTAATAGGGGAAAATCAATGGTGGTATTACACCTAATATGGGAAGCTGTACATGCACCTTTGACCTTGTGAGTACTCTCATGTGTTAAAATTTCTTGCTATTTAAGTGAAATATTACAAATAATGAAATATTCTGAGTGGATTGAGTCTCCAAAATACATTTTATGAGAAAATTTCCTTGAAATAGGACTTTACCATGAATATTAGTTGACAGAACAAGCCATACTTAGAGTTTTGGGGAGCTTTTTCTCCTTATTTCTTATATTCTGCTTTACTAGAAAATTTTTCCTTAGAAATACTTTAATAAATATATAGTTTTAAGTAAATGAAATTACTTTTAAAGCAGTAACAACAAATTATTCACCAAAAAAGAAGTTTTTTATGTCCCTCTCTGGAATGCGGCGTAAATTTAAGTTTTACGTAAGGACTTATTGAAACCTCCCTGGAGACAGTAAACTTTTATACGGATAGGTCATTCAGCTTGAATACTTCAATTAATCATTTATAATAACATTTCTATCATAAATGAGTGAAAGTTACCCCAAAATTTTTATTTATTGGCCTAAAAAGTAGAAATTTTGAGGAACTGAGAGGTATAAATGGACCAAAAGAGACCTTATAAGGAAGACAAAGAGGTCCATTAGTAGTATTTATCATCCAAAAGTCATCTTTTCTATCATACTCAACTGTTTGTAGGCAGATGAGATAAATATTTGATCATTTATTGGTCCACACTATATTCTATCATGATGCGGCTTGGTTTGGATTTTTCGAAGAAATTTTGCTCGAATCGCTGTAGATGTCGTCTTACATTATACTAGATTTTTTTCAAACTATTGAACTGATTATGACAAAACTTGACAGGAATGCTTGAAATAACCAGTATTACAAAGGAAAAAAGTCACATTTAGTTTATTTAACAAAAAAGTCTTCTTTAGGTGTAATACCACCAAATCATAGTACGTCACATGCAACCATACGAAAATAGGTCGAAAAAAAATATTCCCTTGAATTTGACAGTTGTAGGTAATTGATCCTACATTTCATTGCAGTAAAACATTTCTGAGTCATAAACATATATCTTGGGTATTTCAAAGCACCATTATTTCTTTATTTGGAGTTTCTATAGAATATTTTGGAAACTTGAGGTTACATGGTTACTAAAGCTTGTACACAGGTTAAAAAAGGGGGAAAATTTGATTGGTTAACTTCCAGTGATGGTTATTTTCTTATATGCAATGAAATGTTATGTGAAATTTTTTCTATAGTACTGGACAGGATAAATCTTTACTCGTGCCAAGTATTTCTTTATTTGAAACAAAGATAAATTCTGCACAATTTTTTGAAAAGTGCAAATTTAACAAAGACTAATAGGGGAAAATCAATGGTGGTATTACACCTTAAGCAATGAAAAATAGGAGATATTTACTGTATTTGGTATATGAGATCTCTGCAAGGTATTCATGGCCGCAAGACAGGGTTCAACTGACCCTTTACCTTATTTCATGGATCAGTGTTCATGATTAAAATTCCGCGTTCAAGTTCGTATCGCAGACACTATAAGCAACAGGTCAACTCCATTTGGTTATGGAATGATTGTAAGGTGTGCATGTCCTTCTGGCTGGTGGCTGGATTTTTCTTACTCTGACCTCATTTAAATGAATCATTGACAATATTAGGTTAAAGTACTACTTGTAGTAAAACAATTATCTTAAAGACTTTCATCATAAATGCAATCATGATCAAACGTACGTACGAAAGCCGAGAAGGATCATTCATATTTCAAAATTCAAAATTCATTGGATAAACATGGTAGTAAAATGCAAACAATTATGTGAATATAAAATACATGTATAATGAAAATCTATTGCAATAGATTACTTCTCGCATTAAAACAATTTGTTACGAAAGAGGAAGATAAGTTTTGGTGTCGATTTATTATTAAGTATAAGCTGTAATTTTGTTTATTTATCGCGCAAAGGGGTTATACGTTCTTTAGTAATTTTGAACATTTTGAATTCAAAAGTCTCTCTGATACTGGATTAGCCACTACAGTGTAGTACTTAGCATATGCTGTTCATTTTCAATTTCGTCACTTTTGCCGATTTCACAAATTCTTTGACCCCTGGGCATTTTTAAACTTTTGGTTTACAGTTTGATTTAGAAGAAAAACCGACATAGCTAGATAATACTAATAATTATCTAATTACTACCACATTCTATATTAATTAGTATTGTAATTTTCATTCTTATTAATAAATGTAATATGAGTATTATCAACCAAATCTTGAATTCTATCCTTATTCTATCCGATTTTGGGGAAATTTCAGAAATTCAAATGTGACGTCACTTTTTTTGCGTTGATCTCTTTTGCTAGCTCGGCTGTGAATTTTAATGTGATGTTTTATGTTGTTTTATGTATCCGTTTTTATTCTGTAGTTAGTCATCATTTCGGTGTTATCATGTATATCTATTATATAGTCAATTTTATAAATTTACTGTTTGCAAAAGTATGAATTATTCTAAATACTAAGGATTTTCTTATCCCAGACATATAAGCTTAGCCGTATTTGGCACAACTTTTTGGAACTTTTGTCCTCAATGCTCTTCAACTTTGTACTTGTTTTGGCTTTCGTACTTTTTTTATCTGAGCATCACTGGTTAGTCTTGTGTGGACGAAACGCACGTCTTGCGTATTAAATTTTAAACCTGGTACCTTTTGTTAGCTATTATTCGTATGTTTCTCTGTCCTATATGTTCTCCCATTTATTTGTATTGTAGTCCTGTCATGTGGTGTTGTCATTTTAATGTTATATTTAACGTTGCCATGGGGCGGGAGGTTTGGCTAGCCACGGAGCCAGGTTCAATCCCCCATTTTTTTCTTGGAATGTCCTGTACCAAGTCAGGAAAATGGCCATTGTGATATTATAGTTCGTTTCTGTGTGTGTTACATTTTAATGTTGTGTTTCTGTTGTGTCGTAGTTCTCCTCTTATATTTGATATGTTTCCCTCAGTTTTAGTTTGTAACCCGGATTTGTTTTTTTTTTCTCAATCGATTGATGAATTTCGAACAGCGGTATACTACTGTTGCCTTTATTTAAATATCTTCCTCTTTCAATGGCAAGATTATGAGCACTTACTCTTAATATTTTACATAATGAGGATCGATTTCTTAAAGCATCAACATAAGCTGCACCTTCACTCATTTTGTAAACACTGTGGAAAAATGTTAATTTTGGAGATGCTGAAATATTTGCATGTTGTTTTTGAAAACCCTGGTCAATCATTCTTTGTTGAGTCAGTTTCTTAAGTCAATATTAACTAATGTAATTCAATTTATACATTCATAAAGATAAGTATTAATTTAAATCGAATGAGCCCAGGGATTGCCCAGGATCGGTGATTATTATAGAAAAGTCCAAACAAAGCACACAATTCATATAAAATAATTTCATAAAATTGTCACATGCACAAAGTTTTCTAAAAATAAATGCAAACAATAAACACTGTAAATGTACATGTTCTACAGTTGAACTCGACAAGCCAGGACACTCGGTTGTTGACCTCGGTTGATTTGAGAATGCAGATCAGTAGCTAACCAATAAGGGCAAGTGAGGTGCATCGATATGATATACTAAAATTGTTATCATAAATATATGATATACGAGAAAAAATGCACAAAAATCAGCAATAATAAAGTTTGTACTTCCCCCTTCTGGACACTCGCATGACCGACATACAGTAAACAAACACAGTTAAATTTCAAATAAACATGTATACACATATATGACAATAACCAAGTATGTTTCAAAATACTCGATAAGTATTTAATTTACAACAGTTTACATATACATGTATAAGATATAAAGGTAATGTTGAACATACCATAGTTGAAAATCGTTCTCCTGTTTTTTAAAAAGTCACTCATTACTGAGGATGCAAATGTTATCGTTAACATATTAAAGCTATAAGTCGCTATAATCTGTTTCACGCGTAAAACTGATAAAATGAAAACTATGTCAAATGTTAAACAAAGTACTGAAGTACTGAACATCGGATGACCGCAAGTTCTGGTGGATGGTCACAAGCACTTGTCTCAGAAAAAAAATCACATGTCTATACCTGAAAGTTAGCGGGTTAAGGTACATAGATATATATTTTTCTGAGACAAGTTCTTGTGTGGATGATGAATAAATGACAGGGAATTCAACCTCACCGTAATTATTATTATATTGTAGTGATATAATCATTTGTTATCAGTATACTCTGGTTTGTTGTAATATATTATATTTATATTTGTATACCAGTTACAGTTTTGCATATATATATAGCAGATCATCGTAATATAACATACAGGCAAATATTTATATATCATTCTATTCTACTATTCTAATGATAGTGCAGTGCAAGTGAATGGTGGACACTCTTCTGCAATAATTCGTTTTTCTAATAGATTGGGTTTGAGAAGGCATTCATATTTTCCTGCTTTTGTTGCAGAACGTTCTCGAGATATTCTTCCGCATGCGTTAACACAAATTTTCGGTATCCATGATTTGTTATTGATATGTATAAATATATATTTCTCAAGACGAAACATTTTATACATTTATTTATGTTCTTAAAAATTATTTTCATGAATATTTATTGATGAAATTAATATATAACAAGCGATAAGGAATGTTATTTTGCACTCGATAATATCCGCGTAATTATACGAAATTTTATACGTTCGGATATCAGTCAAATGGCAAGGAAATTTCTGCGGCAACATGACACCGGTATGACCTCTCAAGGTCACATCCGATGTAAACATTACCAGAACAGCTCCTGATGTATTAGTATGACAAACGTATTTGAGATTGTTTGAAAATTAATAATGTTTTCAAATTGTAAAAATAATAAAAATTTAAGAAAATGTGATTCCCTTCATTTATGTGCTTTCTCATAATTCACGAATTCTACAAGATCTCCAATCACAAACGCTTAGAAGATTAGGCCCATGTTTTCAATTTCATTTTTGAAAATTAATTTAAAATTGGAATAAAGGCGCATCGGTCATACAATATTCTTATTGTTAAATCAAACGATAATAGTAAGAATACGTTAAAAAGGGGGAAATAAGTAAAAGTACTGAAAAAAAAAAGAAATTTTACTTGAATTGATTTGAAAATAAAAAAATAAAAAAGGGGCGAATGAGACTCAAATATGATAGGCTTGGGTCGCTAATAGCCTTTGTATCCTACTTTTTATGATTTTTTTTCTATTAGCGAAGGAGACAGGGGCAAAAAGGGGGGAAACTATGTCCCCCTCGAATTTTAAGCCACAAACTAACAACTAAATCCTGAAAATGAATGAAGACAATGACTAACTTTTAGACTATTACACTACTTTGTTTGTCACATTCAGAAGTTTGCTCCCCCTTTCCACATACACCAACTTTTCAGTCTACTCCATTTTTATAATTTGACTATTCCTATACGAAGGTATACACAGACGTGCCGCCGGAATAATCTCAGCTGCGGCAAAGGGGGGCATTATTTTTTTGACCCTTGTCAGTCTGTACGTCCGTACGTGCGTCCCAAAATTAGTTTCCGTTCTCTAGCTTTAGTTTACTTCAACCAAATGTTATACATAATGCTTATTACCACCAAAATCAGATCAAGATTGGATTTGCCTGGCGTAACTTTAACCGTTCTTGAGTTATGTCCGTTTATAAATGGAAAAATTTCTAAATTTGACGGGTTTTTTTTTGCCCCTAATTACTTAACAGCGACGACATAACCCCCAAAATAAATTCCAACCTTCCTATTGTGGTATGGAAGCTTTTGCTAAAATTTCATACAGACCCATACACTTATACTCAAGTTATTGTCCGCAAACCAATTTATTTTCTGTGAACCAGTAAAAGCTTGTTTTTGGACCATTTTCGGACCCTAATTACCAAACGTCTACGACAATACCCCCAAAAATCAATCACAACATTCCTATTGTGGTATGGAACCTTGTGCTAAAATTCCATAGAGATCCATAAACTTATACTCAAGTTAATGTTTACGAACCTAAATGTCTTCGGACGCCGACGCAGACATCGCCATAACATTAATACGAACGCAAAATATTTAGGTTGCGGTCGTATATAAAAAGTATCGATGTCAATATATGAAAAAGAAGACTGACTGCTTCAAATGCCATCAGTGCCGCTGAACCAATATGTACATATGATACATATGCGGATTGTTGACATGTGCCAGATGGTATACATCCAGTAGAAAGATGAATTAAAGCTGGTACTCCAGAAATTTATTCGCATATGAGTATTTTAACCCAATTTTACACAAAGCTTATATAGCCTGTTGTACTTGTCGTTTGCTATTTTAGGAGGAAAATGATTACCTTATATGGAAATTTTATTTTTATTTCAAATCTTTTTTTATTGTTTCTATTTACCAGAACGTGTTCTTGTGAATTAATAACTAATAGTTGCCTTGCTAAAACAGAACCAACATTGAAAAGATCAAGTTTTAAGTGTTTACAGGGGAAGTTATATGTTAACACTAGAATTCCCACTGACAGTTTTAACATGCAATGAAAAAATCCGGAAGCCCTAGGTAAAATTGGTATCCTGGAACATTGCAAAACATTTTCGCTCTTTACAAAGGCGATTTCCAGTTAAATAACTAGCAGAAACAAATCAGTAAATAATTATTTTAAAAAAATAGTTGCATTTTTATAAAACAATCAAATATATTATGTCAAAATTGTGTAAGCACGTCGTCCTGTACAATATAAAAAAAAACAATATCTGTTTGTGTTGTATAAATAAAGATGGTGCAACATTTGCCACAAAAAAGTTCACCTGCAATCTAAATCAATGCAAACAATTTTGATATACGGAATTTGGAATAGATATCAGATTTAGGCTTCGCTAAATCTAAAAACATTCTGTTTTTAAGTGAAATATGTAGTAAGCCCTGTTAGTTTACCAGCGAGCGGATGCGGATCCAAGTGCACCCCCCCCCCCCCCCTTTTAAAAAGGAAAGAGTCTATTTTGCGTTAAAATAAAGTCCTCTAAATTCTTATTCTTAGGAGTGACACTCGATATCCCACGCTCCCCGAGTATAAGTGATAACAAGAAATGTTTCACTTGTCTGACATAATGTCGGCACATATCCTTTCAAAAGTTTCATTGCTTGTCTGTGCACAATTACATTATTATTCTGCGGTTTGTATAAGATCACGTATCAAGATTAAGATGATATTTGTTAATTTCAATTGCAATAAAACAGGATAATCTGTCTTGATTTGCGAGTTCTGAATTTTGAATTTTGAATTTTGAATTCTGAATTCTGAATGATCCTTCTCGGCTTTCGTACAAACAAGCATGTAACACATTTCAGCGAGTGCACCTTTTGTTAGAAAATCAAAAATATGTTAAAAAGTATCTGTCTGTGCTAGGACTGTTACTTAACTTGTTTTAAATGTGTAATAAGCTATTAGAAAATAATGTCGGTGGTAAATTTGCAGTTATCAGTTAGATTTTGCCGAAAAAAACTATAAACTTTGCGTAGGATTCCAAAAAAATGTAATATGCTAATCCAAATTTTCTCTGTGTTAAAAAGTTATCCGTCAGCCACAGTTTTTATAAATGCCTGTCAAAACATATATGAAAAATATTGCTTTGGTTGCATAAGTCTTTATACATTCTAGTTGACTAAAAGTATTATATCTTATTACAACTGGATTAATGATTCTGAATTTATTTTAGGAGCACAAACCAACGAGGAAAGTACACTAACACATCCGCCTTAACACGGATGATGACAGCATTGGATGGAAATCAGAAAGATTTAATGTGATGCAAAACATGAACAATTGTACTGAAAACAATAACACTAATATTACTATATCTTAGTTACAACACAAAATCTTATTTCGTTAATTATATATTTATCATAATATATTTTCAAATTACTCATACCCCGGTTTAATGAAAAACGGCAGCTATTCAAAAAAAACATTTTGTGGTCGTCTGTCACACTTTACATCTGTTCTCCTCCAAGACCAGACACAGTTTCATATGTCGCTATTAATGTTAAGTCCCTTTTGGTCATATAGCTCCTCATGTGATTTATAGATTAACTTGTCCTTTTCCATATCGGCCGATGTATCATTCCAAGACTCCCATATTAGCCCATGGCGCTAGTCGAGGGCTCATATGGGTCGAGGGATGATACCAGGGTCCATATGGAAAAGAAAATTTTATCATCTATTTATCACATATTATACAAATGGTTTTAAAACCTGGCAGTAATATGACTAGGGCAAATATGTGCTTATTTTATATGCAAAACCCAATATCTTTGTTATAAGTATGGGATAATATCGGATTATTACATGGCATTTTTCATATCAGATGTATTAATATCAGCCCAAGGTTAAATATCAGCCCAAGAGCCGAAATCTCGAGGGCTGATATTGACCGAGGGCTGATAATATATCTGATATGAAAAATGACATGTTATGATCTTTTTATTATATGCTTCAACCATGGAGGAAAAATAGTAGTTTAATATATTGATCATTTTAAGTGGTTCCCAAGTAGAAGTTCAAAAAGAGAAAGTTTACGGACCTCGGACACGAAATGTAGAACATCCGCTATGAAATCTGTCTGTCATATGCCTCAACAGAGGAGAAAAACAACAGTATGATATATTTTTATATTGACGATAAAAAAATCAACAAAACATAATGAACACTGTTTGGAAAAGTCAACATTTGTAAAGTAACTTTCTAAATAATGCTGGAAACTTTGAAAAAAATATTTATTGTATCATTTGTTTTTTTGTTTTTTTGTTTGGTTTTTTTTTTGCATTTTACATAATGTTTTTTCCTGTTTCCTAATAATTGTTTTGTACCCTACTTTGTATTTTTTTTTTTTTTTTTCACTGAAAACGTACCATAGAGGTGTATTTTCCGGAATTTGCCGAGTAACGCCGGAATGCTATGCGATAACGTTACGGAAATGCATGTGATAATAGTCGGAAGCATGTGATACATTTTTCATATCAGCCCGCTAAACACCATTTCGGAAAACACGGAATTCACGTAAATTTAATGCCATTATCATACTGTAAACTGTATAAGTTTTCTACTCTAAGTATATCATAAATATAGATTATAACATGACATTTTTAATTTCAGACCCCTTATCAGCCCTAGGTTAATGATATCAGCCCGAGCGCCGACAGGCTCGAGGGATGATTTTGACCATGGGCTGATAAGGGGTCCGATATGAAAAATGACATGTTATGTTCTTTTTATCATATACTTAAGCAGAAGACATACAGACAAGAACTTTTTTTTAAACTTTGAAAAATGCATTTACTGTATTATTTGTTTTGCATTTTTTAATAATAAACTTTCCTGTTTCTTAATACTTGTTTTTTATCCTACTTAGTTATGTTTTTTCTGTGTTAACGTTCATCAAGAACGCTGAAACCAATTGAAAGCTAAGGTGTAACGTTACAGAAAGGCATGCATTATTAACCGGAAGCTGTTGATATAAGTCGGAAGCAGTTGATATAAACCAAAAGCAGTTGATAACGAAAGTCATATCACACGGCTAAGACAATTCTTCAAATTTAATGAATAAATATATGTACAAATTAGTTTTATCAAGGGGTACAATAAGTATATGATAATGGTTTTGATACACCTTAGCTTTCAATTGGTTTCAGCGTTCTTGATGAAAGTTAACACAGAAAAAACACTTTAACTGATATAGAATGTAAATTATGTTTATCAACACTGGGTCAATATCGCTGCAGGCTGATGGACTGATAGTGTCCAATGGTATCATCAGTACAAAGGTCAGTTCATCGGTATTATGTTGATTTGTAGCATCATTTACAAGTCTTGTTTCTGGATGATAAATAAAGCACGGCATAACCAGACTTTCTGAACTCAATACCATGGATCATGAAGTTAAATTTTGTTGGGTATTCAGGGGCGGATCCAGCCATTTATAAAGGGGGGGGGGGGTCCTAACCCAGGATAAATTGGGAAGGGGGGGGGGGGGGGGGGTTCCAACTATATGTTCCCATTCAAATGCATTGATCGTCAAAAAAGGGGGGTTCCAACCCCCGGAACCACCACACCCCCCCCCCCTGGATCCGCCACTTGTACTACAAAGACGGTTCAAGAGTTATTTACTAAATTACCTTATAAGTTTGTTTTTTTGTCGGTTTTTAGATGATAATAAAAAAACTGCTTTATCAAATCTTTTGAAACTTAAACACAATACCATGAATATTAAAATAGAATTCTAGCTCAACTTTGATAGTTTTGACATTAAACATTCAAGAGTTATTCGCCTGAGTTACCCTTTAATAAAAAAGAAAGCCGTTCTCGTCAAAACTATGTTTAAATCATTTTTCGAAAAATTTACACACTGAGAATTAAAAAAAAAACACTGAGATTAAAAAACCCTAAAAACACACACTGAGAATTAAAAATAACACACAGAGATTACAAAAATTGAAAAACACACTGAGAATCATATTACACAATAAGATTTCAAAAAGACACACTGAGAAGAAATGAACTGAAAAACACACACTGCGGAGAATTTGAAATTACACACGGAGAATTTAAAATTTCACACTGAGATTTGTGCGCACTTTTTATGCGCATACGTATAATTAGCATACTTAATCTGAATCTATTACAAGTTTAAAACAACTAGGGGACAGAACTCGTTAGTCCTTCAATTTGGTGCTAAATGTTTTATAAAAAATATTAAAAATACAACGTAAAGAAAAACTGCGTTATTAAAGACTATAGAACAAGACTGAAAAATACCCACTTACTCTCGTTACAAAATATAACCAAATGATACAAAAACTTTATTAAAATTATAAGAAAACATTGGAACAATCTTTTTTTCCCCAAGTATCTATCATAGCATATAAACGTAACAAAAATATAAAAGATTACCTTGCGAAATCAGGGTAACAGTTGATAGACCTTTGAAAAGGGACCATGCTTAAACAGTTTTCAGCAAAAAATCCCGATATACTGTAAGTAATAATCGGAATTATAGGCAACAAACTTATGAATATGAGTTAGCAAAAAATGTTGTTAAGTCTTGAAATTTATTACGAATGTGGGTTGTAGGAACCGCATTTCATTATAATGACAAGAGTTCGGGAGACCAAGATATTAATCTGTTGAATTATTCATCTCATGAATATTCATTAGTAATTTGCATATTAATCTCAGTGTGTATTTTTGAAATCTCAGTGTGTTATTTTAGGTTCTTAAATGTCAGTGTGATTTTTTTAATTCTCAGTGTGTAATTTTTTCGAAAAAATGGTTTAAACATACTTCCCTTACAGAACTGAAATGTTTGCAGCAGGTCTGCAGCAGACTTGCTGCAGGTTTGCTTCAAACAAAAAGCTTGCAGGAACCCTTTGAATAATGTTTGCAGAAGTTTGCAGCTAGCTGCGAACCTCCTGCAAAACATTGCAGCTTTTTGCTGCAAGCTTGCGGCAAGTTTGCAGAAACAAATATGTTTGCAGTAGGATTGCAGGAAAAACTAGAAAATAAGGGATGTTCGCAGCTAGATTGCAGAAATCTTTGACAATTCTATATGTTTGCAAGAGCATTGCAAGAATTACATAAAATGACTGAGCATGCCTATTGGTAACTTCCTGGAAGAAAAAGATTTGAAATTTGAAAATGTTGAAGGTGTTTGAGTCATGTTATCATACAATATATAAGTATTCAGGGAGCATTTTAGGATGGAAATTAAAAGTTTAGTTTTCAAAGACACTATTTGTAAGTATAAGTTCTTCGTAGAAGTGTAAACATGTAATTCGTCCCCTCCCCAGATATACCTGCATGAAGGTTTGAAAAACATTTTCAAACATGTAACAAATATGCAGTACTCTATAGTACGTATGTTTCGAGATTATAACTGATTAAATAATATGTTTTAGTTGAATTCTATGACAATATTAATTAAATAGCAGTATATATACGCACAAAATAAATTTCAAATAAATCTTTTTAATACTTGATGCATGAAATTCATTTGAGCACAAAAAAACTTTAAATCAATTTTTAAACGTATAAACCTTTGCTATGATAATTTTGCAATGATAAAGTATTTGAATTATTGTATGTATGAATGTAACCCAACTTTTTCAGATTTTGCTAAGTAATATAGATAATGTGATGTGTACACAACATGACATTGGCTAATTGTATAATGTATGTAGTTCCTGCAAGTTTGCAGCAAACACGCAGGAGAAAGATTAATTTGAATATAAATGTTTGCCGCAGGTGTGCAGCAAACACGCAGCAGGTCTGCTGCAAACACGCAAGTGAAACATTAATTTGCATAAAAATGTTTGCTGCAGGTCTGCAGCAAACACTCATTTGCATGGTAAATTGTTTGCAGCAGACCTGCAGCGTATTTGCAGCAAACATGCCGCAAATACAGACTCTGTGTTCGCTGCAAGTCTGCAGCAAGTTCGCTGCAGACCTGCAGCAACTATTTGCAGGAGGCTGATTTTTCAGTAAGGGTTTGACGAGAACGGCTTGTCATAGAGTGTGTCTGCATCTCATGCACTTACATTACACTATTATTCATGGCGCAACAAATCAACATACACCATTTCGTCTGAACCGGACACGATTTATTTGGAGTTTACACCATTCCATTGCTTGATCTGTGATCACAAAACCACCACCTTAATCTAGTTTTTTTTTATCATCTAAAGAAATTATTACAAAAGGAGTAGACATTGCGCATCTTTCTATTTTTGGTGGAGTGAAGAATTCTTTTAAGATTTTTGTTTATCCGGATGAGAATTTTCGATTTTGATATACTATTTTAGCGCAGTCCCTTTTCGAATGTTTAGTATAAATGACAGTGTTAAGTTCCTGTTGAACCTTTTTACTTCGTATCAACGTGAGGCTTTTTGTAAATTAGAATAATTAGTTGCTCGCTTTGGTTTTTTTTTCCTCATAAGTATGCAAACTCTAACTGACAGTCTTGGACAAAACTATCAAACTATCGACAATGCAGTCACTGCCATTCAGGCCTAACTGTTGATAAAACTTATCGTCCGTAGAATCAATAAATTAGATATGCAGTGATTAGTTAAATGAAGACTTCCACTGATTGTTAAATTGTGATTTACGTACAGTCGCAAATAGTTTGTGCATATAAAGGACGTGGCTGCGAATCTATATACATCCAAGCGTTGTTTTCTTTCATAAATATGCATTAGTCTTTGGAATGAACAAATCTGTCAAATACCCGACGGGTACCAGACAACTACACCCCGCACATCAACATGGACGCTGTCTTCAGAAGGAAGTTTATAAAATTTTAATCCTGGTATATATGGTGAGTTTATTATCGGTCATGAAAAGTCCAGGTTGATCATACTTCTATACCCAAGTGACCCCTTGAGTATGTACTTTTTAAATCATAACTCTGTTGATCGTCCCGTGAGTATTATAATGATGTGTAACTCCTTTTTTTCCTAAATGTTGAGGAATTGGATATAAAATCGGAAGCACAATATCATAAATAATTGACTAAGGTATAGATATTTGGCTATGAAATCTTTGCTTGGCAACCTTCCTTTTACCGGAACATAACAGAAATCAAGTTTCTATAAAAAGGCTATCAATGATAAGAATTAAAACTTATTTTGGGAGGTGGTCAAAAACGCCTCTCAACATTTCTTGTCCTTTATTGATTTGAGAGCAACTCTTCCTGTCTGTATTTTGAATAAAAAAGCACCAAAAATAAATAAAGCTTCCCCTTTTCTGGAGATATAACACCATAATACAAAAAAAATAGTAATTATTTACTATGTTTCTATTGGAGATAAGTAATCCCTGAATTTTGAAATTCGGTAATATCCCCCAGTTTGCAATGCATGATCTGCTGAGAAATACTCATAGTTAGAATTCAAATCATGCAATAAAGTAATAAATCAAAAGGGAGATGCATTTCATCAATCCGCACAATAATGTAAAGTTTACAGGAAATCAGTCCAGGAATATTGAAGTAAGTGCGCGATTGAGAAAAAATTGCCTTAAATGTAACAGTTTAATTTCCTTAACTCCGGAACGACAAACATGAAAATTAAAAAAATCACAAGGAAGCTTCCTTTCATCAATCCCCACAATAATTTAAAGTTTGCAGGAATCAATTCAGGAATACTTGAGTTAGTGCACGATTTGTGAAAAATTGCATTCAATCTGAGGGTCAAATTTCCGCAACACTGGAATGACAAAGCCAAAAATTAAAAAAAATCGAAAGGCAGTTTTCTCTGTCAATTCTAATGTTGTGTTAAGGTTTAGATATCGTACGAAGTGTTGAAGGAAGGACGGACGGACAGACATTGATTAGTATACCATAATACATCCCATCTTCAACAGGCAGGTTTTTTTACATAGTTATGCTTTGAATGTTTGAAGATGTAGATATGAAAATATTCTCTGAAAGAAAACGCGCACTAGTATACATGTATATGTTAAGATTATTTCCCATTCCATGGTTTGTCGTCTACTATCAGTTGAAGACCGGGGACATGTGAGATATTAAAGGTATCAAATGACACCATTTTTGATTTCCGGAAGTCTTCTTGCTTACCTAAGGTTATGTAATAGTTTTGAAGACGTATAAGTACCATGAGGTTCTGGATGGGGGTCCTTCATTTCTGTATTTTTTAATTTTTTGTTTTCCCCAATTTTGCTCTATTCTATTTTTGAGGTCCATGTTTCGGTAGATTTAGACCACTATTCGCTATTCTGTAAACCTCACCCAAACCCTCTATCATTATGTAATCTGTTTTGTAATTGGCAATTATTTTTGTTGTTTTCAATTGTTTTCATAAGACAGTTTTAGTCAAGTGACCTTCTGATAATCACTTTAATTTGATGACAACCTCCTTTTTTCTAAGTAAAACAAAGCTACAGTTTTTATCATGAAATTTCATTAAATAGTATAGTTTTCTGTAAAATATTCATGATCACATATCAGGATTAAAATTGTTATATCGAGAACTGCTTTTTTTTTATTTTCTTGTCACAATTTTGGCAATTATCCGTAAACTTTCTAGTCACTTCACAGTCCTTAAATGCATGAAAATGAATATAATATTGAATTCAATAACACTACTTAAGTATTAACTATAACATTTCAATCCTTTGTTGTTATTTTTCCCCCAAGTTATCTATTAAAATTCGTTTCTGTTCATGCCTTTATACTCCGGTAATAAACAAAAGTTATCAACAGCAACACCAAGAACACAGCGGAGAAACTGATACCAACCACAATGCCCATCATCAGATCATAAAGTCTTTCTGCCTTTATATCTGGATTACCATGATAACTCACTGAAATACAAATAAATACAGTATTTCATGTTTAATTTATTGAATATTTGTCAAGTCTCATATATTCACGCAATAGATTAAAGGGGAAACACTTCTATTATAAAAGATTATTTATACCTTCAAAAAGTGTATTTGATGAAATTGTATTAACAGACAGTTACCGACTCAAATAACGGACTTAAATCTTATATTGAGGAAAATAAGACATCGATAGATATTAATTTCGTCATGTATAAAAAAAAAAGTGTAATAAGTCGTCTAATAATTAACTTCTTCTGACGTCACTGCATCGTAAGTGGCATCTGGAATAATCGGAACGTCCTAAGCAATGACGTCCCCATAATACAATATCAGTTTCAATTACTAGTAATCAGTTGTATGGTCAAGATAACTGCTGACTTTAAAACTTGGATATGTATTTCCAATTTGATATACAATTTTTGAGTACTTAAAGTGGAAGAGTTCGATGTTTTTCTTTCATTTCGGAACAAGACTCTAGATAAAAACTATTAAAACATTGACACCATGAAAAAACAATTACCTAATGTATCGTTTGCACATGCTATATATTCTATCAATACAGAGAACACCAATACAATTTCTCCTAGCCGCGTGGAAAACTCCATGTTTGCTTCTCCGTCAGTCTGAAATATCAAATTCAAATATGTTTTTGTCAGTAAAATATATAGTTAGTGACATTTAGATAAAATAGTAATTGTAGTTCTATAATGATGTAAGCATGTGTTAAATATATATAAACGTCAATTAAAATACTGAATTCCTACTTTATCACACTTCACTCTAGTTCAGTCTGATCAATTTCATATTATATTGTATTTTTGCTTCTTTGGTTATATTTTTTCTTCTTTTTATATTACATTCGTTTTCGTCATTATCAAATGTATTTTGTGTTTATATTTGTGTAGGGAGAGGACGTCACTAATGTTGTTATAACTTTTGTCCAATCCCTTTTGCTACTCTAATACAATTTTTTTTTATTCTGAAATCCAAGAAAGATACTAGTTTGATTCAGAGGTGGAGAAGTAAAATCAACTGTGAAGAATGTTGAAAGTTTAGCGCCGTAAAACGTCAAGGAAACAACCATTTAACTTCAAGTAGGGTTATTATTTTTTTTCTTCATTGCATTGGTTTTAAGATTTTAATAGAAGGAACTTTTTTTTTCAATAGATGAAACTTTTTTTTCAACTACAATCAAACCATTTTTTTCTTTTCTAGTCGAAACAGAAATTTTTATTCAATGCTCAGAAAGTAAAAGGTATTCAATTAAGGTTTCAACTAAAAACAGATTTTTTTTTTTTTGCCAATGGCAATGCTGCGATCGATTATTTTTGTTCTCTTTATAATCGTAATATTTAATTATTTTCACCTCAAATAACCATTATCCTGTCCCCCTTTCCTTTAAGTAAAATGTTTGCTCCCATAATGCTTGTGTTTAAGATTTTCTACAAACGTGTCAAAACCAAGTATAGAATAAGACAGTATGTTCCCAGTTTCTATGACCAGTAATTTCTGTGGTTGTCTAAAACATTATATAATATTGATACAATAACTATACCTTACCAGTATAAGAATAATGAAAGTCAATAAGACAACTATCCATCAGTCCAAATTAAGTAAATATTATATATATATAAACAACTCGTCTAAACATCAGCCCAACAATGTTAGATCTGTAAATTTGCTTTCGCAAATTTTTAGTTCTTCCCTCGCCGGGATTCGAACTCAAATTTACAGATCTAACATTGTTGGTCTGATGTTTAGACGAGTTGTATATACAGAAAGTACACAGCCATGTATCACCATCACTGCTGGTGATCCGATGGATAAACCTGTTGTAGAGTTGTCACTGGTTCAGACGTACTTATATACGAGAGAGAGAGAGAGAGTAACCATAGGTCACCGTACGACCTGTGTCTGTTTTAGAGAAAAAAAAAAATGTTTTTATCCCTAGCGTGTGTCTAACTACCTGAAACGTTAAAACTGCATGTGTTTTTTTTTAATTTTGGGATGTTTTAGACTGTTGCTGTTTGATTTATCGCTTCTTGTATATCAAGTAAATGGAACAATTAACTCTGGGTATTGCATAAGATCAGTGTTCATGTAACGTTATATAAAGCTATAAAAAGGTCCCGAAATGACAAATGTAAAACTATTCAAACGAGAAACTAAAGGCCTGATTTATGTACAAAATAATGAATGAAAAACAAATATGATATACAGCAACAAACGACAACTACTGAATTACAGGCTCGCGACTTGGGACAGGCACATACATGATACAGAATGTGGCGGGATTAGTTTGAGTTTGCTGTCGTTAACATTCTCTCTAACGGTATCAGTTTGCACTGCTTTACTAATAAGTCCTTGTCCGGTATTATAGAGTTGACGTATATTTTTGAACTAAGTTTTATTGAACACTCTTTTGAATCTGTGTTACCTTTCGGTAATTTTAAAGAAGGTCACAGTATACAATTGCCCAAGAAATAAGTTTACTAACCCAGCCACACATGTTCCTTTACTTTAGGAGACTCGTAAGTGATCGTAAGTGGTCTAAACGGTTTTGTTTTTTTTCAGAATTTGGCGTTAATGTCGGATCTTTGGTAGTCTCTGTTGAATTTATTCATTTCTTTTTAAACTCAGGGCAATTTAGAACTTGGCATATGGTAATCGGTAATCACTTGATGAACACCGTGTGTTACTGTAACCTCGACGGATCTCGATCGTGATAGCGTGCTTGCTTCGAGTGCGTAAGCCTGATCGTGGATTCGATCAAAGTGGTATCTGATGCTTCTACGTTTATGTAAATTATGAGTAAGAGCAAAGACTGGTCGGCTTGGAGTTTGAATAATTGGTCCAGTTAGGGTGACATGTATTCCTGTGGACTGTTTCCTTGTGATTTAGCACGATAAAATGAGACTCAGCGTGTCGATCTACACAAATTATTGTTCATATTCATATCGCATTTTCGTCCATATTATTGCCATATATGCATGTTATATTTGCTACTGGACGTTAATTAAACCACCAATATTCCTCATAGTGTAAATTATGTGACCACAAATACCCAGGTTGGTAGAATCTAATTCAACAGTACGACTACGAGACAGTACAACTACAACACACGAGTGAATAAAATAACTGATACAAAAATTTGCCTTTCTAATACATACAGAATAGAAAGAGTTGTCCGTGTATTTATATATCATTATTGATAGATTGGAGCCAGGAGGGAGAAAACAGTGGGAGAAAAGCCAAAAAGTAAGCGAAAACAAGAGAGAACGGTGAAGGCCATGGAGACTGTACCACAGGCACTTGTTTAATCTTGTTTCTATCCATGGGAAGGTCGACTATCCATTGGCATTGATGCAGTACGGTGTATCGTCGTCTCGATACCGTATGTTCCAAGAGCTTTTGAAATAGAAATATTAAAAAGTTATTACATTTACAGTTTTGCAAAAGGGTTCCCTGATACATACACTTCCCTGATTTATCTGATACTAGATCTATGGTAGTCGTTTTAGCCTGTTCAGTAAAAATCTACAGCTCGCCTGTTGACGTAAATATGACGTCACAGTAATGTAAAGGTCTATGTTGATTGTTCACCGATGAAACGAAAGAAAATATTACTAATACACCCAAAAAATAAAGATACGTACGATGCAAGAACGCACTTAATTTTGATAATAACACAAAATATAAATCTGCCTCATCTGAAATTAGTACGCTTTATGAAATGTTCTTTAAACTCAATACATATTAGAGGTCAGTGATTTCTCATCTCGTAATAACTTGAATCAATCTGGATGCGTTTTGTGTTGTTTCACCAGTTGCCAGGACAGCCAGAGGCGGATCTAGGAAGGGGGCAGAGGACCCCTTATGGAGCCAACGTCGCAGTACCCAAATTGCCTCTATTCAGCACTAATCGTACCATAAGAAACCATTTCGAACACTATGAAAAAAAAATAATTAACCGTTTCGTACTATATGGAAAAAAATGCTTTACCATTTCGTACCAATTCGGAAAAAATGCTATATCATTTCGTACCATATGAAAATTGACCTTTGATCATACTTGGCACATGAATAAATATTCAGTTCTAAATATTAGAAATTACATGGGAATATTAGTATGGAATTTATTTTATGAATTTTGAATACATTGTGGTGAGACTCTAATAAAATATTGAATCTGAATCTATATCTATATCATTCATCTATCAAACAAAACCCACTCAGTATTTAAGATGATTGCATAAAAAAATAAACATCAGTAAGTGTTCATGTTATAATGAATAAGATTGCTACAATTAAGAATTAGATGGAGACTTCAATTGGCGCAATCAATGTATGTTCGTTATCTGTTATCTAGTTCGTTACAGCATATATTAATGAACAATTTTAGTTGTGTATTTAGTTATATTTTACACTGGTTTTTGTGTGGAACAATTTCGTTATAACCTTAATAAGTTGCACTTTCGTTTACACTGGAAATGACGACTTTCACTTTTGACAAAAAAATAAACATGAAATGTCTGAAAGGATAAATGTGATGTTTATCGGCGATACAGCAGTTGGAAAAACTTCACTAATAGACTATTTAAATTCGGGCAAACAAGATCCTTTGATTTATTCAACTACTGATGTATTGACCTATACCATAAATTCGGGCAATTCATTGTTGAACATACGTGTTTTTGATACACCTGGACAGAAAATATTTGAGTTAGTATGCCTGAATATATCATATAATGACTAACTTAAGCCTTCACTGAGCATAAGAAGAATTGTATATCTGTGACAATGTCCCTTGCATGATTACTACTGGCTAGACACAGAATCTATATAATCTTAAAATGATTTTTTTTTAAAATTTTTATTAATTATTTAGGAGTTTGACTCTCTGCATTTAGTGCAAGTAGGGATTTCCCTTTAAGCATCGACTCTTGGTGCTTACTGCAAATAGGCTATTTCTCGAATCATGTCTTTCACCGGAAAAGATCGTCAATTACGCACGCCCTTATGACATCATTTACCAGATAGAAGGCGCGTGTATCCCTGCACTATTAAAGTCTGAAGCATTTTCAGGATCATCAATCTGCAGGGTAGTCTAGAAATAATCTATGTTCCGTAAGTACGTAATCTCAATTCCTGTACGACTAAAGGGAGGTTGACCATCGTTAGATTTTAATTTCCCGAATATTTTGTGCAGTATAGTATCAAACTTTTTCACCCGTTTGCTCAACATGTGTTGGAAGTGACGATGCCTACATGTTTGTCAAGTGGTGATGGAAGTCAAATGGCAGATTCAACTTACTACCGTATCTCGGAACTGGCGTATTAGTCATAATATCCTTTATTCAATGTTATTTGCACTAGCTATACCTCATTGTTAGATATTTGGATGTTTTCTGTGTTTTTTTTTTAACATTAAAGTCATTTAAATAGATTTCTCCACAAGGCCCATACTGTTTATTTAATAGTCAACATACACTTATACCTGGTGCACTTGAGTCAATTTCAACATAATATTAATTGAATTGTAATATGTTGTTGTTATTTTGGTGTGTGTGTGTGTTTCTTTTTGTTTGTTTTTTTTATTACATATCTAAAGATTTAGATTGCATTGCATATGTTATCAGAAGTCCATTACTTAAGTCTAGTAATGGACTTCTGATGTTATTGTATATAATGATATTGTTTATATACTATATGCCCCCTGGGGCCCTAATTTGGTGAATACAAACATTCTATTCTATTCTATTCTATTCTATTCTATAATACAGGCGCATTGCTGCAGGTTTTTCCATTGTTTACACTGAATATTTTATTTTCTATTTTTATACCACATACATTCTCGTTTTGTAAGATAAAAATAGAAATACAGCTGCTATAGCTATTTTATTGAATAATCATTGCTTTTTTGACATTACCTGATGAGGTTCCTGACTTGGTACATTTTTGTACATGCACATGAGTATGTGGCTAAGATCACCTAGATTATCTGAAGATCTCTGACAATGTCTGAAGTATAAAATGTTTTCATAATATTACCAGACTAAATATATTTATAGAATAACATATCATGAAACAGTTTGGGGAAAATTCTCATAAATGGATGTTGTTCCCATTTATGGGTATTATAACAAAATTGGGTATCAATTTATTGTGGTAAAAATTAGATTTTGTATTTCATCATAACAGCTGTCATGGCACAAATATTCATATAAATGGAAACATTTTCCCTTTAAGACCATACATGCCATACATGTAGAATAGAATAGAATAGAATAGAATATTTTTATTTTACCAAATTAGGGCCCCAGGAGGGAGGGCATATATAGCATAAACAATATTATTATAAACAATAACATATGCAATACACAGACAATAGATATGTAACCTGTGTTATAAAAACAACAAAATAGAATAATATACTACAGAAAATACACTCAACAAAATAGTAGCAATGTATTATTATTCAATGAATACTATGTTGACATTGACTCAAGTGCACCCGGTAAGTGTATTTTTACTTTGAAAGACAAACAAGAGGCATTAGTCGTTTGTGCGGAGAAATCTCAATATAAAAAAAACAAAAAAAAAAACAATTTAAGCACTTGCACATTTGACTATGAGGTATACTGCAAATAACAAGTTAGTATATTTAATAAAGGATATTTAATATGACTTATCTGCAAAAAGCACCAAGAGTCGGTGCTTAAAGGGAAGTCCCTACTTGTACTTAATGCAGATGAGTCAAACTCCTAAATTATTTAAAATATATTTTAAAAACATATTTTTAAGATTATAGATTCTGTGTCCAGCCAGCAAAGATCATCAAGGGACGGTGCCATAGAATTTGAAATTCTTCTTATGATCTGTGCAGGCTTAACAGGGTATCCAAATTCATATTAAAGAGTTATATTGAAATTAGTTATTGCAGATTATGTTGTCCTTCAATTCTTAGTATCTTCTATATATTTATAAAATGCAAATAGTACATTGGGATCCTCATTATTCATTATCCAAATTAATTTGTTATTAATATTTAAATTTTGAAAGTTTGGACATGATTTAAATATACTTTGCATCAATTCCTCTCTTTTTAATAAATGAGTGTCACATTTAAATAAAAAATGAACTTCATCCTCAACCTCACCAGAGGTGCACCTGAGACAAATTCTGTTTTGTCGAAGAGTACCCTGGTATCTACCAGATTCAATTTGCAATTTGTGAGCAGATATTCTTAATCTAGTTATACATTTCCTTTGCTCAAAATGTCGCATTATTGACAAATTATTTTCAAAACCGAAGTTGCACTTGAATGTTACATAAGTTCGTAGTTTACCATCTTTATGTATATCTAGCTGTTTTTTCCACAATGTAGTATAGTATCCCTTAACAATCTGACCACAGTGTAATTTAAATGTTGAATATTTTTCAGGAATATGCTTTTCTATGCCTGACATTTTTTCCCTTAAAATATGAATCCATGTAGTTTAAATGAGAACTGAATACAAACATAATGGCCTCCAAAAATCCTACTTTTTGAAGGCTGTTAACTTTTATCCTGATAATAATTCACTCATGGTGTCTGTAGGCAAAATGTTGTCCTTTAACCGAATGTTTGCACCATGACAGAAAATATCTGTAAATCCAAAGTTTATATTTTTATCACTGATAATTGATACCCATTTTGGGGTATAATATCCATGAATGAGGATAATACCCATTTATGAGGATCCTCTCCAGCCTGTGAAAAGCATACTGACTTGAATACATGTCAGATATATAGCCTGTTAATGGTCTTCACCCATTTTGATAGTAGCAGGGGCAGGGGGGGGGGGGGGGGGGGTTGTTCCAACCATATGTCCCCATTCAAAAGCATTGATCGTCAAAAAAAATTGGGGGAGTTCTAACCCCCGGACTCCCCCCCCCCCCTGGATCCACCATTGAATAGTGGTATGCATTTTTTTACATGCACTTAGACGATTAATGGGCTATATATCTTACCTATAGTCAAGTCCCTATGGTGAAAAGGAGACATTGGGCATGTCAAGCATGATATGTACATCAGCCAATTAAAAAATTATTAAGGATGTTCGCTCCTCTTGTTTTTCGAATTTTTGCCAGAGGTATTCTGAATCCTCTGGTTTTATCCATGTAGTGCCATTAAAAAAATTCCCCACTAACCCCTACTTTTCCTTTCATAATTTTATTACATATAGTTTTAAAAGCCATATTTGAAAATGCTATAAAATCCTTGTTATTTTTTCATAATTTTTGAAAGAAAAAGGGTGCCAATGTTAAATGTATGAAAAGTCTAGAGAGAATTATTTCCCGCCAAATTTTTAATAGCTTATATCTCGAAAACAAGCACACGAACCCTTAATTTTTTCCTGCTTTTTTAGTTCCATTATTTATATACTATTAGTTTATAACAGTCTTTTAAAAAGCTTGTTATTTTGAAACAGAGTAGTGAACATCCTTAAACCTGAAAAGTTATTTGAATGTCGGCATTATTTCTTTAACAATTAATTGACAAGTGTTTATACCATATATACATATGTCAAGATCTGAATCCCCAAGACTTTTAGCTAAATTGTGAATAAATTTTAAAAACACTTGCCCGCAGAAAAAAAAGAATGCGTAGAAATAGAAGAAAATAAATGAAAAATCCATACCGGGTAAATCCTTCTCTCCCAGAATATCAAATGGGTTTACCCTAAGTTGAATTGTAGAAAAAAACAGATGGGGCTGCTGACTTGGAATGAGTTACAATGTATTTCTATTTTAGCTGATAATTCCTTTTATATACATTGTCTCTTTTTTCAGGCCAAAAGTTATTCCATTTTATCCTACATGTACAGTTTTTGTTTTTGTTTATGACAAAACTTACAGACCAAGCTTGGACAAAATTGGCTATTTGTATAATATCATCAATGACCATGTACATTCTGAGGCGTGTGAATTCTTCCTTGTTGGAAATAAAATTGATGAAAGAGAGAAAGAAGTAGTGAGCAGACAGGAAGGTTTGAATAAAAAGAAACAGTTAAATATGAAATTTTTCATTGAAACTTCAGCAGTAAGTGGAGAAAACATAGAGACTTTATTTAAAGTAATAACTGAGACTGTGAGGAAAAAACAGGAGGAAAAGGGTGGCACAGTGTTTTTGCAAGATCATCAACCTGAAAAGTCAATGTGTCCTTGTTAATCTGTCTCATAGAGCTTTCATTTCATTTAAAGATGTGCAATACATGTAACTTAAAATAATAACAATGTTGTGTTTTTTTATTATTTCCAACAACTTATGTGCTACATCAAAAAGGAAAAAGGAAGTCTTAAAACCTCAGTAATTATAATTTTTTTTACCACTTTTTTTAATATGTTGTCTGAATAGATCTGGATCAAAACTGGTCACAATCATATTCTGTGTTTTACGATGACTGCCATTGTTTTTAAATGTTTTAATGTTGCATATTTATAGTGTCAGTTTAGCCATTCATACTCATTGGAGTCTTTAGTTTTGTCTCAATCTCATAATTTGTATTTAAAAAAGATGAAAATCTAAAACCTATAATTTGTTGTATTAAAATATGTAATAAAACTAAAAATTCATTTTAATATATATGAAACTTTGACCTTAATGAGCAGTTGAGATGTTAGGTTACAGATGAGGGTCTGGGTGGGTTTTACAGAATAAAGAATAATTGTTAATGTCCAAAAAAATATTGAATAGAGAAAAATGAGCAAAAATTCAATAATAGAGAATAGTGGGGTGCAAAAGTATAAAGAAAAACTGTAGAAAATAATAAAATTAAGTAATACAATACTGATAACAGAAATGAACGCTATACAGAATAAAAAAATCATGTAATTACAAAAACAATTAATAGCAAAATTATTTTGATGAACATTTTAATTTTTAAGATAAAAAAAAATGCATGACAAAATTTATAGAATTCAGATACATGTATTAAGGACCCCCATCCAGACCCTTGATAAAACAAAGGGCATTGAAGACTTAAGAACATACAATGTATTTTTTTCTGAATGTATTGGTTACAATTACAGTCCTGTGGATTTATTTTATTCGTTGGATACCAATTTTATGGATTCTGTGAGTACATGTGAACCAAAAATTTAAATGTTGAACGAATGACACATTTTCTATATTGTCGTATGCAGACTTTGGCAAAACCATGACATTAAAACCGCTGAATTAAATATCCACAAAAATGCAATTTTTCCCAAACCATGAAAATAAATGAATCCCCAGTAATGTACTTGTTATTAGTATGTTGTGTATGTGGGCTTATCTGCTTTAAATAGATTCCATTTGCGACTGAAGAGGGTGATATAGGCAAAGGGAACTTAGGACAATAACTAATATATATATATATATATAAATGTTTTATTTATATTTACAGTTGCTCAAAGTAATTTGTCGTCAAAATGATAAGTAATTAAAACAGTAGGAATGCTAGTATGAAATTTGTATTTAAGCATAAAATCTTAGTATCGACTGTTGGGTAAAAAGGGGCCACATCTTATAATATTTGTCGTTTATACCTGATTTATTTCAAATGGTTTTTTAAACTTTTTTTTTATTTTGTATTTATTGATGTGTTTACAAATATATATATGGCTGTTTTATATATAAATTTTTATAGTTGTCTTTTTTAAGGTGCAACCTTTGTCAGATTTCTTTGGTGCTAAAATTAATGATCTGATATTCATTTGAAACATTGGTTTGACAATTGTTTTTATAAAACATATTCAATTGTGCCAACATTTTTTTGATATTATGAAATGACATTTGTTTTTAATTAGATAATTTTTATGAAAGAATTTACCATTTAACAGAGAACAGCTCTTTATTTTATAATACATGTAATGTGTTTAACTTAATATATAGGGATTCCAATAGAAGATTGTATCTTACTTTTTTGCCGATACACATGTGTTTGGTTTAAGTGTTGAGAGTTTCGAATTTCCATTTAATGTTCCCAATTCCTTCAGGATATATATGTATCATATTCTATCAGTCTCTTAAGTTTTTTAAAGATATATCGAGGCACTGATTGATAGGAAAAAAAATTAAAACTGGTGTTGGTTTTAGTTGTTTAAAGTAATATTCGTCGGACATTAAGTAGCATAAATGAGATCTATATTGGTAAAACTGTATGGGTTTTCTCTACTAGGGTTGCTGTTGTCTGTGAAAATATACCAAATTAAAAAAAAATGAAACCCAAATAAAAAACTAGAGACCTTTATGATATATTCAAAATTTGTGTAAAGGAACAAAATGGTAAATTGTCCCCGGGGGAGTTACTTCTAAATTGTCACTATGTTTCTTTGATGCAGAATGGTATTTATTGTCTCACCTGCGACGAAAGTTGCAGTATGCGAGATAACAGTATTACTATCCGGGGGCGGCAACTTTTGTCGCAGAAAGCTCGACATAGGGATAGTGATCAGGCGGCGGCAGCGTTAGCTAACTTCTTAAAAGCTTTATATTTTAGAAGGTGGAAAGTCTGGATGCTTCATACTTTGTAAATGGATGCCTCATGTTACGAGGTTTCCGTCAGTCACATGTCCAATGTCCTTGACCTCATTTTCATGGTTCAGTGACTACTTGAAAAAAAAGTTAAGCTTTTTTGTAATGTTAAATTCTCTCTTATTATAAGTTATAGGATAACTATATGTGGTATGTGCGTACCTTGCAATGTCCTCATGCCCGTCAGACAGTTTTCACTTGACCTCGACCTCATTTTTTTGGATCAGTGAATAAGGTTAAGTTTTGGTGGTCAAGTCCATATCTCAGATACTATAAGCAATAGGTCTAGTATATTCGGTGTATGGAAGGACTGTAAGGTGTACATGTCCAACTGGCAGGTGTCAACTGACCTTGACCTCATTTTCATGGTTCAGTGGTTATAGTTAAGATTTTGTGTTTTGGTCTGTTTTTCTTATACTGTATGCAATATGTCTTCTATATTTGGTGTATGGAATGATTGTAAGGTGTACATGTCTAGCTGGCAGGTGTCATCTGACCTTGACCTCATTTTCATGGTTCAATGGTCAAAGTTAAGTTTTTGAGTTTTGGTCTTTTTTTCTAATACTATATGCAATAGTTCAACTATATTTGGTGTATGGAAATATTTTATGATCTATTTGTCAGTCATACAGGTTTTTTTTTTTACCTTGACCTTATTTTCAAGGTTCATTGCTCAGTGTTAAGTTTTTGTGTTTTGGTCTGTTTTTCTTAAACTATAAGCAATTGGTCAACTATATTTGTTGTATGGAAGAATTGTTAGCTGTAAATGCCTGCCTAGCATGGTTCATCTGACCTTGACCTCATTTTCATGGTTCATTGGTCAATGTTTAGTTTACTTGTTTAATGTTAAGTTTATGTGACAGTTGTAATAAATCTTTATATTTAGGACTATCAACATAATATCAATGATTAGTAAAGAAGGCGAGACATTTCAGCGTGTGCACTCTTGTATTTCAGAAGGTAGAAGACCTGGATGCTTCATACCTTGTGTGCAGATACCTTATGTTACGAAGTTTCTGCCTGCCATATGCCCTTTGTCCTTGACCTCGTTTTCATGGTTCAGTGACTGCTTGAAAAAAAAATATATTTTTGTCATGTGAATTTCTCACTTATTGTGAGTAATAGGATAACTATATTTGGTATATGGGTTCCTTGCAACGTCTACATGTCCTTCAGACAGGGTTAACCTGACCTCGACCTCAATTCATGGATCATTGATCAAGGTTAAAGTTATGTGATTAGGTCCGTTTCTCAGATATTACAAGCAGCAGGTCAACTGTATGTGGTGTATGGAATGATTGTAAGGGGTACATGTCAGACTGGCAGGATTCATCTGACCTTGACCTCATTTTCATGGTTCATTGGTCATTGTTAAATTTTTGTGTTTTGGTCTGTTTTTCAAGTACTGTAAGCAATAGGTCAACTATATTTGGTGTATGGAATGATTGTAAGGTGTACATGTCTGTCTAGCTGGTGTCATCTGACTTTGACCTCATTTTAATGGTTCATTGGTCAATGTTAAGTTTTTGTGTTTTGATCTGTTTTTCAAAACTAATAGCAATAGGTCAACTATAATTGATGTATGGAATGATTGAAAGGTGTACATATCTGTCTAGCCAGAATCATCTGACCTTGACCTCATTTCCATGGTTCATTGGTTAACATTAAGTTTATGATTTTTGATCTGTTTTTCAATTACCATAAGCAATGGGTCAGCTTTATTTGGTGTATGGAATAATTGTTAGGTGTACATGTCTGTGTGACAGTTTTTATCTGACCTTGACCTCATTGTCGATCTTTAAAAATGTTAAGTTTATTTGATATTTGTAGTAAAACCTTTATCTTTGAGACTTTCAACATGAAATCAATGGTCAGTAAAACAGGAGAGCCATTTCAGCGTGTGCACTCTTGTTAACACCTGTCCAGTTTTTTATACCTTTTGCAACCTTTGAAATTTTAGTTGGAATATCTACTTAATATTCTTTATCTTAACACATTTTTTGCATAGTTTTCTAAAATTCTATCTTACCTTTTGTATATTATATGAAGATGATATTATAGATTGTATCATTATAACTATAGTATTAGTGTTTTGAAGCGTTCTTCTGGAAAATATTATTCAAATATTGCATATTTATCATAGTTGTTATTTATAATAAAATACTATTACATTTTGTTGTCATTTAAAATTGGTGTTTTCTCTAGGAAATATTTATGTTGAAATGTGAGTTGCAGAAGTTAACATTTAAACTAGTCAAAAAATGTGCATGGATGCAAATTGGAAATGAACAGATTCGATCAAACATTTTTATTCAAACAACTAAATTGACTATATTTTTAAACATTTGAAAAATTGACAGTTTAAAACACATGTGACAATCCTAGCGCACTTGCCATGTGCAGGTCTAGATCTCATAAACTCAGTGTTGACAGGCTAGTGCTACAGTAGTTAGACTACTTAGTCCACTCGGTCCCCGAGTTCCCTATTAGAATGACTTAATTTTTTCATCAATCTTAGGATCATTTGACCATGACCTTATTTTCATGGTTCAGTGATTAACTAGGTTAGGTTCCTTTCTCGAATACTACAAGTAAAAAGTCAACTACACTTAACAACAAAAGAAACGCACCACATCCATTAATTTCTTTGGAGTTGAAATTTCTGTTGCATGTAACTTTTTAAACTAGAGGCTCTAAAGAGCCTGTGTCGCTCACCTTGGTCTAAGTGCATATTCGACAAAGGACACTCTCCGACATTGTAGACAAGAATAAAATTCACGACAAAAATCTCCTGTTTTGTTGATCTTGTATTGCTGATCATTTAGTCAGTTTTGTTTCTCTCTATCTTCTTTAGTTTTTGCTCAAAACACAAAAGAGGGTAAAAAAATCCTCATTTAAGGGCAACCACTCCTATAAAGAGTGACAGTCTACTAACTATATCGGCAAAATTTGACTTGTTAGTAGATCTTGCCTTGCTAATCATTTTTGTGATTTCAAGTGTCTATTTATCTATTACAATTTTTTTGTCATCAAAGGGCAATAATTCTAATAAGGAGTCGACTGGCGATTTTGACCATGTTTGACTTATTTGTAGAAATTGTCTTGCTGATCATTTTTGCAGTATAAAGTTTCTCTCCATCTATTTATTGCTTTCAAGATAAAAGGCAAAAATGAAAAACAATGGTAAAATTTGTCATTTAAGGGCAATAACTCATATAAGAAGTCGTCTGACAGTTTTGATGTGAATGAACAATTGGTAGAGCTCAACATTTTGAACATTTTGGCTTTGTCAGATTTCCTCTATTTATAACGGCTTTCAAAATAAGTCAAAACTTGCATTTTACCCCTATGTTCTATTTTTAGCCATGTCGGCCATCTTGGTTGCCAGGTGGGATCACCAGACACATTTTTTTTAACTAAGATACTCCAGTGATGATTGTGGCCAAGTTTTGTTAAATTTGGCACAGTATAGTTTCATCAGAGAAGATTTTTGTTAAAGTTAACAATGACGGACGACGGACACCAAGTGATGAGAAAAGCTCACTTGACCCTTGGGGTTAGGTGAGCCGAAAAATGATTGAAATGACTCAAAATTTTTAAATGTTTCTGAAGTCATTAAGGCCAAATTCTGTGAAAATAAAATTTTTCTTAATTTTAATTCTTTACATCTCAAAAAAACACATTTTTAACCAAAAAAACAAAAAATGTTGTCTAATTTTTTAAAACTAAAGTTGTGAGTATCTTGTTTTTGAATGGATCAAATCCCTGAATACAATCTATAAACTAGATACCCTAAGGAACATTCAATTAAAGTTTTTAAGTATTTGGCCAAGTAGTTTCAGAAAAGAAGATTTTTGAAAAAGTAATTAGACTTTCACAAAAAATGTTAAAAAAAACATTTTAAGGGCAATAACTCCTTAAGGGGTCAATTGACTATTTTGATCATGTTGACTTAGTTGTAGATCTTACTTAGCTGAACATTTATTGCCATTTATACTTTCTATCTATTATAATATTAAAGCAAATAATCAAAAACAGTAAAATTTAATAAAAATAAACTATTTCAAACAGTAACCCAACAATAGGTTGTCGAACTTGTCTGAAAATTTCATAACAGATAGAACATGACCCATTTATCACTTTAACTCCCGTTCACTTTTAATCTAACTCCTGTAGTTTTTGAGATATAAGCCAAAAACTGCTTTTGTCCCCTATGCTCTATTTTTAGCCATGGTGGCCATGTTTGTATAATATTCAAGATAATAACCAAAAACTGCAAAATTTCCTTAAAATTACCCATTTAATGGCAGCAACCCAACAATGTCTTTGATCTTGACCTATTGAACATTTTTACCCCATGTCAGATTTGCTATAAATGCTTTAGTTTTTGAGATATAAGCCAAAAACTGCATTTGACCCCTTATGTTCTTTTTTAGCCATGGCGGCCATGTTTGTTGATGGATCAAAACTTTGAATGCAATTTATAAACTAAGATACCCTCAGGAACATTCAGATAAAGTTTGAAGATATTTGGCCCAGTAGTTTCAGAGAAGATTCTTGAAATAGTTTACGACGATGACAGACGACGGACGACGACAGACGCCAAGTGATGGCATAAGCTCACATGGGGACTTTCGGGGCCCTGGTGAGCTAAAAATTACGGACTATCAGTTTCTTGATAGAATTCTTATATCTGTTGACCAATTTGAGATGGACTTGTCTTAGACTTTTGTTTTTGAAATCTCCATTGTCGCCACATAATGAAAATTTCTCTATAAACTCTGCATTAATTTAAATGTTATAATAAAAATATAATGGATTTCTACAAATTTGTTGAAAAAACAAAAAATTGTGGAACTACTTTATATGCTAAGATGTGGTGCATTATTTGTGCTGTTACGTATATATTTGGTTTATAGAATGATTGTGAGCTGTTCATCCATTATATTTTTATTATAACATTTAAATTAATGCAGAGTTTATAGAGAAATTTTCATTATGTGGCGACAATGGAGATTTCAAAAACAAAAGTCTGAGACAAGTCCATCTCAAATTGGTCAACAGATATAAGAATTCTATCAAGAAACTGATAGTCCGTAATTTTTAGCTCACCAGGGCCCCGAAAGTCCCCATGTGAGCTTATGCCATCACTTGGCGTCTGTCGTCGTCCGTCATCATCGTAAACTATTTCAAGAATCTTCTTTGAAACTACTGGGCCAAATATCTTCAAACTTTATCTGAATGTTCCTGAGGGTATCTTAGTTTATAAATTGCATTCAAAGTTTTGATCCATCAACAAACATGGCCGCCATGGCTAAAAAAGAACATAAGGGGTCAAATGCAGTTTTTGGCTTATATCTCAAAAACTAAAGCATTTATACAAATCTTGACATGGAGTAAAAATGTTCAATAGGTCAAGATCAAAGACATTGTTGGGTTGCTGCCATTAAATGGGTAATTTTAAGGAAATTTTGCAGTTTTTGGTTATTATCTTGAATATTATAGATAGAGATAAACTGTAAACAGCAATAATGTCCAGCAAAGTAAGACTACAAAAAAGCTAATATGACCAAAATTGTCAATTGACCCCTTAAGGAGTTATTACCTTTTAAAGACAATTTTACACAATTTGTTCATCATGTTTGCTAACATTTAAAAAAGTTCTCCTCTGAAACTACTGGGCCTAATACTCCTAAACTTGAACTGAATGTTCCTTAGGGTAACTGGTTTGTAAATTATATCCGAAGTTTTGATCCCTTAACAAACATGGCCGCCGTGGCTAAAAATAGAACATAGGAGTCAAATGCAGTTTTTGGTATTTATCTCAAAACCTATAGCAGTAAGTTAAAGTGATGAATAGGTCAAAATCTATCTGCTATGAAATTTTCAGACCAATTGGACCAACCATTGTAGGGTTACTGTCGGAAATAGTTTATTTTAATTTACTGTTTTTGGTTATCATCTTTAATATTATAATAGATAGAGAGAAAGTGTAAATGGCAAAAATGTTCAGCTTAGTAGGATCTTCAAATAAGTCAAATTATCAAAATAGTCAATTGACTCCTTAAGGAGTTATTGTCCTTGAAATGTTTATTTTTTACTAAATATTACGGACTTTCAGTTTCTTGATAGAATTCTTATCTGTTGACCAATTTGAGATGGACTTGTCTCAGACTTTTGTTTTTGAAATCTCCATTGTCGCCACATAATGAAAATTTCTCTATAAACTCTGCATTAATTTAAATGTTATAATAAAAATATAATGGATTTCTACAAATTTGTTGAAAAAACAAAAAATTGTGGAACTACTTTATATGCTAAGATGTGGTGCATTATTTGTGCTGTTACGTATATATTTGGTTTATAGAATGATTGTGAGCTGTTCATCTGACCTCAACTTCATTTTCATGGTTCATTGTCAGCATTTTTTAATAATTAGGTCTGTTTTTTCAGGACAATGAGTTTTACTAAACTATGTTGGGCTTCTAGAATGATTATAAGATATAATTGTCTGTCCACAGGTGTCACCAGACCTTGAGTTCATTTTCATAATTCACTGGTCAATGTTAAGTTTTCATGATGTTTCTTTTTAATAATACTATAAGTAATAGGTCAACCCACAGAACTGTAATTCAAAAATTAGTGTGTGCATTTATCATACCCCTGCTTTAAAAAAAAGTTTTCAGATTCATCACTCAACAATTTCCTGTTGACCGAACAATTGTATCATTTTACACATGATAGTCAAGTTGAAAATTTTCGTCACATTTATCTCAGGAACTACAATACAAGGATTTCTGAAATTTGGTTTTAGGGTTTATATAAGTCAGCTATAATACCGTGTGATGCGTCTTCAGATTCATCACTCAACAGCTTCCTGTTTACTGAAAAATTTGGGCGGGGGTATCATCAGTGAGCAGTAGCTCGCAGTTTCACTTGTTATTACATTTTTTTTTAGATGGACAATATTGCAAAATTCATAATGGCTATTTCTTAGAAAATCTGCATACAAATACATGTATCGAATTCAAAATAGTTCCCATTAATGCGATCCTTATTAATAAAATAAATAATAGCCAATAATTAAAAAGATTTCAGAAAATTTTAAATTAAAAATATTACAATATTGTTATTATTAGATGAACAATTGGATCATTTTAAAATAATAACTTCAACTTTTTCATTTAAACTAATTAATTTAAACTAACACTTTATAACCATATATAATTACAAAAGGTACGAAACGTCTCAGTTACAAAACAACAACGTAGTTACGAATCGACCAGGTACGAAACGACCAGGTTACGAAACGACCAGGTTACGTAACGACGTGCATTCCCTCATCTAGTTGCATTATTCCCATTAATAAAAACCTCATAATAATTTCTAACTTTACAGTAGTAAAAGATGTGTACATTGATTGTAAGGGTACAAGTCAATCTGTCAACATATATTTGTTTCACCTAACAGAAGTTCCCCTGGAACCTTTGTTATAAACAATGCCATAATATGTGTTTCAGTTGGAACAGATATTCTGTACCCTTTATTCTGTTAGGAACAAATACTGTAATATTTCTTCCACTTGGAACTTGTATTATGAAGGAATTTCTATTGCATGACACATTTGACATTAACTTTTGATCATCGGTAAATATAAATTTTCATATTAGAACTGTTTCTAAAATATCAATAGTTAACTATATTAGGTGGATATAATCATTGTTAATTGTAGATGTCTGTCTGACGGTTAGTTCTCTTACTTCTATCAACATTACTAATTAAAGAACCTTTGTGAGCAAGTTCACATACCCCACAGCCCATTGTCACTGGGTAAACAAAATCTCAGACTCATAACTCCTACAAAAGTAAACTGATAACAATTCTTGTTGATATGTACATCTACATATTATGTTCTTATTGTCTATAGTTTCATGAAACTCTGTTGTGGGGTTTCAGAGTAGTTGCCATGACAAATCTGTTGCAGTAGTATATTTAAGCCAAAACTCTTAATTTCAAAGGGGCATAACTCCTAGTAAAAATAAAATGCTCCGCAGGGCGCAGCTTGATACGACTGCAGAGGTCGAACCCTGAACAGTTGGGGCAAGTATGGACACAACATTCAAGCTTGATACAGCTCTGAATTTGGATTGTGATTAAATATTTGACACAGCATAGGTTTCTGACACAGAATGAATGTGGTCTAAGAACTTAAAAATTTTAAATTGGACATTCACCTATTATGGTCCAATATCCAAAATCTAAATACATGGTTAGATTCAGCATATCAAAGAACCCCAAGAATTCAATTTTTGATGAAATCAAACAAAGTTTAATTTTGGACCCTTTTGACCTAAATGTGGACAAAGTTGATAACGGGGCCCAAAAATCAAAAATCTAAATGCATGGTTAGATTCAGCATATCAAAGAACCCCATATATTCAATTTTTGTTGAAATCAAACAAAGTTTAATTTTGGACCCCGATTAGGACCAACTTGAAAACTGGGCCCATAATCAAAAATCTAAATACATGTTTAGATTCAACATATCAAAGAACCCTAAGAATTCAATTTTTGTTAAAATCAAACTAAGTTTAATTTTGGACCCTTTGGACCTTAATGTAGACCAATTTGAAAACGGAACCAAAAATTAAGAATCTAAATACACGGTTAGATTCGGCATATCAAAGAACCCCAATAATTCAATTTTTAATGAAATCAAACAAAGTTTAATTTTGGACCCTTTGGACCTCAATGTGGACCAATTTAAAAACGGGGCCCAAAATCCAAAAACTTAATACACGGTTAGATTCAGCGCATTAAAGAACCCCAAGAATTCAAGAATAAAACCCCATTGAAATTGGTCAAGAAATAAGCAATTTATACAAAGTATCTTCTTTTGCACAATACTGTGCAATTGAATATTTCTTGCTATTGCGCAATACTGTACAATTGACAATTTCTTGCTATAGCGCAATATTGTGCTATTGGATATTTCTTGCTATTGCGCAATACTGTGCAATTGAAGATTTCTTGCTATTGCACAATACTGTGCAATTGAAGATTTCTTGCTATTGTGCAATACTGTGCAATTGAAAATTTCTTGCTATTGCACAATACTTATTATATAATAATTTACACATCCTGTTTGGTGTGTATCTCCTACCATATCATTATTATTTGCTTTTAAATATAAATCAGAAATAACCAACTTAAAATGGAAAATTTTAAAAGAAAAAAAAAAAGGAAAAAAAGAAAAAAAAGGAAAACCCCCCCCCCCCCCCCAAATTTTTTGAACCCCCTTATGATTCATCACCCCCAAACTCAATCCCAGCCTTCCCTTTGTGGTATGGTACCTTGCAGTACAATTTCAGAGAGATCCATACACTTGAACACAAGTTATTGTCTGGAAACTAGAAAAATGTGTTTTTTGGCCCCTTTTTGGCCCCAAATTCCTAAACTTTTAGGGCAATTACCCCCAAACTCAAACCCAGCTTTCCCTTTGACATATGGAACCTTGTAGTACAATTTCAGAAAGATCCATACACTTACACACAAGTTATTGTCCTGAAACTAGAAAAATGCTTGTTTTTTGCACCTTTTTGGCCCCTAATTCCTATAATATTGAGGCAATTACCCCCATCATCAATCCCAGCCTTCCCTTTGTGGTATGGTACCTTGCAGTACAATTTCAGAGAGATCCATACACTTGAACACAAGTTATTGTCTGGAAACTAGAAAAAATGCTTATTTTTGGCCCCCAATTCCTAAACGTTTTGGGCAATTACCCCCAAACTCAATTCCAGCTTTCCCTTTGTGATATGGAACCTTGTAGTACAATTTCAGAAATATCCATACACTTACACACAAGTTATTGTCATGAAACTAGAAAAATGCTTGTTTTTTGCCCCTTTTTTGGCCCCTAATTCCTAAAATATTGAGGCAATTACCCCAAAATCAATTCCAGCCTTCCCTTTGTGATATGGAACCTTGTGGTTTAATGTCAGAGAGATCCATACACTTACACACAAGTTATTGTCTGGAAGTTACAAAAATGCTTATTTTTGGCCCCTAATTCCTTAACTGTTGGTACCATAACCCCCAAAATCAATCCCAACCTTCCTTTTGTGGTATTGAACCTTATGGTAAAGTTTCATAGAGATCCATTCACTTAAACTAAAGTTATAGTGCGAAAACTAATGTGTCTTCGGACGACGACGACAACAACGTCATACCATAATACGACCGCAAAATTTTTGCGGTCGTATAAAAATGAATCATATGCACATCTACATAGTATGTCCTTATTATCTACAAAGTTTCATGAAATTCTGTTGTGGTTTCTGAGGAGTTGCGATGACAAGAACAGGACTGAAGGACAGACAGATGGGCCAAAAACATTATACCCTACGGAACTTTGTTATGTCAGGTATAATAACTATATGTACTGTGCTAGTTAACAGTGTGAAGTTGATCAAATTCACATGCCAATGATTTTGTGGGTGTATTCTAGATTATGTGTTATTAAAAAGTATTCCTTCCTGGTTTTTTAATGTATAGTGTATTTCAAGTAAAACAAGCATGACAAAAAAAAGTGTTGAAAACTGATTATTTAAGTGAATTTTCTAAGTCCAAGGACCATAACTCTGCACAAAATCATCAGACCGGAACAAAATTCGAACTTGATCTGTAACTTGTCATGATAAAACAATACACAAAATATCAAATCAATATCTTCAAGCGTGAAGAAAAAAAGTGTGGAAAACTGATTTGCCAGACTGACGGATGTGGACAGACAGACAGACAGACAGACGGATGGAGAGCAAACCTAAAGTCCCCTTCGATTTCGACGGTAGGGGACTAATAAATGGGGAATGTGTCCATTGGACACAGATGATGCCCCCGCTTACATATAAGGTTATAAAGGGACATAACTCAAGAACGATAAAAGTGATGCTACCTAAATTCATACTTGATCCGAGTTCTGTGGTAATAAGCATTGTTCATAAGTTTCATAACATTTGGTTGAGGCAAAGTTAAGTAAGAGAACAGAAACAAAAAATTCAGCAATTACTCTTTTGTAAACGGGCATAACTCTAGAACGGTAAAAGTGAAGCCACCAAAATTCAAACTTGATCTCTGTTTTGTGGTAATAAGCATTGTGTATAAGTTTCATAACATTTGGTTGAGGCAAACTAAAGTTAGAGAAAGGAAACCAATTTTGTGACGTACGTATGCGCAAGGGTAAAACTTAATGCCCCCTACTCTATGGTGGGGGCATAAAAAAAAACACTTCTTTCCCCAACAACCAAATGGTTTCAAACTTGCCAAAAATTGGTACAACTTTCTCCTTTTTTCTGCATGCAGGTCTAGCACAAAAAAATACAACAAGACTTGTTTTTAAGTAATTCTTTTCATCAATTTTAATATAATATTTATATTACATATACAGTTTGATGGAAATCTCTATGATTGGGACAATTCCATGCTATATCTACACTCATTTAAAAACCTTGGAATTGCATATACCAAAGTGGGACCTGCTCCCTTATGTTAAAACATTAACAAATTAAAAACTGGCCCTATGTACATCATAAATTCCAAATTAGGAATGTCAACATGAAATTATTAAAAATTATATCATCTATTCAAATTCGGGGCAAGTGTTAATCCAAGTTAGCATAAGGAACAGATTATTATCCACTAAAGGAATGGTTGCATTCTGAACTTCAATTCAATGACTTGACTCTTCATTTTTTTTTACTTAACTAATGTTGAAATCTGATTAACTTTCTTTATATCATATTAATTTTTACAATCAATATTCATTTTTCATTTTAAAGTGTTTTTTTTATATAAAATGCATGGTTTTTATTTAACAAGAAATTTTCACAATACTCGTTAATAAACAATTATCATTATGTCATTCACAAAATACACAATTTTTTTCTTTGGTGGGAGGAACTGTTTTTCACAGATAAGATGAAAATCTTCTCCTTAAATTTTAATTAGTATTAACATTTACATTTTTATTATTTCAACAACTAATCAAATCATTCTTTGAAATAGAAAAATTAACAAAATTAACAATTATTTGTTTTTTATTTGAAATTTGATTATCTCTAAAAGCAGTTTCGTAATTTGCATATATTTTTTATACAAACAGATTCTCTGAGGTACCTTTTTGTGATATACTTTTTACCTGAATATATTTCCCAGCAAAGATAAATAATTTAACAAACATTTTGCCTCCTTTTCAAAGGATATTCTTTTTTTATATTAATAAACCAACGAGAAATATTTTCCAATTGTATATCCCATTAACAAAATTACAGAGGAAACAATTGTCTCCCTTTAACACTATGAACCAAAGGGAGATAATTGTTTAATTTGTGTAATTCTGCTATTAAAGTGAGGGAGTCTGACTAATACATCTCAGTAAAATATTTATTTACAAAAACTGAAGCAAATGGACTTTGAAAGTCCAAGAAAATGAGACAGACTTTGAAGGCTTTTTAAAAAACAAAGAAAGAGAAAAGTAAACAAAGAAAAATGTTGGCCACTTTTGAAGCAGTGGTGAGGATTTGTGCATCACGTGAATATCAATGCTTTAACAGAATATAACGTTTCTATAATGTTTGGCATATGGCATTCCGAACACAATGAACACCTGTTGTCATTATAAAAATACATAAAAATATGATTGGGTTGAAGAAATGTACAACGTTTTGTTGTGTAATACCCTGCCTGGTCAATAATATATATACAACAGACCACATAAAGAAATCTAAATCAAATAACTTAATTCATCGTTCATTAGTTCACACACTCTAATCATGACAAGACTGATATATGAAGATACACTTTGTTGTAGTGTCATTTGTAAGAAAACATTTTAGAATGGACAAAGCATTTGCTGAAGCAAAATTTATGATTTGAGGTAAATCAGTAATGAGTTTGCAGAAATTAAGTTTCATCAATGGTTTTTAAGCTTTAATATGATACAGAATGAAAATAATCTGTGTTATTTAGAAGCTTAGAATATATTTATGAAAATTACCATCACAAACGTACCAATGATTTTAAAATGTTATGTCCCTAACCATAGGTCACCTTTTTAAAGGCTTCTCTCACACATTAAAATCATGTTTTAGTTTATTTAATCGAAGCAGAATCAAATATCACATAATGAATAAAAACTGAAAACACTTGACCAAGATATAAGACAAACATCATAAAACACTACACAGAAAACTGAAGATTGGATCATTATCTTTATAGAAATTTTTCCCAATTCTTTCAAAAATAACTATAAATGGCATGACCAAAAACTAATATGGTCCATGTAATATTTGTAGGACAAAACCAGAATTTCCTAATAACAGAACAGCAGAGAATCAGGACATTAAATTCTTTCTTTATGTGGTCTGATATTTGTGTTTTCTACATATATATTCTCATTCATAAATATATACAATTAATTCTCTTCATAGCACTATAAAATATCAAATATAAACACAATTTCACAATGTGATGCAACCAGCAACTCAATACGTGTTCACATTTTTCACTCTTGCCACTTAGTATGCAAATAAAACAACATGACCATAAAATAATCTGAGCTTTTCAAGAAAATACCTCCAGGGAGCGTTATACCATTAAAACAACATTCTAAATAATATGTGCAGTAGAAATATTCAGTCAAAACATTTAAAAGAATGAATATTAGTTTGTGACTATTTTTTTCAACATTTTAAAGATGGGATAATATACCATGTTTTTTTAAGCTCCAACTCAGCAGATTAGAATTGCCCAAAGGTTCTGTAATAGATAGAAGTTAGTTACCTCCAAATGTTTTGTACAACATCTTTCTTCCTTAGGCTCTGATGAATTTTTGAGGGAGATAATTTAATAATATACACAAAACACATGGTCAGTTACTTTACCTGTAGTTTCTTATGGTCAAAATTATCTTATATCTCCTTATTTTAACAATGTTAATACAATGTAAAAAATAATCATCAAATCTCAAACTACATTTCCAGTCAAGATTAAGTTTGGAATTAGCATCCAGATGTGGTTCTAAACTGCAATCAATTAATCAATCAATCAAACTTCAGGGTTATTCCAGAAAACAATTGTAAGACGTTTTGGGGTTGTAAGAATCATAAGAGGGTTGGTTTATGGTTGTAGGAATTGTAAAAGGATTTCAGGGTTTGTAAAAAGTTTTTTCTCACACATTTTTTTTTTATCTGAAAAATTCATTTGAAAAATTTGTAAATTCTATTTTGAAATAAACAATCAAAACATTTTTGACTTTAGGAATATTACAACCCATATGAGACGATTTGTTTTTGAAATAGCCCACAAGGTACCTATACCAAAGAAGGTATTGTATTATGTAGTTGCATCGATTTTTTGGGGGGATAGATTTCTATTCTACAAAATGCATCTTGACACTTGCTAAATTTGAGAGAATTATAAAAATTAATGACATTCTGGTTAATAATGGGGTGGGTGTCTGTTATTTTGATTCTTATGGACAAACATTGCAGCAAAATTGGTTCAACCATTAATGCATAGGTGTATTTATACTGTAAACTATAGTAGTACTTTTGATAATATAAACTCAACTTCTATTTAATCTGAATGAACACCTATTTCATCTCAATAAAATATTCAGCCTCAAGTTCTTTTCACATGGGTTTTTTTCTCTCTCTTTTCTTTTTGCAAGAAACAGTTGTATGGAAGAAATAAGTTGCATTCTGGGAAAAATGAACTAATTGTTTCAATTCATTATCCATCAGACTGAGCTAGGCATTTCATAAAAGGTAAATATAACATTACATCAAAAGTTCAATTTCAGGTCAATTCTGATTTCAATTGTTTAAAATGCATTTTTAATTACTGCTAGCATTTTAAATAGAAATTCTTTCAGTAGAAAGGTTGATTTAGGTAACTCTGCATTAGTTTACAGTTTTTTTGGGTGCAAAGATCTCTTTAAAAGATCATAACTGAATTAATAAAGAGCTGCGCCATGAGCGCATGATAAGCCCGTCGCTTTTTCAATAGATATAAACCAGTCACCAAAGTTTCATGAAACTGCTCAAGGCATTTTTGAGTAATTGTCCGAAAAACTGGAAAATCCCCCTTTTTTAATGAATAAAACCCCCACAACTCGGAAACGTAAAATCTAAAATTTATTGAATTCGAAAGGGAGGTCACATCAATAGACATAAACAATTCACCAAAGTCTCATGAAAACTGCTCAAGGCATTTTTGAGTAATTGTCCGAAAACGGGAAAATCTCCCTTTTTTAATGAATAAAACCCCATAACTCAGAAACTATGAAAATGGAAAGGGAGCTCACATCAATAGATATAAAAATTCACCAAAGCTTCATGAAAACTGTTCAAGAAAACTGTTCAAAGCATAATACGTCCAGTAAACTCCGAAATAAATTACCAAATGATTTTTTTTAATGATTGTATCATTTTTGCTGCAAATATTTGACAAAAACAGCACAAACAATTAAGAAATGTTGTGAAATAACAATTCACCGGTTCTCCTACAGGAATGATTTCCGGACTAGTATCAAGTGAGAATGAGTGTTGCTATAGAAACGGTATACCTCCGAGATATAATACTGATAATATCCTTAAAATTTGCTGACAAATATACACAGGCAAGACATTACAATACCTGAATGTTTTTAATTGCAGCTCTTTTCACAAAAATCTTAAGATTAAAACAGTTTGTTATTTACACTGAAATACTTTGGAATAAACAGGATTTTCATTTTTGTGAAAAGAGTCGCTTTATAAAACTAATCACAATTTTAGTTGTTGTTTTATAATTGTCTACATTTTCAAAAATGCCTGAGAATACACAAAATTTATATCATAACTATTTATCCCATCATTTAATTTTTATCTTACTGAAAAAAATATCCACAAATTTCAATAATATTGACAAAGAAGGATTCACATATAATAACTAATAGCCAAAAAGTAGATGTTGCTTGCTCCAAAAGGTTCTATTCTGTGTCACTTAGACATTTTTAAATCACATTTATTGACTGGCAAAAGTTACTTCCCTTAAATAAATTAAGTCAAAAGATTTAGACACAGCATGTTCTAAATTACCAGATATGAAGTATTTAAATGCATTCAGGCTTAAATGATTTAATGAAGAGTAATTGCTTCTCATTAAGTTTTATTCCTTGACTGTACAAAATTAAATTAAATATCTAATTCAAATGCAAATTACTTTCTATATAATATACTAAGATTTACAAAAGCCAGAAATCAATCATTTTTTCCAAGTAATTTTCCTTTTGATCAAAGGGGGATAATGTGTTTCTGAAAATAATTATCTCCCTTTGATAACATCTGATTATATATATTTTTTATCCAAGCCCTTGTTCTTTCCATCAACCAGTGTAATTACCTTGAAATCCAATTTTTTCAACCTTTAAATTGAACATAGTATTCTGATTCAAATATTGTCTGTTGTGAATTATCTTATTATGCAAGTCATGTAGTGGATTATAGACATACAAATATATATGATTCATTCCTGCAAAAAATCATAGGGGTAAATGTCTGCATTTTGTAATACATTGATGAATTGTCCCTGTTTACATAAATTGATTTAAATGGGGTATAAACACTTTCATGCCAATGTCCATTCTTGTTCATATTTCACACAAACTTTCTCAACAAAAAAATGGTCTAATAAATAAGAAAATATCATCCACACTTCAAAATCAACAAAACTAACACAATTTCAACAAAACTGTTAACTTCTATATTATGTTTATAACTAAAGTAAAAAGCTGTCAATTGAAAAAAATTAAATATCACTTTCTGAGCAATGTTGAAACCCAATGAAGTTTAACCTACTTTTTTTTTTTATTTCAATAGATTTCCATTGCTGCAAAATCACAAGAGACCATTGGGGGTCTTAATCCATATCAAAGAATCATTCTTTATTTGGAAGGTAAACATTTTTTTTTCAATTTCCCTAGAGTTTGAAAAAAATTATCAAAGAAAATACAACTTAACAGCGATATCAATCTCTTGTTTTGTGTTAAATTTCAGATATGAAAAAAAAACAAACATTTAGATGTCAGCAACTACTGAAACAGTTAAATGTGAATCCTTATGGATCCAAATTTTTTCTATGTTTTTTTTTTCAAAATGAACTACAAACTAGACAAATTTATAAACTGTTTTTAAGTTATGACAGTTGCCAATACACTATTCCATCAAAGGATCACACCCCTAACAAACAAACAAAAACACCCCTAACAAACAAACAACAGTGAAACCAAAATGTTTTCACTCAATAGATATAAGAAGATGTGGTATGAGTGCTAATGAGACAACTCTCCATCCAAGTCAAAATTTATAAAAGTAAACCATTATAGGTCACAGTACGGTCTTCAACACGGAGCCTTGGCTCACACCGAACAGCAAGCTACAAAGGGCCCCAAAAAATTACTAGTGTAAAACCATTCAGGAAAACCAAGTTTAGAAACATTAATTTCTTAGTATCAATTATTTTCATGGCATAATATTTAACTAACCCTTTTTCCTTTACACCAAATTCGATATCAACTGACATTTCTACCAATGACTACCATTAAAAAAAAAACATAAGAAATTATTGTTTGAACATAATTATAAAGGAAGATATATCACTACTTTGAAATAGCCTGAAAACTGTCAACAACCAAAATAACATGTTCAACATAACACAACACATTTGAATGTCATGACCCTATCATATTAAGTCCACAAGTTGGCAACTATGATATACATTTTGATAACAACATTTGAGAAAATCACATTTTGTCCACTTACAAAACATTGAGCTAACAATTTTGATTTTAGCTGTATATGTCATACATGTATTCATCAGTAAAAAAATAATCTATTCTACAGACTAGCAGCTTTAAGGTGGTACCAAACACCTTGACTTAAATTAATTTGACTCGTTTAATTTTCATAAAATTTTGACAAAATATTTACTTTGACCCTTTGACAAAAATATCAAAATTTCAAAAAACTTGAACCACACACTTTATTGGAAAAATTTCATTGGATATATAGCAGTTTGACAAACACTAATTTTGATCATTGAGAAGCTTAATATTTCCTTAAAAATAGAACATGATTAAAATGTTGAGCTGACTTTTACAGAGTTATCTCCCTGTAGTGTTATGTACCACCTCAAAAAATAGAAAATTCAAGAACATCTTGCAAATGAGATTTCTTTATACAGAAAAAAAATATTGAAACATTTTTTCTCCTATTAAAATCCATTGTTTTATCTTCCTATCTTACCCTAAACCATGCATGTGATATCTTAAAAATCATCAAACTTATTATTTTCAAAACAATGATCCCTAAATTCATTTTAAGACTTGTTATATCCTAACAGTAGGAAAAAATTCATCCATTTACCTATTTGCTCATAAGCCCTCAATTCCTTCAAATTTTGACAAACATTTTTAAAACAGTGATAGCTGTTAATATGTAGTGTAGTTTACTCAATCAAAAGTCAGACTAAAAACAAAATTTACTCTAGTTAAATCAGTCATTTACTAGAATTTTAAATTTATTGCTGTACAACTATGTTTCTAGTATGAACAAAGACTTTTATGAGTACATGATTATCCTAGCAGGGGTACTCCACTTTCAATTAAGTACTGCATAAATATTTTTTTAATTTTTGGGACATTTTATTATTAAAATGTTAATGACAGGACAATTTCACATTTTAATACTTTTTTTTTATTACAAAGTAAAATTACCCCTGCAAAAAGGACCAAGTACTTATAACAAGATTGTACTGCAAATTAAGTCGTGTGACCTCATTTCAATCTAAACAACAGTAAAACTGGAATAACAGTAACCTAATTTGCAGCTTAAAACAACAAAATATTCAACTACACAAGAGAGAAAAACAATTCTCTCAGTGGAGCATTCAACTTGCATATAAAAAATGACGTGAACTATTTAAAATTTCTCCATGCAGATTGACAACAACCCATCATTAGTACTCATTAGTCAGAATAAATATATAAAATTGATAGTAATGATTGGCTGGCGTCATGGCAGGTCCCAGGGTTATCTCATCACAGATTCTCACCATCGTTAGCAAGTTTTATTTTGGCGATGGACGTTTCAGCACCACCTTTTAATGATGTAAAATACTGCAGATTCCTGTCAGTTTTAAGGCTTAAGTTAATCACAGACAACGATTACACCAAAACGTATCCTCATACAGGCCCGTTTGCTACAGGATTAATTACACTATCAGTCTTTTCTTCTTTGGTATCAGAACTGAAATAACAATATACAAAAAAGTATCAATCATATGTTACTAAACCTGGAAAGTAAGTTTTATTTGACAAGCGAAGTAACATAAGTTATCTACATTCAAATGTTAGTTGTTTATTCAAATAACTATCATAATATTTATACAAGGGTCGATGAAATTATTTTAAAATCTAAACTCACCATTCACATTTAAGTTCATGCAAATTTCACCCTTTATATATTTGCTGGTCGATCAGCAAAAATTAGGTCATTTGATCTCAGGACAACTCTCAATACCAAAATGCCATTACTTGGTTGCTTTCACACATTTTGAAATAGACCTTATTTTAGAGAAGGCCCTCCATACAAAGATATTTAAGAGAAATCTTAGCTAACAGTTCAAATGTATCAAGAAACCGTTTCATAGACTTGACAGACCAAATTTTAGTGTGTGTCTTGCCTACAATCTTCCAAGAGACAGTTTGGTAGACTTGACAGACCATATTTTAGTGTGTGCCTTAGCTACAATTTTGAAGAGATTTTGATGGACTTGGGAGACCATATTTTAGTGTGTGCCTAACCTACAATCTTCCAAGAGACAGTTTGGTAGACTTGACAGACCATATTTTAGTGTGTGCCTTAGCTACAATCTACCAGAGATTTTGATGGACTTGGGAGGCCATATTTTAGTGTGTGCCTTACCAACAATCTTCCAGAGATTTTGATGGACTTGGGAGACCATATTTTAGTGTGTGCCTTACCAACAATCTTCCAGAGATTTTGATGGACTTGGGAGACCATATTTTAGTGTGTGCCTTACCAATAATCTTCAAGACAGTTTGGTAGACTTGGGAGACCATATTTTAGTGTGTGCCTTACCTACAATCTTCAAGATACAGTTTAGTAGACTTGACAGACCATATTTTAGTGTGTGCCTTACCTACAATCTTCCAGAGATTTTGATGGACTTGGGAGACCATATTTTAGTGTGTGCCTTACTTACAATCTTCAAGAGAGTTTGGTAGACTTGACAGACCATATTTTAGTGTGTGCCTTAGCTACAATCTTCCAAGAGACAGTTTGGTAGACTTGACAGACCATATTTTAGTGTGTGCCTTACCTATAATCTTCCAGAGATTTTGATGGACTTGACAAGACCATATTTTAGTGTGTGCCTTACCTACAATCTTCAAGAGACGGTTTGGTAGACTTGGGAGACCATATTTTAGTGTACACTTGTGCCTTAGCTACAATCTTCAAGACACAGTTTGGTAGACTTGGGAGACCATATTTAAGTGTGTGCCTTACCTACAATCTTCAAGACACAGTTTGGTAGACTTGACAGACCATATTTTAGTGTGTGCCTTACCTACAATCTTCAAGAGACAGTTTAGTAGACTTGACAGACCATATTTTAGCGTGTGCCTTACCTACAATCTTCAAGAGACAGTTTGGTAGACTTGACAGACCATATTTTAGTGTATGCCTTACCTACAATCTTCAAGAGACAGTTTGGTAGACTCAGTTGATGGACCATTAACCTCTACTTCAACTACATGTTGAACACTAACATCTATAACTTTTTCTGACTTTATTAATCCTGATGATGCTAAAAAGCTACAATTACAAAATTTGAAATATTCTGTAATTTTTTATTATCAATTAGTTTCATACTGTAATAAAATTCTGAGTTATACATCTGATACTTGTCAGATTAATACTGTCCATGTTTTGTAACAATGGCTATTTTTTTTGTTAATACTGTCAATATAAAATCATGTGTGTGTATGTTAATATTATATCAAATTTGTAACTACTAATAAAATAAATACAAAACATGTACATGTAGAAAACAAGTGCTATCACAGTGATTGATTTTAAGTTGATAGTCTTAAAGATTTAAAGTTTAGATTTTAAGTTGATAGTCCTAAAGATTTAAAGTTTAACTACAAGTATCACATAAATTTAACATTATCAATGATCCATGAAAATAAGGTCAATGTCAGATAAACCAAACCAGACAGACATGTACACCTTACAATTATTCCGTACACCAAATACAGTAGACCTATTGCTTATAGTATACAAGAAACATACTTAATGAGGAAAACTTATCATTGACTTATGAACCATGAAATTGAGGTCAAGGTCAGATGAACACTTCCAGACAGACATGTACACCTTAAATCATTCCATTCACCAAATATAGTTGACCTATTGCTTATAGTATACCGGTATTAGAAGAGAACTTACTACTCAAACTTAACATTGACCAATGAACTATCAAAATGAGGTCAAGGTCAAAAGAAACCTACCAGACTGACATATACACCATAAAATCATTCTATACACAAATTATAGTGGACCTATTGCTTTATATAGTATACGAAAAAAAAAAAAAAAACACAAAAACTTAACATTGCCAAATGAACTCTGAAAATGAGGTCAAGGTCGGATGACACCTACCATACTGACATGTACATATTACCACCATTTCATTCTCTAAATATAGTTGACTTACTGCTAACAGTATCTGAGAAACGGGCCTTATAACGTTACTTTAATCTTGATCACTGATCCACGAAATGAGGTCGAGGTCAGGTTAAATCTGTCTGACAGACATAAAGAATTGTGAGGAACCAATAAAAACAAGGAATTATTTGAATCTGGAATAATTTTGAATTCTGGAAAATTGATGAGAAATATATGATGAAAACTAACCCAACTAAATAGGGTTAGCCATGCGCGCATGGCTAAGGTGGGTTAGTTAGTTCATACTGAAATGATAGTGAAAGTAAAATTAACCTTAGCCATGCACGCATGGCTAACCCTATTTAGTTGGGTTAGTTTTCATCATACATTTCTAATCAATTTTCCAGAATTCAAAATTATTCCAGATTCAAATAATTCCTTGTTTAAACCAAATAGTTATCTTATTACACATAATGAGTGAGAAATTCACATGACCAAAAAACTAAACTTTTTTTTCAAGCAGTTGCTAACATCATAACATAAGACATCTGTATACAAGGTATGAAGCTTCCAGGTCTTCAACACACTGAAATATAGAACTTAATACAAATACTTTACACCATTGCTGTAGGATTGTAATCCCTCTGTGGGAATTCCATTTCAGGCAAGCCAAAAAATCAATGTTAAAACTTGTTTTTAATACTGCAATGGTTATCAAATGTTCATGGTTTACAAACAAAATAACTGATACAGTTAAATATGTTATTATTCTAAGCTTCATTGCCCTTCCTTTGATTTAAAAATAAATAAATCATGTTTGATCAATGGCTATTAAAATGTTGGTTAATTTTTCAGCATTAGTTCAAACCTAACAGTGTAACAAGATTCCTTAAATAATTATATAACACTGCAGAATTCTGAAACTGTGTATTCAATCTTATTTGTTGTGTACTAATTTTAGTGGATTTCTGGGGGTAAAGGTGAACTACAAATATCAATGTTTGACAAAATACAAATTTCCTACAAGCTTGTATGCAGTACTTTTAATAAACTGTTAACACAGAGATATGTCTCGCCTATTTGTTATTTTGATAAGTCAAATGTTGACCTACCACTAACGGTTCCCCTTAAACTGACCTAATCACAAACTAATACATGAAAACTAAGCAAAAGTTTCAAAGTCAATAGACCATGACATCAGGGGCAGGGCCAAATAATCTCCATGGATATGAGATGTGCCAATGCTAATAAAACTGCATACCTAATATCATTGACCTACCACTAGAGGTTCACCATAAACTAGACCTAATCACAAACTAATACATTGTTGACGCCGCCGCCGGAAAAAGCATACCTACGTCTCGCTTTTTGACTCAGTCAAGGCGAGACAAAAACCAGGAGATTCCAAGTATCCATGAAATTACAATATTTCCTGAATCCATGATAATAGACCACTTTCGAGTTCATCCTTCACCGGAAAAAACTCGTCAATTATACGCGCCTTTATGACGTCATTTACCAGATAGAGGGGATCGCCTGTATACCTGCACTATTAACGTTCATCAAGCGTCTTAGTGATCGTCATTGTGCAGGATAAACTAGATATAACGTTTGTTTTGTAAGTACTTAATCACAATTCCCTAATGACAGCAGTGCCGATTGTCAATTATGAGAATTTAATTTGCCGAATAATTCGTGCAATATAGCATTATAATTTTCCAACCACTCGCTCAACATTGGAACGGAAGTGACGATGCCCCTAAACGCACGAATGATGTTCACTAAAACCAGAGTTTTTGACAGAAATGCATCGAACTCGAAAGTTGTCTATTGGTACAGACAAATAAAAATAATCCACAGTAGTAGTATTTTACGATAACATTCCCTCATTTACATGGGAATTAAATACTTTAGGCCACTCTTAAGAATTTCTTTGATTGATGTTGCTTACCTTGTAAGGGTTTGGTAGGTAGGTAGGTAGGATTCTATTTTTCTTATTTTTTGGCCAACAACATAAGTTACATGTTTAAAACAAGAAAACGATGAAAGAGCAGGAAAAATCTTTAAAAAAATCATTTAAAACCATTTTTGTCATAAACTTTTTTGGGTAGGCTGCTTGAATTCTGATTCTCTTTTGATCCATGTGAAACTAGAGGCTCTAAAGAGCCTGTGTTGTTCACCTTGGTCTATGTGCATATCAAACAAAGGACAGTCTCCAACAATATAGACGAGAATAGACTTCATGACAAAAATCTCTATTTTGTTGATCTTGTATTACTGATCTTTTAGTCTGTTTAGTCTCTCTCTATCTTCTTTAGTTTTTGTTAAAAAAATCCTCATTTAAGGGCAATCACTTTTATGAAGAGTGACAGTCTACAAACTATATCGGAACAAATTGACTTTTTAATAGATCTTGCCTTGCTGATCATTTATGTGATTTAAAGTGTTTATTTATCTATTACAATTTAAATCATATAAGACATAAAGGAAAAAAAAATGTTTCTCTCTAAATATCATAGTTTTCATGATAATAGGCAAAAATGAAAAAAATGGTAAAATTTGTCATTTATGGGCAATAACTCCTATAAGAATTTGTCTAACAGTTTTGAAGTAAATGGACAATTGGTAGAGCTCATTATTCTGAACATTTTTTGCTCCTTTTAGATTTTCTCTATTTAGAAGGGTTCAAAAAATAATAGATAAAACTTGCATTTTACCCCTATGTTCTATTTTTAGCCATAGTGGCCATGTTGGTTGGTAGGCGGGGTCATCGGACATATTTTTTAAACTACATACCCTAATGATGATTGTGGCTAAGTTTGGTTAAATTTGTCTCAGCAGTTTTAAAGGAGAAGATTTTTGTAAAAGATTACAAAAATTTACCAAAAAATGTTAACAAGGATTCTGAGAGTATTGCATGGCAATACATAGTCCCCTACCGGGTAAAAATTCATTATACTGGAACAAAATGCTAACTTGTTCTATAACTTGTCATGGTATAAACAAAAAGTAAGTAACATGTCAATATCTTCAAGCATGACTAAAAACAGTGTGGAAAACTGATTATATGAGTGAATTTTTCAAGTCCAAGGACCATAACTCTGCACAAAATTATTAGATGGAAATAAAAATTTGAACTTGATCTGTAACTTGTCATGATAAAACTATATACCAATTATCAATCAATATCGTATAAGCATGATGAAAAAAACATTAGATATGATTACTAGTTCTCTAAAATTAGATATGATGCAATACAGTGTATATCTATTTTCAAATTATAATCAAATATAATTATTAGTTCCAAATATTTTTTTCTTTCATTTGTCACAAACTAATATAGATTTGTAACTTATCTATAAAATGTCAACAACTTTTATCTACACAATGTAATGTATTGAAATATATACATTAATGAAAATAGATTATTATCTAATTAAAGGATTTCTCTTCATAATTTTTTTTATATATATATAGCATTCAGAAAATTAGTTTATACTAAATAAGTTAAAATAACTAACAAACCTGCCAAAAAATTCTTCAAATAATTTAACAAAGAATGTCTTTAAAAAAAATGAGTTATCTCCCTTTGTACAGAAATATAGTTTAACATAGTACTCTAACATTAGATATGGTCCAGAGTTATGGTCCATAGCTCTGGACTAAATCATCAGACCGGAACAAAATTTGAACTTGAGCTATAACTTGTCATGATAAAACTATATACTAAATATCAAATCAATATCTTCAAGAACGAAGAAAAAAAGTGTGGAAAGCTGATTTGACGGTTGGACAGACGGACAGACAGACAGACGGACAGACAGACTGAGTGCAAACCTAAAGTCCCCTTCGACTTCGTCGGTAGGGGACTTAAAATTGAATATAAAGGGCAATATCTCCTTAAGGGGTCAATTGACAATTTTGGTCATATTAACTTATTTGTAGATCTTACTTTGCTAAACATTATTGCTGTTTACAGTTTATCTCTATCTAAAATAATATTCAAGATAATAACCAAAAACTGCATAATTTCCTTAAAATTACCAATTCAGGGGTCAATTGACCATTTTGGTATTGTTGACTTATTTGTAGATCTTACTTTGCTGTATATTATTGCTGTTTACAGTTTATCTCTATCTATAATAATATTGAAAATAATAAATAACCAAAACCTGCAAAATTTTCTTAAAATTACTAATTCATGGGCAGCAACCTAACAATGGGTTGTCTGATTTGTCTGAAAATTTCAGGGCAGATAGATCTTGACCTGATGAAAAAGTTTACCCCCATATCAGATTTGCTCTAAATGCTTTGGTTTCAGAGATATAAGCCAAAATCTACATTTTACCCCTATGTTCTATTTTTAGCCATGGCGGCCATCTTGGTTGGCGGGCCAGGTCATCGGACACATTTTTAAACTAAATACCCCAATGATGATTGTGGCCAGGTTTGGTTAAATTTGGTCCAGCAGTTTCAGAGGAGAAGATTTATGTAAAAGTTAACGACGACAGACGCAGGACGCCAAGTGATGAGAAAATGGATACAAATTCAGGCCGCTGGTTTAGGAAGAGTTATCTATACAAATTTAAAGTCTCCACTGGTTAGGGAGATATACATGTAAAAAGTGTGAAACAAAAGAAAAATACTACAATCACAATTCATCTTGCTTCACTAATAAAGTTTGACAACAAATATATTTATATACACATCAAACAAAAAATATATATGTATACATATAGATAAAGCCATGCACCATGAATATGCCACAAGACTCACTTAAAGTTATCATTAAGTTCAGCCTCAACTTGAGTGGAATCACACCTTTAATTAGTAAAATATAAGAAAATTCAAATATTTCAGCAACTTTTAAAGTACCAATCCAAATGTACTGTAAATTGTTTATTTTTGGCTGTTTAAATGTTATGATTTCCAGGGCCAAAATTGTTCTGTTTTTTTTTTTTAATTTTTGTCTAGTCCCTGACTCAGATCTTCCATTACAAAATATTCGAATACAATATCCTCATGATAATTTCCCTCATTAACAAACTGTAAAATCACTTATTTTTTAAGTTTGTACTAAATTTTGGAATGGGGAACAAAGTAGTACAGAAATTTATATTTATTGTTATAAAACAAGAACATGATGAGGGGGAAATGTAGTGTGAAGTAAATACATGTAAGGAAGATAATTGAACTCAAAGAAGCAATATTAATTATAATCTTCGTGAAACACAATCTACTTCAGGTTTTTCAGTTTTAGGAAGCTAACCATATACACAATCAATTTTATTGATTGAAGTATTCCTACAATCTTCCATTCCAAACTATGCAACAGATAAATTTGAAAAATCTTTGTTTACTGAGGGTTGATAAAAGAATATTTACTTTACAGATCAATTGCCGTAATTCTTGCTCTACTCTAGTGTTTAGAACTCATGCATGATTTATTATAAAAAAATAATGTGTTCTATATGTGCACAGAAGCAATTAGTTAAAAGCATTGGAAATCAATTCTACATGTGATGCATTCGTATTATAATTATTGTATGTTAAAACTTGTATAAACTGATATTTGTATAAATATGCCTTTTTTTTGTAATTTCTTTTTTATACAATAATCATTTACTGTGGATTCATTATTATTCATGGGATACCAATTTTCGTGGATTTCGTTGGTACAGGTGAACCACGAAATTAAATGTTCAACGAATGTCAAATTTTATATAGGCTTGTATGCAGACTTTGGTAAAACCACGAAATTGAATATCCACGAATATGAAAGTTTTCCTTTATCCACGAAAATTGGTACCCACGAAAATAAATGAATCCACAGTAGTTAAATAATGTCAAAGTGTTCATCTTTAAATAAATCCTTTAAATTTAAAAAATCAACTATTTGTTTTTCTCTAGAGGATAGAATAACAATCCTTTTTAACTATAACAGGACGCACAAGTTTGATTTTCAGTCTCTTTTATATTTATATAGTATTCTTCAAGTTCAGAAGACTTAGATTGCTTGCCACTAACATTTTGACTATAAATTTGTATATTTCTCCAAGTTTGAGATACAAAGAACAATTTTTGGCCATTTGTTTTTATTTTGTTGCATTACGTGTACTCAATCAACTATTAATAACAAAACTTATTCATCTGTTTGCCAACATTTTTGCAGTTGGTTAATTTATTCAAATTTGCTATGAATATTTGTGAGGGTATCAATCCCTTGCAATTCAATTCTACTAAATGAAACAGTCATTTAAATTACCTTGACATTTGACCTTGTAATTTGAAAATCAAATAGGGTTTTAAGTTTTTGATCAAAACATGTCGTCAATCATTAAATTATGTCTACTGAAGGATTTAAAATTAAAAAGGAAAGTAACAAATGTCTTTTGAAATCAAATTCTGATTGTCTCAAGTAAATTAACTGAGAAACTTATCAAAAACAATCAGTTTATCAAAGACTTGAAAAATTACAAGTCAACACATAAAAGATTTCTGATGTACTGGAAAATTGAACTGTTTGAACCGGTGAAAAAAATATAAGCTGAATTTTTCTTCTACCAATTTTCTTGGTACTACAGTATATATCCGTACCTATCATTTTTGCTGTCTGGATTACATGAACTAGATATTTCCTCTGTTGATTTTTCTGTTGTTTCTGAGGTCGGTTCAGGAAGTGCTGTAGAACTTGATGGCTCCTCAGCTTCACTACTGAAATAATTTTATTGATTAATTGTTGGGTATTTTATTTGGCCGTTGGCCTCAGTGACCATCAGTTTTTCAAAAAATAAAACCACATATTTACCTCATCAAAAGACAGTAACTGTATATTATCCTTGGTTTAGGTGTATTTAGAGTTAAACCTTGTGTTTATGTGGACGATTGTTTGACCTTTGACCATAGTATTATTACCTTTCATCAGTTAACTGTTTCAAATTGCCTCATTGGTTATTAATGGGCTATTTCAACAGTGTTTTTGGAAAAAAAAAACCTCTCACAAAATTTTAATTTAGTTATTTGAAGAAACATTTTCATCTCATTATCACAATCAGTAAATCCATTACAATTTTATCTGGTGATCTGGTTCCTAATCTAATACATTAAGAGCTTGCTGAATGTTTTTATGTCTAAATACATTAAGAATAAACTTATGTTTTAATCATATCCTTCAGTATGGACAGTTGACAGTTGCTAACTTCTACATCATTTGGTCTCTAGTGGAGAGTTGTCTCATTCGCAATCATACCAAATCTTATATTTCTATATATTTGGCAAAGTGATGTGAATGAATTATCTACTCTTGATTTGGAGTCGTTATCCTGAATGTCAATAATATCCTTTAGTATGGACAAAGTTGTAGAAGTCACCTGAATGTATAACCTACCCTGATTTGGTCTCATTATCCTGAATGTCAATAATATCCTTTAGTATGGACAAAGTTGTAGAAGTCACCTGAATGTTAACCTACCCTGATTTGGTCTCGTTATCCTGTATTTCAATTATACTTTCATTACAGACGAAGTTGACAATATGACGTGAAAGATTTACTTACCCTGATTTGGGGTTGCTATCCTGTGATTCCTGAGAGGATGAGGGAGTAGTATCGGATGATATGGCACTTTCTTCAGATGTTGACGGACTAACGTCCTCTGAAGAGGATACTTCTTCCTGTTGTATGTCATCTGATGATTTGTCTCCCTCGACACCGTCTATAGAGGTCAACAGAAGGTCAGCAGGAGAGGTCTTAGCCACTGTAAATAAAAACAAAAATGTTTCATGTAAGGATGACCATAAGTCAGCTATTCCTTTTACCAGAAATATCAATATTCCAAGATAGTGTGTCAGACAATTGGTCAGAAGCCTCTTAAATACTAAAACCTAACAAAGAAGTAGATTTGATAAAGTCTCGATATGGCCCACTATATCTAGTTAAAATTACAAATATTTATTAATTGACTATTATCATAATAAATCATAGCTAAAACAATGACTAGATAGAAAATAGGTTGCTTTATTGAAAATTTACAAAAAATCAGTTTTCCTTCCATGATGTCACAAATAGCACAACTAGTGATTTTCCTATACTGGAAAATGTCACTTTTGTCTATGTTGTGTTTTGTAGACAGTTGTTTGTCTTTTGATAGTTTTTCGTTTTTCGCCATGGCATTGTCAGCTGGTCTGCTTCGTTCTTAAATGTTGATGAGTTTGAATATCTCTTTAATATCTTCCTCCTCCCTTTTTCAACTTTGGACTGATAAAATTATTTTTCTTTGATTTGATTTTGATTTTTGGTGTTGTAACGCCACTTTTAAGCACCACTTTAGGGCTATTTCGTGGTGGCCAGTTTTTATTGGTGGAGGAAGCCAGAGTGCACGGAGAAAACCACCGACCTTCGATAGGAAAACTGACAATCCTAGTCAATTAAGATTGGAGTCCAGTGCACCTGCACGAGTGGGGTTCGAACTCACAACCTCAGTGTTGACTGGCTAGTGTTTACAGTAGTAACTACTTAGACCACTCGGCCACTGAGGACACTTATTTTTCTTTGAAGAGAAAAGCTAGCTACTGTCTCTTTTCCCCAAAACAACAAATGCAAAAAATGAAATGCTATCCTTATCATAAACGTTTCATATACTTTAAGTACTAAAATTAAATCCATCAACTACTGGCAAATAAATGCCTTAAAACTGAATTTTACAATTCATTTTTTCTTCACACTTACAGTAAGCAGCTGTTCTTGAATTTGCTTCTGTCACATCTGTTGTATCCATAGCAACAGGTGAACTACTTCGAGGCCCAGGATCTGTCCTATAAATGGAGAAAATATCTTTGAAAATTTTAGCATATGATGAGATGTAAAATCAGACATTAGATTTAACTTATGTGATCAAATGAACTTTATCTTGGATTGGGTTACACAAGTTATAATATGAATATTTGTTTATTGCAAATGCATGAGAAATTCAGTCCTTCCCCAACTCCCTTTCCACTCCACAAAATGAAAATTGATCAAATCCTTAAATCTTAAGTTACCATTTTAAATATTAAGTTAAAAAGTCTTCAACAAATCTTTCCAAAACCTCAGGATTTTTTTTCCAAAGACTTATATAATTATCACAAACTTGTATATACTATACCACTAATAATGTCCAAATCAACACTTTATGCATACGAAAATAACAATTATATTATAATACATGTACAAGCAAGTCTGCATCATCTCAATTCAAGCTTGACATCAACAGAAAAACTTTTCTAACCCAATGGAAAATACATATTAAAATACATGCAAAATTTTGACAAGTTTTACCTGGCTAATTCTGAAATACTGCTAAAATCTGCCCATTTTTCTTCTTCTTCCTCGTTAGTTGGCACTTTCCCTGTAAAATCTGCCCACTTTTCTTGTTGGCTGTCAGCTGATGATGTTTGAGTTGAACTCCAAGGTGAGGTATCCATAGCAACAGGAGTAGCCTCCATCGGAGCATCCTCAAAGTTGGCTGTCCATGCTAAACAAAAATAAGGGGTGAAGTTGTTGAATGATAATTAAGATAAATAGGGAATGTGTCCATGGGACACAGATGATGCCCCCATTTGCATATAATGTTATAAAGGGATATAACTCAAGAACTGTAAAAGTTTCGCTACCCAAATTTGTACTTGATCTGAGTTTTGTGGTAATAAGCATTGTGTATACATTTCATAACATTTAGTTGAAGCAAACTAAAGTAAGAGAACGGAAACGAAAAATTCAGCAATTTTTCCATTTGTAGAGGGGCATAACTCTAGAACAGAAAAAGTGACGCCACCAAAATTCAGACTTGATCTGTGTTTTCTGGTAATAAGAATTGTGTATACGTTTCATAACATTTGGTAGAGGCAAACTAAAGTAAGAGAATGGACATGAAAAATTCAGCAATATTTCCATTCATAAAGGGGCATAACTCTAGAACGGTTAAAGTGATGCCACCAAAATTCAAACTTGATCTGTGTTTTGTGGTAATAAGCATTGTGTATAAGTTATAACATTTGTTAAGGCAAACTAAAGTTAGAGAACGGAAACCAATTTTGGGACATACGTACGGACGGACATACAGACGGACAAGGGTAAAACTTAATGCCCCCTCCGCTACGGCGGGGGCATAAAAATGGTAAACATCAAAAAAAAGGTTTTGCATTAAATAAACAATATGTTGTCAACTGTAAGCAAAGTAATATGATTCATAAATTTGAGTCAAATATTAAGTAATAAGGTGTTAGATCAATTCTAATAAATTCAGAACTATCCTAAGCACCGAAAGTAAAACACAAAATAAAGGATGGTTATTCTACATTATTTCCATTTTAACACGGAAAAGTACAATCACATTAATATTTATGTAAACAAAATTAGAATAGAGCTAACAAAATTTCATTTATCTTGGTCTTTTGTTATAGCAAACATGCTTATAGCTTACTGTTCAGTGTGAGCCAAGGCTCCGTGTTGAAGACCGTACTGTGACCTATAATGGTTTACTTTTATAAATTTTGACTTGGATGGAGAGTTGTCTCCTTGGCACTCATACCACATCTTCTTATATCTTTTTACTCAGTCTTACCAATATCTGTCTTTGGAATCTTTACGTTTAACCTTCCCTTACCATCAATAGCTTTAACATCCATATTTCCAAAATTTGTATTCTACCATAGAAGCATTATCCTGAATCTTCACATACAGTAAATAACAGATATATCAGTTTAACCTTGCTTTACAATTTATTAGGGCACACTTACCATCGTTTGCACAAACATCCCTATTTTCACTTGTAAAGTGCTACACAAGAAAGAGTATCTTATCCCGACACTTACCATTGAAAACGCCAACATTCATATTTTCAATGATTAGTTTTTTTACAATTCTAAGAGGGAAATCAACATCCACATTTTCACTGATTAGTCTATTTACAATTCTACAAAGGAAATCTTACCCTGACACTTACCATCGTCATGTTCAACATTCATAGTTTCACTGATTAGTTTCTTACAATTCTATGAGGGAAATCTTACCTTAACACTTACCATCAATAGCATCAACATTCATATTTTCACTGATTAGTCTATTTACAATTCTAAAAGGGAAATCTTACCCTGACACTTACCATTATCATCAACATACATTTTTTCACTGGTAAGTTTTTATACGATTCTGAGGGAAATCTTTCCCTGACACTTACCATCATCAGCCTCAACATTCATATTTTCACTGGTAAGTTTTCCTATGACTCTATGAGGGACACTTACCATCATTAGCATCAACATCCATATTTTCACTGGTAGGTTGCTGTACAATTTTACGAGGAGAGTCCAGCTCTTCCTCACTGTCAGTACTTGTATCACTAGAATCATCCTCGACTGTCTCCGCCATTCTTCTGTTAACAAATAAGTCATTTATATTGCAGATTTTTCTTCTTCAAATAAATCATTTATCTTTTAAGGGTTTAAAAAAAAATAATTGCTTCTTCTTTGAAGCCTTCTGAATATTTCGTTTGCTTTATACATGTCTTTTGTTTCACAGGTTTTATTACTAAAGGATATTCACTTTATGTCTTGGAACAAAAATTCCAATTTACACAGGGTTATTTAGACAAGTTTCACTGTTAGTTAGATTTTTGTACCGCTGTTTAACATTGAAATATAATTTTGTAAAAATTTCCCAAATCAAGATAACAAAAAGTCAGGGATGCAAATATAATCCAATGGAGAAATCTCTTAATACAAAGGGTAGTAACAAATAAGAATCACCACAATTACTTTACAGTTTTGGCTTTTCTTCTTTTAATGAATGTCTCATGATTTACAAACAATTGCAAGCCATTACTCTACATCGGCTTGCTCTACATCTCATCAAATAGCATTATTGACTGATAAGCCTCTATGTTATATTAAAATGCAACAATTCCATTACAATTTAAAATTATCATGGTCTAAATTCGATTTCATACTTTTTTTCTGCAACCTTAGAAGCTAAAACTCTAATTTTATCTTTCAAAGCTTATAAGGGAGCTACCATTTGATATTTATGGGGGGCTAGGATGAAAAATTTTGTCCTGCATTTTTTTTATTTATAATCTGTCCTGCCTTTTTATTTTTCACTCTATTCGGTCCTGCCTTTTTTTTTTTTAGTTTATCCTGACTTTTTTTACATAAATTGTCATCCTGCCTTTTTTTTTTTTTTTGCACAGTGTCTCATCCTGCCTTTTTTTTACTCAAAACTCCTGTCCTGCCTATTTCTTTCAAATTTCATCCTAGCCCTCCATAAAAATCAAATGGTAGCTCCCTAATATTTTACAACAATGATTTATTCCTTTTACATGTTTGTAAAGTTCAATCCTTTCTCTTCCACTCTCCCATTATAAATATATAATAAATACATTTCAAACTGAAATGTTCATTTTGACCTTTAAAGAAAGTAAATTTTTATGCCAGTATTTATTTTAGTTTGCAGATGAACTTTTATAAACATAGAACAAAGCATGCAAAGGTTCCATTTCCAGTCACCTGACATCTTTTTAAATAACAACTATGAAGCAGGGGAGGTTACTCATGCAGGGTTATCACCAATTAAAATAAAGCACATCTATGGTAATTACATGCAGTGTAAATTGTTTTTAACCAGAGACAGACCATCAATATTATTCACATTGTGAAAACAATTATGTTTAACAGATTGATATATATTCAATAAAACATAGAAAGATTTAGGCAAATAAAAACATATATAACTGGACCATAACATTACAGAGGTTAAAAACAATTACACTAAGCCACCAACCTGCTACAACATCAACTTACCCTGACCTTTTAGGTTGCTGTTGTTGTTGAGCCTGCGGTGAAAACGTGATCTCTTTCTCCTCCCAGATATCCTCATCACTGTCGTTATCGTCAAACTGTTGTATACGTTCATTGCATGCTTGTTCAAACATTGATACGCTCTGCTGCTGAAAAACAGTGAGCATTTTTAACAAGGATTTACACATTTTTTCAGAGGTTATTGATGTGTTAACTGGGATGATCAACTCACAAGCTGAATCCTAAAACTTTTATGTAGAGTTTGTGAGTTTACACACCAATAAATTCTTTAAAAATGTGTTTATATTTACACAATGTGTCCGAGGACACGAATACAACTGCTCAAGCTTTGCAACGAATATGATAGGGATGGACGGACGGACGGAAAGTATGAAGGACAGAAGGTCAAGGGTAACACTTCAACCACTGTCGCCTACAGCAGGGGCATAAAAATCTAAGCCCCACTATTTGCCAATATTTTCTTCAATTTCATCTATTATGGACCACATAATTCCATTTATGTGTATTGCTTATGAATATATCACAGTGAAATGATAGTCTTTACATTGGTAACAAAAGTAGTTTTGACAACATGGGTCCATCGCAAATCATATAATAATTATTCTAACAATGAATGATTTGTTTGAACATGGATGGGCTCTGCAAACAGTTATATAGATCGATGATGACATGTAATGAGAGACACATCTTAGATTATATAAACATCTGAAATATTCCCAAAGACTTTATTTTTTCACGAAGAATAAAAAATTCATAAACCTCATTTAAGTTTTATACCAAATACATGTGACACTGAAGGCTTAAAATGTGAGAATTTTAAACTGATTTTTGTTGATCAAAGTTGAGAAGAAGATCTTTCCTCAGTATATACAACTTTCTGTTTGTATTAATAGCTTTATTGATTTAAGTGAGGTCAATCCAAAAGAAATGTCAGCTGTAACAGTGATTTGATTTTGATTCTTGGTGTTTTAACGCCACTTTTAAGCACCGCTTTTGGGCTATTTCGTGGCGGCCAGTGCACCCGCACGAGTGGGGTTCGAACTCACAACCTCAGTGTTGACTGGCTAGTGATTACAGTAGTAACTACTTAGACCACTCGGCCACCGAGGCCCCCGCTGTAACAGTGAAGAATGCCAATACCAACACAACAAAATTTCTGCTAAATTTCAAGTTTCAATTTCAATGCAACTCTGTAACACAAGTTTGATCAATTTACTAAGAAAATGTCGGTTATAGGACTCATGCAAAATATATACAACCCCTTCATTCATGCAGAATTTCCCAAATCCATTTAGAAAAGTTTAAGTTAGAGAATTCAGTTATTTTAAAAATTATACCTTGAATTGATTTATTTATTTTTGAACATCTGACATGTAGCATGCAGTTTGTAGTTTGAAAAAAAAACAATCACAAAATCACCATTGCATTGGAATATCGCCCAGTGGAACCACTGACAAGCAAACTTGCATTGTGATGCATTATATTACGATTCAATCAATATTTTGACATGTTCCCACACTTAAATGTGTTAGCAGTAGTTAAAGGCGACAAAGTCAATGCTTATTTTTTTGGAATAACTCAAAATGAAATAAAAACTGAATAATCTATCTGAGAATGAACTATTAATGAAAATCAACATAAACACAACCTCTTACTTCGTTTTCTTCAAATTTACCCATTACGTCTTCAAATGCCTTTAAAAATATATTAATTAAAGATAATAAACTTCCTGCACAAAAAAAACACAAAAAAAGGCAGATTATCAGATTTTATTCATGGAAATACTTTTTATCTTGAAAGAACCTGGATATACCTTGTGTGTATTTGTGTGTATACATAGGTGTAAACTGTGCATAATTATCTTGATCACTAGCCTGTAAATTGTGTGTATATCTACATACATTTCAATACTGTGTGTGTTTTGAGTGCATGTGTAACTTATAATCCTGCTGCCCATATATTTTCTTTTCTGTACAAGTCCATGTGTATTTATATCCCTCACTTGTCTGTATGTGCGGGTGTGTATTTATAATACAATAATGTTTACTTACAATAATATTAACAGCCTGTATGTATATTTTTGTGTGTATATATAGATATATCAATATAATATAAAATTCTCTTTTAAAGCAATTATTATTATTTGAACATATGTGTGTATACAAAAGTATTTTACAATATTGCATCATACACCAGTATCACCAGCTTGTATATTTTTGACAGTGTGCACATGTATAATTTACACTTTTTCAAAATATTGTATGTGTGCATGGATGAAATTGCACTAAATTGTATGTTGATTGATGTTGTTTTTCCATATTGTGCCTACATTTGTATAACTAGCCTGTATGCTTTGTGTACATGTGTATTTACAATGTACATGTATATATGCAAGTGTTTATGCAGAATTTTAGTTATGAGGCAAGGTTTTACAAGGACAACCCATAAACCTATTAAAATTGTATTTATCTATTTAAATGGGAAGGAAAACCTCAGTAGAAACATGATATTTGTTAAATTCTGCATGAATTTAAAATAATTTTCATTGTGACTTGAGCCTATTTTGTCACCCCTTAATTGCATGACAGATAACTTCCCAGTATGCTACAGAATTTTGTCTTTATATCTATTATTTGTATACATGTGGACTGTGTATTTGTGTGTCTATAAATACAATACTGGACAGTAATCCAATTTGTCCTGCAAGTCTATTTATTTAATGTCAATGAAATGCACTTAATATAAACCAGATTTGACTGACTGTATGTCATATTATTGTTACATCTGCCAGCATGTTTTGTGTGGTAAATGTATTTGCATGTATATATGTGTATGTGAGTGTTTGTTAAAGTATTGTGTGCATACATCTGAAAAGCACTAACCTGTATGTTTTTGTGTACATTTGCATGTGTGTATGTACATCTGTTTGTATGTTAAAGTATTGTGTACTTACATCTGTATCGCTAGCCTGTATGTTGAAATCTATACTTGATATTCGTTCATTAAAAGAGGAACTAAAAAAAGAAAATAGAATTACATGAAAAAAAGAGAGAGAAAATGAACAAATAATGTTTACCTTGTGCATAACTTCCAATAAACATACACTTGTCAAAGTTATAGTTCACAGAGACCTATGCATAGCAATTATTTTCCATTGAAGGTTATTTCACTAGTAATTGTATGAGAAGGTTTGATGGTACTATCGAAAAGTTCCATGCATAATCATGACACGATAATTAAACAATAAATAAGGTCAGTTCTATTATATTGGATGACGGTCAGGAAATTCGAAGTGTCATTTAGAAAAGATGGCATTTAAGAAAGCAGATGGTTTACATGAGGGAGTTTAACAACAATTAACAACAAGACATTGCAATTGTTCTGTGCTATTTAGCTTATCCCCATTCAAAGTATCAGAAAACTAGAATTCTGTGCTTGTAAAAATTGTCGTGTTGGTTGTGATGACACTTAAATTGAAGTAAAGCTTACTCTATTTTATCATCTTGTTCCACAAATTCTTCATCATTAAAACCAAATGTATCTATAAAATTACTAGTCATTTGTTGTAGTTGATGTTCTGAGAATGCCTACAATTAGAAAAATAAGCATAAAAAAAAATTGTACATGTTCAAACTGCCTTTCTTATATCTATAAATAGGCCAGAAGGAATATCAAAGAAATCTGTATTTACCAGCTGCAGTTTAAGATATAAAAGATTTTAATGTTTTCTTTTTACTGCAAAAAAACAGCCCAAATTAGGTTAAATAGATATTTTCAAATGCGGTACTGAATATAAAGAGGGGAAGCAAATAGAAAGATCTTCATACCTATCAATTATTAAAAAATCTCTTTAAGTAAAAATTCAATTGAACAGTTGAGAGGTAATATGTATAAGGTTTTGAGTGTTTCTGCATTAGTTTTATTATCTTTCTATTAAATCTTAACTCTGTAAACTATAGAGCTTCCTTAATCCTTATCTCCTAATATAACGATAAAGATTATATTAACCTGTTGTAATGCTGCGTCAGCTGGGAATGGAAGGTCACGGAAGTCAGCATCATCATCCTCGCTACTGGATGCTAAATTGTGACCACTTATCTGAAATTATAAACCAGCACTGTCCTCAGTTGTTATCATATAATGGTTTTGCTAATTTGATTTGTGACTACATATCTTCATGGGTTCTACAGTAACAATGGCCAATAAAAAACATATTCATTTTTGAATATATGTGGTCCTCTCCTCCCACCAAAACATATTCATCCTATCGTTACCTTATCATGGGGAATAAACTGATTCGCCGAGCGCAGCTGGATACGACCGCAGATGTCCAACCCTGAACAGTTGGAGCAAAAATGGACACAATATTCAAGCTTGAAACAGGTCTGAATTTGGATTGTATTTAAATATTTGACATATTAACAGTGATCTGGAAGGATTTTTTCTCTGTGTGCCCAGGGCCCCCCCAAAATAAATTCCATGGGCCATTTTTAGAATTAATGGGCCATGTTGTCAAATGAGTGGGCCATTCGTTAACAATTAAAAAAAAATTTAAATAAATGTGGATAGTGTCCACATGTGGACACAGATGATGCCCCCGCTTGCATATCATATAGTTATAAAGGGACATAACTGAAGAACGGTAAAAGTGACACTACCCAAATTTGAACTTGATCTGAGTTTTGTGGTAATAAGCATTGTGTGTAAGTCTCATAACATTTGGTTGAGGCTAACTTAAGTAGAGAACAGAAACTAAAAATTCAGCAATTTTTCTATTTGTAATGATGCATAACTCTAGAACGGTTGTGTATAAGTTTTACAACATTTGGATGAGACAAACTAAAAAATTCAGCAATTTTTATGTTTATAATGGGACATAACTCTAGAATGGTAAAAGTGTTGCCACCTAATTTCGTACTTAATCTGTATTATGTAGTAATTAGCATTGTGTATAAGTTTCATAACATTTGGTTGAGGCAAACTCAAGTTAGAGAACTGAAACAAAAAAAATGTACTTGATCTTTACTGAGTTTTGTTGGAATGAATATTGTGTATAGGTTTCACAATCTTTGGCTGGGGAAAACTTCAGTTACAGAATGGAAACTAAAAAATTTTGCAATCTTTCTATTTATAAAGGGGCATAACTCAATAATGGTTAAAGTGACACTACCCAAATTCAACTTGATCTGTGTTTTATCAGTGGTAGTCAAAATTAAACATTGCATTGTATAAAGCATTGATTGTAGTTGATTCAACTATAATCATGGTCAAAGGAAGATAACTCCAATTTTAAAAATATATTATATAAACTTGATATTTAGAAGAAAATAAAAATTTTGCAATTTTTCCTTTTATAAAGGGGCATAACTCTAGATCGGTTAAAGTGACACCACCAAAATTCAAACTTGATCTGTGTTTTGTGGTAATAAGCATTGTGTATAAGTTTCATAACATTTGGTTGAGGCAAACTTAAGTTAGAGAACGGAAACTAAAAATTATGCAATATTTCCTTTTATAAAGGGGCATAACTCTAGATCGGTTAAAGTGACGCCACCAAAATTCAAACTTGATCTGTGTTTTGTGGTAATAAGCATTGTGTATAAGTTTCATTACATTTGGTTGAGGCAAACTCAAGTTAGAGAACGGAAACCAATTTCGGGACGTACGTACGTACGTACGTACGTACAGACGGACAAGGGTAAAACTTAATGCCCCCTCCGGTACGGCGGGGGCATAAAAAGTGTATATTTCACTGTACTTACAAGTATGATTCTAATTAATATCATGGAAATTGTACCTGTGATTTTGTTATTTCAATTTCAATGAATATACAATAACTTCTTCCAAACCGGGCAATATTTACGATAACCTTTATTTACAATGTTAAAACTGGTACTGTTCCCTTGTTCATGTTCATGTTTTTTTTACATTAAATTTGGGTCTTCGTCGATACCATACTTATTCCAGACGTTCCGTATCTATGCTATTCATAAAAAGGCTTTTGGATTTTTCAATCGAAATAATAGCAAGCTTACTTAAAATATTATAATTAGAGAAGAATTATCGACTGTACTAGCCAATTTTCACAAATTTAAAGTTGTTTATAAAAATTATATCATGAATGATGGTTAATTACGTTTTTTGGGTAATCAGTCATACCGCATGTTGCTATTATTACCATAGGAAAACATCCGAGACGTCCCAAAAATATATAGGTGCTCCTATCATTGGAGTTGTGTACTCACACATGGCGGCACGAAATACGATCTGAAATCCATTTGACGATATCTCAACGTTTCAAAACGAAGTGAAAAATATCATGCGCCACGCGGGCGCTTATATTTGTCACTCTATGCGCCATTTCTGGTCGATAAGCGAAATTGGCGCAAGGCGCACGTCCTTCCCGATCACTGTATTAAAGGTTTCTGACACAGAATAAATGTAGTCAAAGAACTTGAAATTGGTTATATGATTTGAATTTATATTGAATTGAAGATTTCTTGCTGTTGTGCAGTACACTGTGCTGTTGCGCAATACTTAGTAAATCTGTTTTCAGACTATATACAAATAAGCAAAATAAATTGTGACCCCAAATTTTTTCCAATTACACAAGTTATCGTCCTGAAACTACAAAAATGCTTGTTTTGGGCCCCATTTTGGCCCTAATTCCTAAACGGTTGGGACCATCACCCCCAAAAACAATCCCAACCTTCCTTCTGTGGTATTGAACCTTTTGATTAAATTTCATAGAGATCCATACACTTAAACTAAAGTTATTGTGCGGAAACCAAATGTCTTCGGACGACGACGATGTGATAGCAAGATACGACCCCAAAATTTTTTTATATAAAGTTTGTTTGTGTTGTCATAAATCATTCAAAAGGGCACAAAACATAACTCTTTTCCTGGTTACAAAAAGGTTGTCTCCCTTTAAATGGCATTCCCATTAGAATTGTTTGCGGTGATTTTCAACAAAAGAACCCTGTATATATGGACATTTATTTTTTGGGGGAATAAATCTTAGTTTTATCCATATGTTATATGACAAAGCATTCTATACAGTTCATATTTCCAGTGATAGGGTATATGGAAAATAAGAGTAATATTTCTATTTTCTACAATTAAATAAAACAAGTGGTGAGGTTAACATCAATGAGACAGCTACCCTTTCCTAGACTTTCATGCTTGATTTGTTTAATGTTTGTTGTATAAGAATAAATACGAACGTTGGTTCTTTCTCTTGAATAATTTCACATTCTCTTATGTTGGATACTTTTATAGCTTACAATATATGACTTTTGTTCTTTGTTGAAGGCCATACTGAGTCCTATAGAAGCTTACATGCATGTCGGGATAATTGTCTGATTGGCAATAATACCATATCTCTGTATTTCTAATACACACAAAAAATCTATTAAATAAAACACAGCTACCCATCAACACAATAAAGCCAAAAATTTTGTTATGACTGAAAATAAGACTGTAATTAGTACTCACCAATTCTACTGCATTCCTTTTGTTTATATCTGATAGAGCACCTGTTACAAATGATTCCCATTTTTCTTTATATTCTTCTGGAGTTTCTAAAACAAACAAATTGTACTATTAGGGTCATGTCATGCTCCTCCCTATAGCTACTAATCAATATTATTGATCTGCACAAACTATTCACACACCAAGCTAAATTTATCCATACTCAAAAAGTGTATTGCATTACAATAGTGATTTTTTGTTTTGCCCCCTCCCCAGCTCTACATTCCTAAGAAATCTAATGTCGGTGGTTTCTGTGTATATGGCAGTTAGGATAAAACAGAACAGAAATCTGTCGGTAAGTACCATACATAACTAAAACTGTTAGATAGATCAAGAGACTTTTCTTCAATATTAATCTACTGTGGATTTCAGGTTTACTTTGGCAGGATTCCAATTTTCATGGATTTTGTTGGTACAGGTTAACAACAAATTAAAATGCTCAACAAAGTACATAGTTTCTATATGCTTGTATGCAGAAATTTGACAAAACCACGAAATCAAATACCCACAAAAATACAATTTTTCCTCACTGCTTGAAAATTGGTATCAAGAAAAATAAATGAATCCACAGTATATTAAGGATGTTCGCTCCTCTGTTTCAAAATAACATGCTTTTTAAAAGACTGTTATAGATTGATAGTATATAAATAAAGGAACTAAATAAAGTTAGAGAACGGAAACCAACTTTGGGACGTACGTACAGACGGACAAGGGTAAAACTTAATGCCCCCTGCGCTATGGCGGGGGCATGAAAATCAGATAAAAATGAAGGGTCTGTGTGCTTGTTTTCAAGATATAAGCCATTGAAAATTTGGTGGGAAATAAGTTTCTCTAGACTCTTCATACATTTAACATTGGCACCCTTTTTCTTTAAAAAAAAAAATATGAAAAAATAACAAGGATTTTATAGGATTTTCAAATATGGCTTTTGAAACTATATGTTATAAAACTATGAAAAGAAAAGTAGGGGTTAGTGGGCAAAATTTTTAATGGCACAACATTGATAAAACCAGAGGATTCCGAATATCTGGCAAAAATTCAAAAACAAGGGGAGCGAACATCCTTAACAGCAGGATCCTAAGCTATCATAAGTACCATAACCAATAAAAATATATAGCCCCAAATATAAAATGTATTGAATGATTTGGATTTGAATTATTGCTTCTTTTAAATAGTATGAGTGTAAGACAAGGTTTTCAGTGTTTCAAATTTGAGTAACAAGATCTAAGAAATATTAGGATAGGCAATTATATACATTGGTACATATATTATACTTACCACTTATATATTCTTTAACTAGTTCAGAATTTTCCCCCTTTTCTACAACAGCAACAATTTCATTGGCTATTTTAGTCAGATGACCCATGTAGCCTCGTCTTCTACCCTTATCCCGACTTCTACAAAAGATAAGTTATAATTTTTTATTCCTGAACAAAGAATGTCATTTTATTATATTTTTATCTACAGAAATAAGATACATCTTTTTTATGTGTGTATAAATTTGATACCGTAGAGTGGATTATTTTCGCAGGGTGTAAATTTTCACTAATTTTGCGGATAGAACAAAATTGTCAAAATAAATTCCGCCAATTTAAAAGTGCACATGCAATAGTATTGTATAAAAGCCAAAATATTTTGTATACCTTATTCAATCAAAATCACGATATTTTACACCCACAAAAAATAATCCAATATATGGTATTAAATATACTGTATGGCAAATACTAGTGTACACTATCATTTTTAGGAGTTATATTTAAAGGATTATAGCATCTATTTCTATTAAAGAACTGAAGACATGACTAGGGTTTTACAATTGATATCTCTATTTTTGGGTAGACAAGTCTAGGCATTACATTTACTTTATGTAGGAAGAACAAAATTACCAGCAAGTATCATAAATGACATGTCATGGTCAAAAATGACATGTCGCGGTCAAACTTATTTGACGTGTTTCAATGTTATATTTCGCCTTAGAGGATAAATATCTGACGCATGATTCAACACATTTTATTTTATTCGTAAAAACCTGGTTTATTGTCTAAAATCACATTTAAATGGGATAACTTTCGAACATACGATCGACATTTAATTTTTGACATGTAAATTTGGATCTGGAAGCTTTTTTCTTTTTCTAGGAAACCTTTATCAATACCCAGGAAATCCAAAGAGGGAGGTATTGATTTTGTGTGGCCTTGTCATCACATTTCTAACACAATATAGGAGGGAAAAGCTGTAACCAGGAACTTTTTTCTGGATTACATTAACATCATGCATATATACTATATAATGTCATTGGTTTCATGACTCTTTCCAATCTGAGAAAATAACTTGGCTTACAGTATTATCCAATGTTTTTTTTCTACAATTGATGTAACATTTTACAATAAAACTTACTGTTGCTGATCATTTTCTTCCCAAACATCTATTATTTTTTGTAATATATTAAATTCTGCAAATAACTGAAAATAAACAAAATAATTTGAATACGATTTTTTTCAGAATTCTTTACTTTATATGAAATGTCCTTTTTTATTTTATTAATTCTTTCATTTCAAACTCAAAATAAACAATTAAATATAATTCCAATATTAATTATACAATACATTTTGCTGGTTAAATGTCTGAGTTAACCATGGCAACATACCTTAGGGCTGTTCCATAGAAACATACATGGTACCCAGGTAAAGCACTTTCATAATGGGGTAACCACCTATAGAGGTAAATTTAGAATTCCAATTACATTTCCACTGTACTTGGCACCCACCCATAGTAGAGATTTCAAAGTGCCTTCCCTGGGTCCCATGTATGTTTTTCTGGAACAGCCCTTAAGAGTGACAAACATAATTCATTATCACAAGTTTTTTCAACAGATGAGATGTTTATTACCAAATCAGACTTTTATATAGATATATATACATAACTTATGTGGTTCATAAGTGTTTCTCGTTTCTCGTTTTTTATATAGATTAGACCGTTGGTTTTCCCGTTTGAATGGTTTTACACTAGTAATTTTTTGGGGCCCTTTATAGCTTACTGTTCGGTGTGAGCCAAGGCTCCGTGTTGAAGACCGTACTGTGACCTATAATGGTTTACTTTTATAAATTTTTACTTGGATTGAGAGTTGTCTCATTGGCACTCATACCACATCTTCTTATATCTATATAACAATAATTAAAGGTAATCTTTAGATGAGAATACTCAAAACATGAAAAAGTCACATGACAAAAATCACACACATACTCAGGTAATACTTACTTGTGCTAATGACAAAAATCACACACTTACTCAGGTAATACTTACTTGTGCTAATGACAAAAGTCACACACATACTCAGGTAATACTTACTTGTGCTAATGACAAAAATCACACACATACTCAGGTCATACTTACTTGTGCTAATAAAGGGTGCTCTTTTTTACCATCAACTTCAACAGGAGAATTATAGAGTATTGTATTTACACACTGTGTTACATGTACATGTACAAAATTATTCCAAACATACTGAAAAAATAAATCCTGAAAAGACAAGAAAAGAAATCTTAAGCCTACAAAAGACTCAGTGGAAAAAGAATAACAGGTGACAATGGAGTTAAAAATAGTTAATATATATAAAAGTTGAACAAATTTTGAACAATATGAATATATGGTTGCATCGAGTGAACCAACACCTTCTAACGGTACAGGCTGGTAGAGAGTAATCAGGATGGATACCCAGAGGTGTGCTGCGGTTGTCTTAAAACCTCAGGAAAATAATGCTACACAAAGACAACAACATCGTAGATTACTGCAGGGAAAATCTTTATTATGGTCTACAGGTTTCGCCACTTACGGTGGCGTCTTCAGGACAATTTAAACATAGAAAACAAATACTGAAGTACATAAAATGCGGTGCATATGGGGTTACAAAGGTTAACAAGACGTAACGTCACAATAATTGATTTGACAACGTTAAAATGAAAGTGAAAGTAAAAGTTAATAATGAATTGTCAGTGTCTTTTCCAAAATGGACAACACCCATAATAAAGATTTTCCTTGCAGTAATCTACGATGTTGTTGTCTTTGTGTAGCAATATGAATATATGTTCAAAGTGCTGTCAGATTACACATGAAGAAAAATGTCCATGCTTGGTAAGTGTTATGAATATTCACAATTTTGCCTAACTGGAAGTGTCTGCAAAGCAGTTCAGAAATGTGGCTTACACAGTATAACTCATATCAAATAAGCAAAAAGAATTAACAAAAAAAAATACCTTGGAATATTAATTTCAAGTATGGCAAAATTTACGAAACAGAATGGACAATTTTCAAACCGAAGTTAAAGATACTTACAAATAAAACACCAATGGTCCCTAAATTTGCTAATTCTATGTTGACAGAATGTGTATTGGTTAAAACTAAAGCTGAAACTAATCTGGCAATCTGTAAACGTGTGTTTCCTAGAGGAGGTTCTAATGTGCCTATAGTTGTTGGCATTGAAGTGAACCGTTGCTGAAATACAAATAAAACTTATCATAACTTTTATACAGACGTGTAATTTTTGCATTTTTCTAAAAAAAACTTTACATGAAATACAAAAAAAAGTTCTTTCATCAATTGACATGTCTTCTACACAGACGTATAATTTTTACATTTTTCTATTAAAAGAAAACTTTACATGAAATACAAATAAAACATCTATCATCAATTGACATGACTTCTACACAGATGTGTAATTTTTACATTTTCTAAAGAAAACTTTAAATGAAATACAAAAAAAAGTTCTTTCATCAATTGACATGTCTTCTACACAGACGTGTAATTTATGCATTTATCTATTAAAAGAAAACTTTACATAATGCTACAAAACAGTTGCTTTAATACACTGGTTTTTTCAGCTACCAGTCAGAAAGAATTGTTATATTAAATGAAAACCAGTATTCACAACTGTGTTCCCACAGAAAAGAAACTTTTATTGATGGGGCATTATAAGATGGAATACTGTAACATTCGTATAAATAAGCAATTTCCATCTGCAGTGATACAGTACCTTCATGAAAGGCAAGTTTTAAACTTAGTCATTTGGTCAGATTTACACTATACATAAGACAAATGCATTCTACCGAGACCAATAGAGCTTGCCCTCTCAGCTTGGAATCAACATTTCATTTCAAAAAAGTATATTTTTTCTTAGTACAAAGTAATTATAAATCTGATATGTCTACTACTAGCTGAACTAACCTGAGGAGGTTCCACCAATAAATTATGAAAATCTTTTAACCTAGGAGTGACTGCTAATAAAACATTGCTAACACCTTGTGCTAAACGATCTGTGTCTATGGAAGCAATGTGCTCTTGTGAACCTTCAGGGCTGAAAATGAGACATGGAAATTTATTTCATGAAAACAAGAAGTACAAAATATAACATGGAAATTAAATTTACACTATCAAGAAGTAATCAGCTTTCTCAAAAAACTGAGTTAAAGTAAATATGAGAAGTTGCAAGATTCATACAATTCTTAAATCTTAATCAATTGAGACATTTAAAAGTTTATGCAACATTTGGTCTATTTAGAATTAGGTGTTGATGAATGATCTTTGACTTTCTGTGTTAAAGTTGTTTCAAATCATCTATTTTTTTCTAATATAACTGAAATGGAGTTTTAGACTGTATGGTATCTTCATCTGTTTTTTGTGAACTTGTATTTATAGGTTTCCGTCTCAATAAATTTTACCCAAAATCTCAAATAACTTGTTTGTTGGTTACAAATAATGGCCCAGCGGGAACCTTAAGTGTCTCCAATATTTCAGCTGGACCAACAAAAATAAAATTCTTCCCTATTCTGACTGACAAATTTGTTACGCTTACCTTTGTTTCCTAAATTGTAATAGTGTTTGTATCAGATAAATCATTGCTATTCTGACTGACAAATCTGTTATGCTTACCTTTGTTTCCTAAATTCTAACAGTGTTTGTATCACAGAGAGACCATTAACTATAACAGATTCATTCTTGTCTTGTCCTAACATATTAGTTAATAATTTAGCTACAGTTTCCTCCCTGAAATAAACATCATTATAATATTAAATTCTGAAATAACCAACTGTTTCAATAATGCATAAAATTAAGTTTTCTTATTTGTTTGATCAACAATGATATTTTTTTTCATAAGATACAGTAAATAAAAGAAGAAATTATTCAAACAGGGGTTTCTGTCACTTGTTTAATACCTGTTCCATATAATGGTTTACGGTTTAGGTTTTTCTCATTGTTGAAGGCTGTCCTGTTGCCTTAATTGCTTACATGAACTTCATTTGAACTTTGGTGAAAAGTTGTCTCATTGGGAATCATACCATATATCCTTAGTTCTATAAAGGTTATATCAATTTTATGGTTCACTTAACTTCATTGTACATTGTACACACCCAAATATATATATGCTTTAATCATAGAGCTGTTCGATAAAAAATACACTGGACCCAGGGAAGGCAGGTTCAGAATCTCAACTATGGGTGGGTGTCAAATACTTGTCTGTACTGTGTAATTCAAAATTTCTTTATAGGCAGTTACCCCATTTTCAACATGCCTTCCATGGGTACCAAGTATATTTAAATGGATCAACACTGAAGATAAAGTACACAATTTTTGTTGTCTTCAAAACTTACTGTTCTACTGTGGACAGGAGTGGATTTTCTTGATTCAGTTGCTCACGACCTAACCTCACAATATCACATAATGATTGTGCACTGTTACAATGTACCTGTAATAAGTAAAACGAACCAGTCATATTGAAAATGTCCTATGGTACAATAAACGGGCGAGGAATATAATTTACAGGAATATGCAAGTTAAATGCTTGTTGAAATTATATTTTGCTTGTACATCAGACTACACGAAATTCGTCGGACCGTCGGACAAATCCGGTGAATAATGGATCGGTCTGGTAAAATTTTGTTGAATTCCGGTCCGAATGTCCGGTGTTGTTTTTTTCATGGATTTTTCTAAAAACCCTACATTTTTCCCAATTTTGGGAGCAAAATACCCAAACGATCTCGAAATTCATTTTCATCTTTATTATTCATGACAACGATGTTTATTTTGTTCAACCGCTAGCTTTATGCCGAAAATCGCCAACAAGTAATGTGTAAATCCGAGTAAAAACATATCTGACTGACAAAAACAACAATGGCTGCCATCAACCGGAAATGTAGACAATACCGGATCAGATTCCGGGAACGGATAAGGCCAATTCCGGGTTTTGCCGATCAAAAACAATAAATAAAAAAATAAAAAATCCAAGCAGGTTCACAAAATACAGCTATGAAATATAAACACTAGAATTGAAAACCAAAAGATATAAGAAAAAGAAAGAAGATACAGGAAATATTTTATACAGAAACTCTAAATTATTTTTAGTTCACAAATAATTTTCATGTCAAAATCCAATAAAATGTGACATTACTTTTCTTTATCACTGAAATGCATTCAAGCAATTGAGCACAACTTTCATCGAAATATACACTCTTGTCACATGACTTTGTTTTTGTGCATTTTTGAGAGGAGTAGGGCACAACAAGTCATAAGTTTGTTGTATTTTGTCGGATAATATACAATTATATGTAAAAAAATTGGTCTGGTAAAATTTCATTCGGTCTGGTAAAGCTAGGTTGTTTACCAGACCGAATGTCCTGTAAAAATAAAATTCATTCGTGTAGTCTGGTACATATAACTTTTAGAGTTAATTTAGGATAAACAAAATTACTTTATACCAGAAAGGGATGTAAACTAAAAAAAATATTCAAATCAAGGAGCAGATCTAATATGGGAATATAGTAAGTTAACCCATCCACATTTTTTATGTGCATGCAATTCAGTGGGTGTCTGTGCTTGTTGTCTGCAATGTTTGCTGTTTTGTTTAATGTATTTTACCCATTTCTGACATTTCAGTTTTCCATCTTGAATTGTTTTACAATTTGTCATGACATGGCCTTTTATACCTTACTAGACAGAATAGGTTTTGTTCATTGTTGAAGGTTGTTATGGTGATTTATAGTTTCCAACCTCAATGTCATTTAGCCGATAGAAGTCTCATTGAAAATCATACCAGATCTACTTATTTCTATCTGTAAATCAATGCAAATTTTACGGGAAAATGTTTTTTGCTAGTTTTATAAGATGCTAATTACTGTGGATTCCTTAGTACTAACTGTAGAGAATTTCATGGGTATATAAGAACCATGACTTTTAAGAATTTCAACAAAATAAATTTTGACTCTAGTGAACATGCCTCATTGGCAATCATACCACATCTTCTTACTTTATACAAAATCAAGTATCCACAAAAATACAATTTTCCCTTATAACATCAAAATAAAGGAATCATCAGGAAATACTTGAAATCTATAAAAGCTACATTTAATTGTAAATTCCTTTATCTAAACAAATACTGATTATCTGTACCTCTTCATCCTCTGCAGATACAAGGCAGTCAACAAGTCGTTCTACTATCTGTTTCTCATTTAACCACTGAAACAATAACATATCATAGTAAATTAAGTTACCAATAACTATCTGTTTAACATCTACTAGAGTAAGTTACATACAGGAGATTGTCCAAATCAACAAGGTCATCATGGTTTACATTACATACTGTGAGTGGGGAAATAATATGTTTTAAGGATGTTTGCTTCCCTGTTTAATTAAAAGACTTGTTATAAATTGGTGGTAGATAAATGAAGGACATGTCTGTGTCCTTGTTTTGGAGATATAATCAACTAAAAATTTGGTGGGAAATGATTCTCTCTAGATGTTTCATGCATTTAACATTGGCACCTTTATTCTTTCAAAAACTATGAAAAAATAACAAGGATTTTACAAGATTTTCAAAAATGGCTTATAAAAATATATGTAAATAAAATGCTCCGCAGGGCGCAGCTTGATACGACCGCAGAGGTCGAACCCTGAACATTTGGGGCAAGTATGGACACAACATTCAAGCTTGATACAGCTCTGAATTTGGATTGTGATTAAATATTTGACACAGCATAGGTTTCTGACACAGAATGAATGTGGTCTAAGAACTTAAAAATTTTAAATTGGACATTCACCTATTATGGTCCAATATCCAAAATCTAAATACATGGTTAGATTCAGCATATCAAAGAACCCCAAGAATTCAATTTTTGATGAAATCAAACAAAGTTTAATTTTGGACCCCGATTTGGACCAACTTGAAAACTGGGCCCATAATCAAAAATCTAAATACATGTTTAGATTCAGCATATCAAAGAACCCTAAAAATTCAATTTTTGTTAAAATCAAACTAAGTTTTATTTTGGACCCTTTGGACCTTAATGTAGACCAATTTGAAAACGGAACCAAAAATTAAGAATCTAAATACACGGTTAGATTCAGCATATCAAAGAACCCCAATAATTCAATTTTTGATGAAATCAAACAAAGTTAAATTTTGGACCCTTTTGACCTCAATGTGGACAAAGTTGATAACGGGGCCCAAAAATCAAAAATCTAAATACATGGTTAGATTCAGCATATCAAAGAACCCCATATATTCAATTTTTGTTGAAATCAAACAAAGTTTAATTTTGGACCCTTTGGACCTTAATGTAGACCAATTTGAAAACGGAACCAAAAATTAAGAATCTAAATACACGGTTAGATTCAGCATATCAAAGAACCCTAATAATTCAATTTTTGATGAAATCAAACAAAGTTAAATTTTGGACCCTTTTGACCTCAATGTGGACAAAGTTGATAACGGGGCCCAAAAATCAAAAATCTAAATACATGGTTAGATTCAGCATATCAAAGAACCCCATATATTCAATTTTTGTTGAAATCAAACAAAGTTTAATTTTGTACCCCGATTTGGACCAACTTGAAAACTGGGCCCATAATCAAAAATCTAAATACATGTTTAGATTCAGCATATCAAAGAACCCTAAAAATTCAATTTTTGTTAAAATCAAACTAAGTTTAATTTTGGACCCTTTGGACCTTAATGTAGACCAATTTGAAAACGGAACCAAAAATTAAGAATCTAAATACACGGTTAGATTCAGCATACCAAAGAACCCCAATAATTCAATTTTTGATGAAATCAAACAAAGTTAAATTTTGGACCCTTTGGACCTCAATGTGGACAAAGTTGATAACGGGGCCCAAAAATCAAAAATCTAAATACATGGTTAGATTCAGCATATCAAAGAACCCCATATATTCAATTTTTGTTGAAATCAAACAAAGTTTAATTTTGGACCCCGATTTGGACCAGCTTGAAAACTGGGCCCATAATCCAAAATCTAAATACATGTTTAGAATCAGCATATCAAAGAACCCTAAAAATTCAATTTTTGTTAAAATCAAACTAAGTTTAATTTTGGACCCTTTGGACCTTAATGTAGACCAATTTGAAAACGGAACCAAAAATTAAGAATCTAAATACACGGTTAGATTCAGCATATCAAAGAACCCTTATAATTCAATTTTTGATGAAATCAAACAAAGTTAAATTTTGGACCCTTTTGACCTCAATGTGGACAAAGTTGATAACGGGGCCCAAAAATCAAAAATCTAAATACATGGTTAGATTCAGCATATCAAAGAACCCCATATATTCAATTTTTGTTGAAATCAAACAAAGTTTAATTTTGGACCCCGATTTGGACCAACTTGAAAACTGGGCCCATAATCAAAAATCTAAATACATGTTTAGATTCAGCATATCAAAGAACCCTAAAAATTCAATTTTTGTTAAAATCAAACTAAGTTTAATTTTGGACCCTTTGGACCTTAATGTAGACCAATTTGAAAACGGAACCAAAAATTAAGAATCTAAATACACGGTTAGATTCAGCATACCAAAGAACCCCAATAATTCAATTTTTGATGAAATCAAACAAAGTTAAATTTTGGACCCTTTGGACCTCAATGTGGACCAATTTAAAAACAGGGCCCAAAATCCAAAAACTTAATACACGGTTAGATTCAGCATATTAAAGAACCCCAAGAATTCAAGAATAAAACCCCATTGAAATTGATCAAGAAATAAGCAATTTATACGAAGTATCTTCTTTTGCACAATACTGTGCAATTGAATATTTCTTGCTATTGCGCAATACTGTACAATTGACAATTTCTTGCTATTGCGATATATTGTGCTATTGGATATTTCTTGCTATTGCGCAATACTGTGCAATTGAAGATTTCTTGCTATTGCACAATACTGTGCAATTGAAGATTTCTTGCTATTGTGCAATACTGTGCAATTGAAAATTTCTTGCTATTGCACAATACTTATTAGATAATAATTTACACATCCTGTTTGGTGTGTATCTCCTACCATATCATTATTATTTGCTTTTAAATATTAATCAGAAATAACCAACTTAAAATGGAAAATTTTAAAAGAAAAAAAAAAGGAAAAAAAGAAAAAAAAAAATCCCCCCCCCAAATTTTTTGAACCCCCTTATGATTCATCACCCCCAAACTCAATCCCAGCCTTCCCTTTGTGGTATGGTACCTTGCAGTACAATTTCAGAGAGATCCATACACTTGAACACAAGTTATTGTCTGGAAACTAGAAAAATGCTTATTTTTGGCCCCTTTTTGGCCCCCAATTCCTAAACGTTTGGGGCAATTACCCCCAAACTCAATTCCAGCTTTCCCTTTGTGATATGGAACCTTGTAGTACAATTTCAGAAATATCCAAACACTTACACACAAGTTATTGTCATGAAACTAGAAAAATGCTTGTTTTTTGCCCCTTTTTTGGCCCCTAATTCCTAAAATTTTGAGGCAATTACCCCCAAAATCAATTACAGCCTTTCCTTTGTGATATGGAACCTTGTGGTACAATTTCAGAGAGATCCATACACTTACACACAAGTTATTGTCTGGAAGTTACAAAAATGCTTATTTTTGGCCCCTTTTTGGCCCCTAATTCCTTAACTGTTGGTACCATAACCCCCAAAATCAATCCCAACCTTCCTTTCGTGGTATTGAACCTTATGGTAAAATTTCATGGAGATCCATTCACTTAAACTAAAGTTAGAGTGCGAAAACCAATGTGTCTTCGGACGACGACGACGCCGGACGACGACGACGCCAACGTCATACCAATATATGACCAAAAATTTTTTAATTTTTGCGGTCGTATAAAAAATTATGAAAAGAAAAGTAGGGGTTTAGCTGACAAAATATTTACTGGCATCACATGGATAAAACTAAAGGATTCCGAATATCTGACAAAATTTTAAAAACAAGAGTAGCGAATCATCTTTAAACTTAGTGAACCTTATCACAAAGTCCATAATATACATTATGTCCATCATTCTTTACAGCTAGCCTACTCCATCAAGCCCAACCTATTCTTTACAGCTAGCCTACTCCATCAAGTCCAACCTATACCTTACAGCTAGCTTACTCCATCAAGCCCAACCTATTCTTTACAGCTAGCCTACTCCATCAAGTCCAACCTATACCTTACAGCTAGCCTACTCCATCAAGCCCAACCTATTCTTTACAGCTAGCCTACTCCATCAAGTCCAACCTATACCTTACAGCTAGCCTACTCCATCAAGCCCAACCTATTCTTTACAGCTAGCCTACTCCATCAAGCCCAACCTATTCTTTACAGCTAGCCTACTCCCTCAAGCCCAACCTATTCTTTACAGCCTGTTTCATTAAGTCCAACAATTTTTGTTTCATACAAACTAAACAATTGTAATATATCCATTATTATAGCTTACCTCAACAACGGCTCTTTTAAGCTCAATCCATTCTATACAAGTCAACAACCGTAATAACAAGTCCATTATTGCTGAAGTACCAATATGGTGCAGAAGTTGCCCTATAAAATCTTCTCGTGACTTTAAAAATTCAAAAATCTGGAAAAAAAAGAAAATTTCTTCAGTAGTCATTATAATGGTCTGTAAATTTGTAATAACATTCTTGAAATCATAGGAGTGACCCAAATTATATATGTATAAAGTCATAACTATTTTTTAACTGACTCTTTAGACTTGTATTATGGTAATCATGAGAGACCATAGATGCATTTCTTCATATTAACAATCATCAAGTAAGATTAAATGTGGTATACCATGTATTCTCATTTTTTCTAAAAATCTTAACCCAGAATGAATTAGAAATTTTTACAAAGTCTTTCATTACTGTGAAATCATTTATTTTCATGGGTGCCAATTTTCGTGGAATTAGGAAAACTTACATTTTCATGGTTTTGCAAACAACCTTATAGTAAAATGTGTCATTCGTTGCACATTTAAATTCGTTGTTCGCCTGTACCCACGAAATCCAGGAAAATGGGTGTCCAACGAATAATATTGACTCCACAGTATTGCAAAAATTGCAATGGCATAGGTTTCGCAAAATAACAAAGACTCATTTTTAAATTTTAAAGTTTGTATTCCGAAATTTCCTGAAATTGCACTAATTTATCTTGCAATTTTTGTACATTGTTCAACCATAGCAATAATAAATGTGCGCCAAAATTTCAGAATTAACAGTTATTACTTAATTTGATAGTCCTTCTGCATAGAACAGGCATTTAAACACAATTTTTTTTTAAAGAGTATCCTATGTGTAGATGGCAAAGTTATATTTATTTTCATTCCTTGCTAACAAAAAACTTGACAATACTTGTTTCAATTCTCAAGTATTGGCATCAGGTTAAGAGATAAATACTGACCATTTCACTTTTCCTAGTGATCAGTAATCCCATAACTTTACTGAAGAAACTAGCTAACAATGGGTTGAGAGGTTTTTCTCCCTCTAAAAAGCTATACAATTTGATAACTAATTCTTCTGTTCCAGCTAAAGCATCTGTAATCTGCTGGACGTCAGAGGTCAACAGCTCACATGCTGTGTTTGGAAATCTGTTGGAAAGAAATTACAGATTCAGTATTAGTGTCACACAGAACAAACAACTTATAAAGCAAGCTGGAAAATCAGGATTATTCAGAGCTGATCAAGGGTCCGGAAATGGTCATATTTGCCAGTCATGACCTAAACTGATAGCTATTTGTCCTAAAGGTCAGATTGGGATTTAGGACATATTTTTTTACAGAAATAATTTCGGTCATTACATTGAGATCGTGTTTCTTAATCACCATTTACACTTGTTTTTGTCTTGTAATCCCTTTCCTGTAATAAAACTGCCACTCCAGCATAAATGATATAATCCTGAGGGCACTCCTAATAACTATAATAATGCCTCCAGGAAATATTGGCTAATGACCTCTAATCACTTTTTACCTGTGTTTTTAATTCACACTGGACAGTGATCACAAGCTCAGAACTAGTATTATAAAGAAATTAAAATTCCGAGACAACTATCTTCGTTATTTAATTACTTTTCAGCAAGGACAAGTAGAAAAAGTAATTTTTCACGAGTTAAATATGTGCTTTATTTACAATGTAATACGCATGCGTGAAACTGTCTTCACCAGATAAGACATTTAATTGTAAAATGCAAAATGATTTCATGCTAAATTAAACGAGTGCAACTATTATCTGTTGTATTCAGACAACTTTAAAAGTAATAAAATTAAAATTCCTGTGATTTCCATCCAATTTGATAAACAGAACAAATCCCAGAAATGAATCCGGAATTATTAATACTTTAGTATTGTCGCAAAACTTCCTGTTCTAATTTTGTCTTCAAAATCGAAAGAAATATTAGTGATGTCTGAGAAATTTACCATTTTGAGTCATTAAAATCATTTCAATTTTAAACAGTTGCTTTCCATGAACTGTACTTGGAACATTTTATTTTAAGAAATTTTATGCAGTAAATGCGACGAAACTGTCAATACCAGTTCGTTACTGCTGTGAATTTAGTGTGATTTCGACAATTTAAAAAAGGTCCCAACTTTTAAGTCATCTCAAAATGATCGAAATTGTGTGAAAAAATTTCCAGATCCTTGGAGCTGATACAATATGTATTACTAAGTAGTGTATGTGTGTATGTGAATTAACTTTTCTTACATGTGACACCAATACCAGTTCTCAGATGCATGCATACAATAACCATCATAAGAGCCTTTTATGGCTGACTATACCTTAGAAGTTTGCTCATTGTTGAAGGCTTTATGGTGATCTATATTTAAGAAACCATGTCATTTGGATTCTGGTGGAAAGTGCTAATATCTAACCCCATTATAATACACACAAGTGTTTCAGTTAAACATGTTAAATGTCAGTCTTGCTGTCATAAGAGTTGATGACATTGAATCACTGTGAGACAGGTGATTGCTGTTTATTAGATATGATAAATAATTAGATCATAACAATGACACTGTCATATACTAATATAATGACTAAAATATATATGAGAAACAGGCATATTATGCCCTCAATTTTAGAATTCATTCATACATTTTTGTATTATTCAAATTATCAGCCAATATGTGTTCTACAAGGATCACCAGTCCTTAAGCCTTCCATTTGATACCTTAATCACTAAAATATATTCTACATAGTTTTATATACACCTATCGCTATTTGTCACAGAGTTTTCTGTAAAATTTTGATCGCATAAGAGAAAATTTCTGACGCCACAAAGGATAAGTGATTTTTGTTTGAAGTCAAAAGTTCAAGTGTCGCAAATTCTCAGGTCATGTGTTGCAGATTCCCAAATAGTGATAAGGTCTATTTACATCTATGTGTAGGAACCTTTTTGTTTTAAATATGTACTACTTTCCAGTATGCTCTTTTTTGACCGAGCCAGATTTTGATGGTGTTACATGTTACAAAGTCTATCCTAATCATTTCCCTAAGAAATCAATTCAAACCGGTGCTAGGGACTGTCTAAAACTTACAGTAGGGTGAGGGTTTTATTTTTTTTTGCTCTGTGTTGAAGGCCTCACTTTCACTTTGAGATGTCTGATGAAGAACAGCAATAAGTGTTTTTTGCTGTGGATGCACTGATTTTGAATCATGGATGAATACCCCATATCCTTTGATTTTCTATTATGGATGTATTTCAGAGGTAAACAACGGCAATCAAGAGCAATTACTACTATGAAAACTCAACCTCCAACCAAGAGTGATTTTAAACCAGTATTTAAATTACCAATCTACTCACCTGTATTTACATTTCTCATCTTCTTCATCCTCTGGCTCTACGGTTATCATTTTAACCATGCAATCCATGTTTTCTGGTGTTATAATGCTGAAAGTAGATCAGACAATTTATATTTAAAATCTGATATTCACTTTCTGTAACTCAAAATTTTCATTAAGAACGATGGCTTCAAAACATTGGCAAACTTATATTACATGCATATTCAGAAAGTGCATGCTAAGGGCTGTTCCAGAAAAACCAACATTTGACGGAATGGGCCAAGGGAAGGCACTTCTAAATCTCAGCTAAGGGTGGCTGTCGAATAATTTTTTGGAGGAACAGTCCTAATGACATACTGATATACCTGCTAGATGTACAATACTGACACAATGATCAAATTTCTAATTATTTAAAACGTGCAAGTTAACATGTTAAGTCTGCTGGAATACAAGTCCCCTAGTAATGTATATTGTTATTTGGAAATGCTGAGCTTTTTTGGTAAATATTCAAGTATATATAAAAATAAGTAGATGTGGTATGATTGCCATTGAGACAACTCGCCACAAGACACCAAATGACACAGAAATTAACAACTATAGGTCACTGTATGCCCTTCAACAATGAGTGAACCCATACCGCATAGTCAGCTGTAAAAGGCCCAAAAATGACAAATTTATGTAAAACAATTCAAACGAGAAAACTAACGGCCTGATTTATGTACAAAATAATGAACGAAAATTAAATATGGTATACAGCAACAAACGACAAACACTGAATTACAGGCACCTGACTTAGGTCTCTTTTTCAAGCACTTTATTATTCATCATGAACTACTGTATCAACACTTACAAATCTATGAGCTTTTTATTCTGTGCCTTACATTCCTGTAGTATATCATTTTCATCCATTAATTCTTGGAGAGTGACATCCTGTAAAATAAACCATCATTCTCCTGACTTCAAATATGGAAATCAATCAAGCAAAGACACACCTACACTAGTGTATACAAAGGAGGTATGTAAATAAAAGTTACACATTAGTAGAGAACAATAAACAAGGAGTCAAATGATGCAAGCTTTAACTACCTGAAAATTATAATGGGTAAAGTGAACCAACACCCTGAAGTGGTCGACGTGTGGTAGCGGTCAAGTTAGGGTGGATACCTAGTGGTATTCATAAAGGGGTAAAGTGAACCAACACCCTGAAGTGGTCAACGTGTGGTAGCGGTAAAGTTAGGGTGGATACCTAGTGGTATTCAATAGTTGTCTTTCTACACGTACATAAAATTATAGAAAATCAAGACATCATGTTATGCCGAAATAATAAAGAATTGGCGTCATCAGGATGGTTAGAATATGTGGACTTCCTGAAGTCCACATTTACATACAATGTACTTCAGGGATAATTTTTCTTATTGTAACCATGGTAACTGTCCTGATGACGTCACTCATGTGGTGAAACATGTAGACATAAGACTCCGTGTTGAAGACCGTACTTTGACCTATAATGGTTTACTTTTATAAATTTTGACTTGGATGGAGAGTTGTCTCATTGGCACTCATACCACATCTTCTTATATCTATAATAAATTCTTTATTATTTTGGTATAACATGGGTGTTGTCTTTATTTTCTATAATTACTTGAAAGTTAATCTAAATGTATAACGATCAATCCCAATCAGGATCTTCTGCACCTGATAGTTGATGGAAAATCTACTATTGGTAAAATTTGTAAAAAATAACTGTTTCACCAATAAACAAATTTCTCAATATCTGGTATTAAGTGTAAGCTCCCTAGAAATAAACACAGATTTTTTATGTTTTCAAATAACTTTTACAAAATAAATCCTTAATTTAAATAGAGAAATTTGGCGCATTCTAAATTAAAGGTTTAATCAAAGTAATGATGATGGCGACAAAAACAATATATATCATAACTTTTTGCAATTGATTTGGACACCATTCAAATGCCATTATAAGGGATGAAATTTTTTTGTATGACTTTTGAATAGCCAATACTTTTTTGAACTACAACAACTGTAATTCTAGTACTGTAAATTCAGTAATTATTACGTTCATTTATTATTGCGATTTTTGAAGAATGGACAAAAATGCGAGACTACTTATTGTGATTTCAGGAAAATCTGCATACTGATGTATATATCAGATATCTGAATGCGAGTTCTAATTATTACGATACTCACCTTGTCGCATTATTTGCAATAATAAAAACCTCACAATAATTTTTGAATTTACAGTAATTACTACAATAATGTAATGTGTTCCCTACAGTCCATCATACTAAAGAAATCCAGAAAAAGGTATATAAAAACCAGGTGCAATTTAACAATATTGATTGTGACTTACCTCCTTCCCAAGCAAGGTATCAATTTTTGAAGTTGTGATAAGATTAAACTTCCAAAACATCTTGTTATCTGGAAAAAGAAAGATTAAGTTAAGATTCTGTTATGTTAAGTAGTTATGGCTGACACAGCTACAAGCTATAATCCAAAGAACACAATTTGAAATCAAGAATAAAGTAAAACAATTATTTAATTTCCCCTGGTTTAGCTTCAGCAATACAGTAATAGAGATGTTTAACTGGATATGTGTGTCAAAACAATTCAGAACACAAGTTGGATGCAGAATAATTCTGGACAATTTCCTTTAGATTGTGAAACTTTTTTGTCGGCTATTTAAGGGAATGTAAGTGTATATATAACATACCTGCAAACTTCAGTAATTTTAAACCTTTGTTAATTTGTATCTTGATCGTAAAAATAGCCTTAAAACAAGATTTCCATTTGTGAAAAGGTTTGAGAAACTAAGCCAATCAGTATTGTTTTTCGTGTGATCATAATGTATGAATTATCACTTGAAAAATGTGTTTACAATACGATGGATAACGAGCATTGGGATAGGGTAGGGTCACATGGTGGTTTTCTTCCTGTTCTTATCCAACTATTTATTAAAACTATAGAACCCCCGACAGATAGTTTTGTTTGCAACTAATACACTTGATCAGCTGTCAGATTGTTGCAGTTTACAGGTAAGGTTTTTAGCACTAAAAAAAAAACACAGTTTCAATCAAAAACACAGAATTACCTGGAAAAAAAATTACTGACCAGAAAATGTTCACACATTTATAAGCCAAAGTACATTGGAAAATATTAAGACTCAAAAGGTTTTTGACCCACAAGCAATTTAAAGTTAACTGGAGCTACTCATTCAAATGAGACAGTCACCCATCAAGATTTTATGAACTATGTCATTTTGTTCCAAAAAGAAATGAACTAATTAATCTAATATATATATACATATATATTATATATTTATTTTTCAAACATTTAATATGAATTAAAAAAATATTTGGTTTATAAATATCCTTATTCAGGCCACCCTTAACAAATTCTTTGTTTGACGTTGCCTTCCCATGCCTTGGGGTGTTGGGAAGATGGGTAGGGATTTTATTTATTTTTTGGCCAACTACATTAGTTACAAGACAAGAAAACAACTTTAAAGCATGAAAAAAAAAACATTTTAAACAAAATTTAAAATATGAGTTATGAAATTTTCGGGAAGGCTGCTTTTAAAGAGGGTATGTAGACAACATCAAACTATTTTAATTTTACTTTTGGCCTCATAACAATTAATTCCTTTATACATCTTTCAAGTAAACATGCCCCACAAGTGTAAACCTATAACAGACTACACGAATGAATTTTATTTTGACTGGACATTCGGTCTGGTAAACAACCTAGTTTTACCAGACCGAATGAAAATTTACAAGACCTTTTTTTTTACATCTTATTTCTCATCTCAAAATGTACAAAAACAAAATCATGTGACAAGAGTGTATATTTTGATGGAAGTTGTGCACAATTGCTTGAATGCATTTCATTGATAAAGAAATGTAGTGTCACATGACATGAAAATTATTTGTGAACTTAAAATAATTTTAAGAGTTTCTGTACATGCTGTATAAAATATTTCCTGTTTCTTCTTTCTTTTTTATATATCTTTTGGTTTTCAATTCTAGTGTTTAATTATATTTCATAGCTGTATTTTGTGACCTGCTTGGATTTATTAAATTTATTTACTGTATTTGATCGGCAAACCCCGGAATAAGCTTTATCCGTTCCCGGAATCTGATCCGGTATTGTCTACATTTCCGATTGATGGCAGCCATTGTCTGTTGTTTTTGTCAGTCAGATATGGTTTACTCAGATTTACACATTACTTGTTGGTGATTTTCGACATAAAGCTAGCGGCTGAACAAAATAAACATCGCTGTCATGAATAGTAAAGAAGAAAATGAATTATGAGATCGTTTGGGAATTTTGTTAGAATGCTAGAAAAAATCCATGAAAAAAACACCACCAGACATTCGGACCAGAATTCAACAAAATTTTACCACACCAATAAAATTGAGAATGGAAATGGGGAATGTGTCAAAGAGACAACAACCCGACCATAGAAAAGACAACAGCAGAAGGTCACCAACAGGTCTTCAATGCAGCGAGAAATTCCCGCACCCGGAGGCGTCCTTCAGCTGGCCCCTAAACAAATATATATACTAGTTCAGTACTAAACTCCAAATTGTACACAAGAAACTAAAATTAAAAATAATACAAGACTAACAAAGGCTAGAGGCTCCTGACTTGGGACAGGCGCAAAAATGCGGCTGGTTAACCATGTTTATGAGATTATCCATTATTCACCGGATTTGTCCGACGAATTTCGTGTAGTCTGCTATAAATAGGGCCCAGGTTTGTGACATTATGAAAAAGTTGTGTAATTTCAGAACTTATCTGGATTGAAATAAATAGGGCAGTCTTCGCACTCAACCACAGGCCCAGTAAAAATTGTCTCTGCAGGCTAATAGAATATAACTAAAATTTTTATAATATTCAGATTCTGGCCTGTACTGTAAGATTCAAAAGTTTATCCTGAAGAATGAATAGCGACAAGGTGAATGTAACCCACCACTCTGCCATGAAAATCACTTAAACTGGTTTTAAAGTAACAATTTCTGACCACAATTAGAAAAGATAAAACAGGAAACCAATGTCCAATGATTAAATTACAAACTACCAAACATTGACAGATCAAACCACAGGGACTCTTTAAGTCTGTATGAAACAGTCCAACAATCGGACCAGCTGAAAAGTGAAATAGGGGGACCTGGTGTTATTTTGGCAATCAGAACTGACAGGTCCAACAGTTAAAGCAACCTGTAGGTAGGTTGGTCAAATACTGTCTTTACCACTCCGGTACAACATGGTAGGCAATAATATGGTTCCTTTGATTTCTTTTGGGGATTTTGCCTATACCATCATTTAAAAGCATTTGATTTGCCACAAATATTACACACAGTACACCAAAACACTATAGCCATGTTTTGACCTTAATAAATCACGAGTATAAATATGCATGCAAAACAACAGCAGATAATAAAACATGTTATTACGCACAGAATGCAACACTAACATTTGCAACAGTTGTGTTTTATTAGATAGACAGGACACATTTTTTAGTTGTATACCCACATACTCATTACACAGCAAAACCTACGTGAACTGAAAGTACTACACGTAAACGGTCAATTTAGAGCTCGCCAGTGAAATAAGCAGCATTTATGTTGACTCTGCATTAATTAAGAGTGATAACTGTATAAAAATAATGCATAGAATTTGTTTATTAACCTTTAGAGAAGACTGTGATTTATTTTATCAAATGTAAACACGGAGAAACTTCTTCAATATCAAATAGACTCCACGGGTTTCTTGGTTCATTTCCAGTTTTTCATGTTGAAGGATTCATGACATCAAATGCAATAAGTTAAATATGATTCTATGGTTTGGGTTTTGCAATAATTAATCGTCAGATCATTGAATAACCAATATATATATGATATTAATCATGTCAGGCGGGAACGAGCACTTCTCAAAATGGCGACGCTGAATATCCCATAATCAATTTTCTACGTTCTCACGAGAAATTTGTATAAATTTTATTTTTAATTCTAAAACGATAAAATGACATTAAATTACTATTTCCATTACAAAATTGTACATGAAATGATTTTATTTTTTAATTATCAAGCACCTGCGCTGTTGTCATAATAAATTTGAATACGCATGCGCGTTCATTGATGTTGCACTTCAGGCGATCATCTGAAAAATCTGTAGTTTACAAACGGACAGAAAAAGTCTTTCAGCTCTGAAAAAAATTATTCCGGTAAGAAATTTTGAGTTAAACTTTGTTGATTAGATATTTATTTATACTTTTTGTTGAAAATTGTGAGCTGTTACCTTTTATATTTTTCAAAAAACGTTATTACATGACCAATGGCATATCAAATGTTACCGGTGAGTAAGGAGCGGTTTCTCAATTTTTACAATTTTTAATAAAAAACTTACTGTGACAGTTGTCAAATTTGAAAGTTTATGACTTATTTTGTAATTAGGGTGACTTCTAAGGTTTATTTTTCATTTCCTGTTTTGAAATTAAAGATTTTGGTGAAAAACTGTGCACATGTATGTACACGATGAACTTGATCTGGGCGATCTGGGCCTGCGCCAATCATAAATTCCTTTGTTCCAAAATAGGAAAACGCTGTGAAGCGTAACCTTGTCCAAACGGTCATTGACACAATTACACAGAGCGGCCTATTGATTGGTGGTATGTCGATTTTAACATATATGTAGAAAGCGGACGTTAACCATAATCAGAATAGCCATTGATCAGGCAAAAGAAAATATATTATTAAATACGAATTGAAGGAATTTATTGATTTGTGAGAATGACATAGATATATATTGATAAAAGACTCAATTAATTTAGGTACAAAGGGGTTAAGTGGAATGAAGTATAATTTCAACTGAATTTCCTTTGATATCATAATGACTTTTGAATTCATATTTTGATCAGTATGTATTACTTTGGTTTTTTTTATCACTATCAGTATAATTGTTTAAGATAATTCAGTTATTTCAATATTACCATTTCACCAAGTTTGTTGGTATACCAGAGGACTGCATTTTGCCTGTTTTATTTAAATATTCTTTTATATTTGCTGATATGTCATAGACATAGTTAACAATGGTTAGTATTAAATAGTCCAAGATATTTGGTATGTGGTATTCAATTTTTTTAATTTTTAAAAATATTACAGATCTGTTAACATTAACATATTGAAAAAAATGGCAAACACTGTTTGTCTCATTGGCATACAAACAATTTCTCCCTATTTTCATATCTATTTATTATATAATTATGTTATTTTCAGATTTATAAATAACAAATATACTGTACAAGGAAAGATGTTCAGTTTTCATAAACCTAAGATTTACCGGAGCAATAACGGCTGTTGTATATGCCGTGCAAAATCATCAAGTTCTCGCTTTACTGACAGCAAGCGTTATGAATGTGACTTTGAAAATTGCTTTAGAATTAAGGAAAGACGTGCTGGTGAAATATGTAATGCATGTGTACTTTTGGTGAAAAGATGGAAAAAGCTGCCCTCAGGAACTAATAGACATTGGCATCATGTAAGTTTGTATCGTTGACTTTATAAAACAAATTGATTTTCACACGAAGAAAAAAATAAAGAAGCATCTGCAAGTTATTAATTTTTCCAAAAAAAATTAATTTAGAATATTGAATATTAGATAGATAGTCTCGTTAACTGAAGCATAATGTGTAGTGGTAGTGCTGTGTAAATATTTGTCATACTTTAAATTCCATAGATTACACAGGGACTGATCACTGTGTGTGTCAGAAGTAGGTCATGTTACCTGACATTGTGTGTACTCAAGACAGGTCAAAATACACATGTATTGACCTTCAGTTTCCTAATGATTGATCTGTGGTGTACCAGAATAGATGTATTATCCAAAAATAAATGTTTTACATAGTGAAGGACTAAAAATGTAAAATTACCTGGGGCAGTCATTGAATAAGCAATTTATATACAGTGGTTAAAATTAAATTACCATATTATTAATTTTGAAAATGTGTGTTATTTTGCAAATGGGGAATCAATTAATTGTTTTAATGGTGTTAGATAATAACTGAAACCATGCAACTACCATCAATTCTAATGACATTCATCAGATTTTTGTAGGATAGGGGGACATTTTCTTCTATAATTACTGACAATATTTTGTTATTTATTACCCTCCAGAGGGTATAAAGATCCCTCAAAAAACATGTTGAATGACATGCCAGTGGAAGTAAGACAGGCTCATCCTGTTAATCAACTCTTGTGTAATAAATGTCATAAAATGAAATCTGATTATGTTAATAGGGCCAGTCTGTGTAACTTCCTTATTTGTAATGATGCTGGGTTGTATAATTAACAGTTGCCCTAGACAGCTTTAATTCCTTAAATAAATAAACAAACAATGTTTGATTAATTCTTATATGGGACTAATACATAACATATATAATTATCTAGTGGTCCCAGTTCTTATGTAATATTACATTATCAGGCATTTCTATTGAAAGGTCATATAATAATCATTACAAGTAAAATTAAAATTAGTTTTGCTTGTAATATTTTATTCTTGAGGGCGTACAATAAAATCTGAAAATTGAGAAACCATCATATTAGTTACGTAGATCAAAGCTTGATGACAATATTTCTCTGTTACCCTATCAAGTTTTCGGGAGAAATAAACACTTGCTTTCCCACCAAAAAATTGAACTTTGTATGAAGGCCAAACAAGCACCTGCCTGTTTAAGTGTAGTGTCCTTATAAAATATGTGCATTTTAATCTCAGTTTTAAAGTATTACTGGGTCATTGACTGCTTTTAACAGTCTACTGCACTCTGAAAATTTAAAGAATAGGAGTTAGCCTGTATATTATGAAATATCTTTATTTTACAAACTGTCTGTAATTCAAGATTTATATATTTGTGTTGATACAATAGTTTGCTCATTTTTGGACAATATTCTGTCTTTTACTGTTTGAAAAAAAAAAACGATTTTAAAAAATCAATACTAAGTCTAACTCAACTAACCACACAGATCCAGACTCCATTTTTGTAACTTCGTAAATATAACTCACATGGCTTTTGTCATGTAGCATTAAAGCACATCTGAAGCATGTATACAATCTTCTGAAAATTCTTGTTTTACTTAAAATACTTAAATCTTGAATAATTATATATTTGCTTTATTTTAATGTATATTTATTTTATTATTATAATTAAAATTTTGTTTAGTTTTTGTTTCTCCTAAATAGCATTGATATAAGTTTTTTCCGTGTTTACAGGTTGTAGATGCAAGAGCTGGACCAGGAATAAAATCAACGACCAAATTAAAAAGCAAACAACAGCTGAGTCCGACTATGGGGAAATACAAGTCTCCACTTAAAACTAGGAAGTCTCTTTACAACACACCTTCATCAAGTCCTACATCCTTCTTTGATGAATCTTCAAGTAAGGAGACATTTATATTTCATGTACAAAATTGTTTCTCTATTTCTTGTTTAACTCTGGTATAATTGGACTAAGTGGAATTATAGTTTGACATCTTCATACAGAAAAAAAGATGTACAAACCACCACAAAGAGTTACATGTTATCCACTCTAGATTCTGTGACTTCTTGCAGGCACAAAATGAGGTCACAAAACCAAGGAAAAATGTGTTTTTTTTATATATACAAGTGTTAATCAAAGAGACAATAGTAAGAGATAATTTGCAAATAAGATGAGTTCATGAGATTTTATTTTTTGTGTCAGCATGCAATTTTGCATATGGCAATATGGAGAATTTTGATCTTGTCATGTTTGCTGAACACATATCTGACATCTCCCTTTATTCATATTATACATCATTATATGTATATATACATAGAAATAAGGAGAACTTATTGGAAAGTATTTTCTTATAACAGTTGAAATATCCTACATGTTGCACGTTTTTTCCAATTTGCAATTTGATACCAGTATATTTTTACATCAGTCTGTTGAATCTGCCTACATATCAATTTAGTCAGTTTCTAGCTCAGTGTGTCAGTAGCCTTAAGTCTGCACTTGTAGCATTTAAATATTGATAGCCTAGAAAGATGGTAATTTGATATCTGCTGTTAGCATTTAAGTAAAAGATTTTATATAACCATGGATGATAAGGTCAATGATCACTATGCATTTCTTTATTCTTCTGATATTTAAACAATAAGAGGTACCATAAAGGGTTAGTATTCCATAACTATCAAATTCAAAGAATTGATTTTGGTTTTGGTCAAAACATGTTTTGCGGATGAAAGAAAATTTGATTAACAAATTTTAGCAAAAATAGTTTCTGAAAAGTTTGAGACAACGAGAAGTTGTACTATGTGTTTCAACTTCCATTTAATCCAAGTCTTAAACACTCCTTAAAAGGAAATAAATGTTATGGACAAATGTTGTATAACATATTTGCAATAAAACTACCCACATCTTTGCATGGTAGTGTGTTGACTGTTGGGGGTGGGTGATTAGGATTAATTTAATTGTATAAACATTGTATATGATAATAGGATGATCATTAAGGGATTTATGGGAGCAGCTGAGTCAATACGACCTAATTAAACCAGGGCTCTCTATCAGGGTAATCATTTACATCTGTCACTGTTTGGACTAAGCATCTGTTTTATTCAGGAAATCAGATATAATCTTGTTATGTCATGGTCAGTTAGGCCATTGATTTTAATTTGTTTCGTTATGTATGTATTGGTTATTGTTCCAATAAATTAATGCTCACTCCTTGCATCACATTTTGTCAAACCCCACTCCTTAGTCCAAATAAGAAAGTGGAGTGTCTTTAATAGCCAAAACTTTAAGTAAAACTAAAAAAGAAGGCCTTTTTTTCTGAATTATAGTTAAGTGTCAAATCTACATTTGAGGTTCTTTAGCTGTACACCAGTCTGTCAATAACAAATATAAATCATGACCAGATAATATGACCATTTTGAAGCCATGCCTCAGGCCTCATGGGCACACTTACATTTTGTTTTAATACTTTGTATTACTCTAGATGTATAATTTACATCTGTGGTATTACTTAAAACTGACAGAAAAAAATCTGTCTTCAAATGGTATATGTATACTAATGAGGTCAATTTTAATCAGGAAATATTTGTTATGCTACCTACATCCTGCAGTGCGTGTAGTCTCTCATCTAGGTCAAAGGGAAAAAAAATGTTGATCAGAAGGAGAACTACAAATTAGATTCAAATGTGTTTGACCTCAGTATCATTATATCATTTTTTCTCTTTCTTTTTTTGGTCAAGTATGAGAAAATTCTAAATTGTTATAATTATTGTGTCTTATCAAAATCAAAGTAGTAAATTGCTTTGCTCTTCATGGGTCCTTTATTAGATTAAACGATTGTTATGTCGAGTATATTTTGTTATTTGCAAAAGAGGACACAGTCAATCAATGCAGTTAGTTTTCAAACAGAAGAATAAATGCATTCTATTTAAAACTTCCAAGTTCCGAATTGAATGCTGGGTATTATTGACACAAGTGGCAGCTCTAGAAATTACATGTGTATTGAAATAAGGGTGTTGAACTAGATATTTGTCATTTGAAGAATACTTGTATATTGAATTATAAGTATTGACATGGACTCGATATTGAGTAATTGACTGTCCTCTAAAGAATACTAGTACACATTTTTATTTAGGGGCCAGCTGAGGCCTACCTCTGTGTGCAGGATTTTTTCGCTCCATTTAAGACCCATTGTTGGCCTTCCGCTGTTATATGCTCTTTGACCGGGTTGTTGTCTCTTTGACATATTCCCCATTTCCATTCTTAATTTTATTGTATATTGAAATCAGGGTATTGTCACAGATGTCAAATGGATGTGTATGTCCTGACATGACAAGATGGTTGGCATGTGAACATTATCAGTGAAGGAATACATTGGATATTGATGAATTTGATGGTATTGATGGGTTTACTTGAACCTTTTTACACCACATTGCCAAGTGTAAAGTAAAACTGTTGAACCCATCTGCACCCCTATGTCAAGTTCAATCAATAGGAAAAGTTTTCTGGGTTTTTGTTTTGTTGGGATGATGTCTTATCAATATATACTCGACATAAACATATTTAATATTGTACAAGTTGGAGTAAGAAGCAATGTCCTGATCAATGCACCTACACCAAAACCATAAAATAACTTGGCCTAAATCATCCCTGATCTACATGGGGATCTGACCTTGTATGTCTTATTAGCACTGCATCCATTGGGTTAGATATACAATACTGATGGCCACAGAAGAGATTGGAATGCAGATCTGACATTATTTGAAATATTTTATGCAAATGACCTGAGTTAAGCACAACATGATTGGAATATATTATAAATAGATTTTCTACACCACTTCCTCCCTGGAATGGTTATTGATTTAGTTACATCATGTCAGTAATTTAATAAGTGGTGTATTTTTTAATAAATTTCCTTTGATGCATTTGAAGTGTGCATATGTTTTCATTATCTCTGACAGAGAGAAAGATAGGCATGCTTTACTGGTAATGCATTTAGAAGCTGGATGTGTCATCTGTTTTTTTTTAAGGAAAAATCTGTTAGTGCTGTAATATTGATTGGAATAAAGCTATTAATAAGTTTTAGGTTACTATTTGCTAAATTAATAAAATAGAATGCCTGAACTAATTGGTATTGATGAATGCAACTGATTAAAGATAAGAAATGAATCAATTTCAGATCCTGTACTCATTATAACATTAGGTTACTAACATTTAAATGATGTTTTGTCTAGTTTGGCTTGTCTTTCCAGTACAGTATGTGACAATTTTTTTTATTATATAAAACTATAATATCCAGCTATGTCAGGAGGGTTATCCATAGGCTCCTTAATGAAAGTGAACCAGAATCATACAAATTTAAGTGGTTTGAATCAAATGATTAACCCCCTGGTATTTTAAATTCCATTGATCATGTTGAATGTTTCAGCAAAGTGTAAAAAAATCTCAATTTAATGTCCCAAGGACTCCCAAATGGAAAGTCACCTTGACTATATATTATTGGATCTCACTGGCCACAGTGGCTTGTTTTTGTGGTTTAACAGGTATTTCTGATTACTCATAGTTGTAGGTGATGTTGTTTTGAGTCAGCAAATTTTGATCATCAATTATGAATTATTACAGATATAAGAATTTTGTTTTTTTAGTTTTGAATTGAACATGTTGCCAAGGAAATCTGTCTTTTAAAGTCATATTGGCTGAGAATATGAAAAATCCTGAAGGTTAAAAACCATATTATTAGTATATAGAAAAAAAATGTGAGTCAATCTGGTCAGCATGGTAAAACAAATTACGCCCAAGTATAAGACTCTTTTGAATGCACCAAAAAAAGGTTCAGTTGGGTAGTTTAAACTCTTTTATTATGATTTTCAGCCTTAGTATGAGAATGACTGGCTTCTAGGTCATTAAACTTTACTCAGTACTCAGAGTACAAAATCTGTGCTCGAAACACCGAATCCAGTATTTTGATTGGTTGATATCCTAGTCGGAGTACAATAATCGTATTGGAAAGTTTTAGGACTGCAAGGTCTGGTGTATACATAAGCAACTTTAACATTTCTAATGATTTGCTACTGGAGTCATTGAAGCAAAGAACAATCAATCATTCTTTTCTCAAGGATACAATTTAAGATTTATAAGGCCCTTATTTTGGGTTAAATTTTATTACAGAAAAAAAATTGAAGGGATGTCATAATGAATCGTCACTGATTATATATCTTTCGAATTTTGTTTTTCCATGAATAAGAAATAGACTGTTTGGGTTTTTCTCAATGTTGAAGGCTGTACAGTTGCCTATAATTGCTTACATCCACTTCATTTGAAGTTTGGTTGATAGTTGTCTCATTGGCAATCATACCACATCTCCTTATTTTTATATTAAGTGGTTTAAAAGTTAACATATTGTAAAGACACTTTTCTATTGGTGAAGATTGTATGTTTATTATTGACCTCAAGATATGGTTTGTGTTGTTTGGTTGCTGTCTTATTGATGTTCACCTCACATCTCCTTTTATTTAAATGTAAACATCTCCCTTCAAAGCTGTGAATGCATATGTTTTCTTTACAGTAAATGAAGATAGTTGTGATAAGGATATGTTCAGCGACAGTGAAGAATCTGAGGAAGAAATTGCAGTTCCAACTCTACAGAAACCAAATAAACAGAAGAGAAAGTCCACAGATCCCAGAATTAGTCCCTTCTTAGATCTCACCTACTGGAAAAAGTAAGTAGCAAACCTGCTTACATAAGTAGAGAAACTGATCCAAAACAGAAGAGAAAGTCCACAGATCCCAGAATAAGTCTCTCTTTGAATCTCACCTACTGGAAATTTAGATAAGCAGCAAACCTCTATAGTCTATACATACAAGGTTTGCAGACATGACCATAGATTTTTTTCTTTTACAAATCTCTTACTCATGAGGTAGAGTATTCTATTAACATTTTTGTTCCTAGAATCAAACAAAACAGAGGTTTTTTATTTTACCATTCACCACAGAGATGGAACTAGATCCTTACTAATTTTATTCCCACACATACAAGAAAAAGATTCATTTACTGTTGTATGACCAAAGAACTCACCGTTTTAAGCATAAGTCACCTAGTTCAAATTGTGAGATATACAATTACATCATGTACATTTTTGAACCAGGAATTTATCAGTGTGACATCACAAATAAAGTCAATAATACAGGTAAACAAATTATCAATAGGTGGGGTTAATGGTTCAATAACTTTATGTTGCACTAAGAAATGCAGTTATTCCCCTAGTGTGGGTACATTGACCTTGGAGGACATTTATGCACTGATTTTTGTCCTTGGATACCAAAAAAAATCATTAAACTCAACTTAAGTTCAATAGCCTCAAGTCAGATCTAATTAACTCTTTTTTGGTTGATAGATAGATGTGATGAATGGTTTGATATTCTCAGTAGAAAAACTACAGTCAGCATTAAATGTGTTCTATTGTATTCTATACAGTAAAACCTCCGTACAAAAAATCATTGAGTAAATTGGTAAACCAGACTATGATGAACATATCTGTACACAGTACAATTTATTCTTTAGTTAATTAGCCTCTATAAATGTTATCCAAGCACAGGTCTATCTAATGCAAACATAATCCATGGTGTAGAATGGGTATGGTGTCACCGTCTGTAAGGACTTCACCATATCAAGGCCAAAAGACTATAGTTGTGTTTCCTGCCTCACTACCTACCCAAAAATGTTCATGCTAATTCCCAATCATATTTTATGGACATTTCTAGTTAAATACATTTAAAGTCGAGGTACCTTTCCCTCTATATCTATATAAAATATTTCAAACATGAAATCATTTGATCTACTTAACTACCCTATTTTTTTACTGCCAGACAGAAAATGCATATAAGATGTTGTTTTTTTGGCCTAATTTCAGTTTTTGTTACACTTCTAGGTTATCTGATCATTGCATGATATAGACATTTCTAGTGTTATAATTGCATTCGTGTCTCATTTGTATATGATTACATATTAATGACTTAAGTTGTAGTACAAAACTGTCAGTCATTTTGACATCTCTGTAAAATATATATGTCAAATCATCAACTAATATTAGCTATTGAAGGTGACACTGTCAATTTTTTTCTAAGACAAAAGATTTTTTTTTTAAGTTATTAGAGGTTAAAAAGATAAGTACTCCAACTTCCATCTGGTCCAGAAATGCTTCAAATGGTGTCTAAAAAAGGGGAGGTTTCCATATATGGATCAAAAATGCTTGTGTGGTCATAAATGACATTTGTCCTTGACCTTTCGTAACAAAACATCAGGAAATTTACATGTATTATCAGGTGCAAGTTGTTATTTTCATCTTTGAAAAAGATTGAAAAAAATGTGGATAATACAGTTAACACATATTTATTTCAATACTAGATTGAATAAGATTAACTCTACAGGACTGAAAAAAAACTGCATATAGGGAAAATCCCCCCCCCCCCCCCTCCTCCTTCCCTCCCTAGAATATAATGAACTTATATATGAACATAATGAATGAATAAATATATACGCAAAAATGAAATATGATGAATGGCCATACATATAAAACTGGTGCTGTTGTTTCAAATCATTTTGCTTGTCTGAATGTGTTTAAAGTAGTTTGATTTTTTTTTTATTTTGGGTGGGGTAATAGATAGAAATAGTAAATTTTGTTTGTCAAGTGGTCAGGTCAGGTTATAAATTATTTATGGTTTCAGTACAGTAGGGGTCACACTTCAGTAAATGTTTGAGTGTCAATTTCATTGTCCTTTTACAAGTGTGGGAATAATAAATACCAAGCATCTTAACCAGGTGAGTTGCCACGCCCACTCACAGATTTAAATCATCAAGCCTTTTATCCTTAAGCAAATTTACACTTCAAAGTGTGATTGTTAACTGATTGATATCAGGGCATTTTACAAATTTCACTTGAAAAAAATCATTGTTCAGATTATTCCACCGAAATTTACATTGAATAATCTTTTTATGCAAATTGCACTGAAATCAATAACAATGATAATCTGTTTTGCAAGTAGTGACACATTTTACAGTGATACACCCACATCGTCTATACTATAGTTTATCATGAATGAGTATGTATACTTGTGTTTTGTATTCTATTTTTATATGTATAAAATATTATTTATTGCCCCTGTGGTGGGAGACATGCAACATTATGTCATAATGGGGAAAGGGGGATTGAATGTTCAACTTCAAGAAACAGCTGTTTTTTGTTTCAAGAAGTTGGTTGTTTTTTGTTGAATGCTGGGCAGTTCTGCCTAATAGATGAAGGGATTTACATAAGAGTATAAGGTAAATCAGGCAAATATATCTGATTTTTAGTATGATCTTTCAAAAGGAAAAATTGGGGGGAAAAAAAGGTTTTATGGGATTAAACTTTTTTTATAATGTCCAAGGATAAACATATAAAGTGAATTCAAATTATTATCAAGTTGTACAACTAACATAAGTTGTTAAGTACAACAATTGATTCTAACCATTAAGTCCTTATCATTTAAAACTTTCACTATATAAAACTATTACATTGTATTTTACTATTATGTGATATGGAGTGCAGGAGTTATTGATCTAAAGGGAGAAATAACAATTTTATGGCATTTTATGGCATATTATCACAGGAATATTAAATTATCTTATGTCTGATCTAAGGGAAAGTATTTAACAATAAAGTGTTACTGTGTAGGTGTAGTCTGACTCTTTCTTCATGTGGTTAAATATAAATTGATTTAGCACATTGTTGTAGGAAAGCCTCGTCCCTAGGCAAGTGTTATGAATGAGGTCCTCTCTGCAGATGCTACACAAACAACATCATTTTTCGTTTTGCCTTTTTGTGATATATTAAAGACAAGACTCTTTCTTTGTTCTTATGTATTTCCACTGGACATTAAGTAAGCAACCATGTTTTTCCACCAGACATTAAGTAAGCAACCATCAATCATTTATTCATTTTGAAAATTAGCCCACACTGAAACAAGGGTGCCAGAATTTTGATGCAACAGGATAGATGGATAATTTTCTCATGTTATTTATGAAAACTTCTGCCGAAGTTCTTCAATTTTCTGCTATCTATATATTTGACTTTCAACCCTTTTGATTGGTTGGGTACGGAGGGTCCAGTAACTTTTCACAATTGATATTGTTAACCAGGAAGGTCCGATTATAAATCAACATGTAGTTAATCCATAATGATTCATTTCCTGATTTTTTATTATTTCAGAACTCAAGTTTGTTGTGGAATCATATTCAAAGGTATGAACGGGGAAGTATTAGTTGATCCTCAGTTATTACAGCCGTGTTGGACCTGTACAAAGGGAAGTAAGTCACGACCAGCAGAATTACGTAGAAGTCAATCAACTGACGATACTGAGAGCACAACAAGTAGCAATAGTTACTCCGACATGGACAGTATATCAGAAAATAGTCCACCAGACCTGACTCTGGCAACATTTCCGTGTGACGACACGTCAGCAGTTAGTTCCTTCACACAGCCACCACCCCTGGCATTAGAATGTTAAAGTTTGAGTGTACTTTTGAATGATTCTTGCCAGTATAAATGAGTGCTGTGTTAATTCAGTCTAGTCAGTAGAGAATTCTCCATTGTAAGGATTTTCTGGAACTTAAGAAAGGAGGTTAAATGAAATGAGATGGATTTACTTCTAGGAAAGCTTGTGTATGATGAAGTTGTTTTCTTTGAGGAACAGGTAGTACATACTGTGCTTTATTTGTTTGGGTTTTTTTTTAATTCAAACTTCAGGAAAATTTCTGCATTTCTTTGATAAATAGGAAATGGTCAATAATTATAAACTTGTATCATAGTTCAGAGTTTAGAACACTGTGGATGGGTTTATAAGGAGACAACATCTATGCAAAACGTATTGGTTAATACTTTCCTAAAGATGTATTACTTTACTCTTGTATACCTATTTAAGAAATTGTATAAATGTAATTGGCCAGTGTTTTGTACAGAATTTTATTTACAGTAATGTTTATTCATCTGTATCCCATTTTTTTAATCATGTTAATATATATGCTTATTTTGGGGTTTTTTTTTATACCAATTCTACTTTGAAAAATTAAGTAGATGTTCAAACCTCTTATTTCAATGTAAATGTTTTTTTTTTTAGGGAAAGATCCTTCTAAAATATTCAAAACTGCCAAGAAAAAATAGTTGTAGTTTTAACCTCGATCAGCATGATCAGTCTCTTTTTCACTCCAAGGGTTTATTTTTTTAAAGAACAAAATTGTTAGGTTGATGGTCAGTTTTATGTTCTACCTCAGTTTGTGCAATAGTTTAATGTATCTGTGGTAACAATAGTTTAAAGTATCCATGGTAACAGTGGTATTACATCAATTGCCTGGATTACTTATGCTTTGAATGGTGTGTGAGTAGAAATAGCTCATTTGTATAATACTTATTTCAAAAGTTTCAATTTTGCAGCATTTGCTTGCCTTTTAAAGGGAAGTTTTTGTATGACTTTTGCAATAAATCTTCATGTACCAAGTACAAAATGCATTATGGAATATTTGCGGGGTAAGGTTTGAAATTTGTTGAGATAGAATAAATGAATTTTAAATTTTAAATGATAGGATTAAACAGTATGTGTTAAAATGGTCTTAAAATCATCCCATCCATCAATTTAAAAATTCTCATAAGTTTTTACTGCCGTGGGAGATTTTTTTTTACTTATATATCAGCGTGATGAGTAAGTGTATAATAATTGACCTTGATAAAAGGTGGTTTTACATAGTGAGATACTTAATATTTCATGAATACTCAGGACTTCACACAAATGTTCAAAACAATTCAAAGTCATTTTGCAGCTTGGTCATGTTATTGTTGATGAGTGTAATTTATTGTATGATCGTGAGGGCGAGAGCAGGAGAGCAATCAAGTTCTGTTTAATGAGTATATATGGATGTTAGAATAATGGATTGACATGCACCATAGAATACATTTGTAGAATAGATGTAGGGAAAATAGATGGTACTAAAATTGCATCTGATAACATGATAAGAAGTGGAAGCTCACTTTTGCCTTTAGTCTGGACAGAGAGAAAAATAGTCTGAATTATGTTATCAGATGTTAAAGAGAAGTCTGTCACAAAAAGCTGATGGTAGTTGTATCTGTATGGATCCAAGTTGATTCAAATAGGATTGAAAATTGATTTTTTAGTTCAAATACAGGAGATACAATTGTTTAATCTATTACTCAGGGAATTTCAATTATTGGAAAATAAGAAACATGGACAAAAATGAAAGTTTAACAAGACTAGACATCTAAACATTTTCATGTGATAAATCTAAGAATTACATTTCCGATAGAGGGAAAGCATTCCTTAAATGGGCAAGTGATTTTTGTCTGGGTACATAAAACAAGTAATCGATGGGTTATTCAGATCAACGAAAAAACAAGCCATCCTAATTCCTTATATTGTGATAAATTTCTCTCACTGTGTTCCAATAACAGTCTTCCAGTGGTACATGAAATGGTGCATACATGTTGAATTGTATAAAAGCAGTGTTTTTATTTAATTCATTGTATTATTGTAGAATTTTGTATGACATTGTCAGAAATGTTACTTAAAATATATTATGTGAGTAAATGAGTCTAGAATTGACACAGTTTGTGTTACATTAGATGTGGTTTGCTGAAAACTATAGAGCATTCTGGTCAGTAGGTCAATGTTAATTCACATCTTTACATTTTGACTGACAAATGCCTTAAGAACAAAAGAACATTGGTAAAATATATAAGTCTTGCTGACAAAATATTAAATACACATCTACCTATATAATGTTAGAGTGTGGGGAATCAAAGATACCAGTAAAACCTACTTTAATATTTAATAAAAGATCAGATATGAACTGTTTATTCACACGAATCATTGTCTTTTAAAACCATTTTAACTTGTAAATAGTCATTTATTTATTAAACTATTATGTTAGATCTGTTAATTAATTTAAAATATGTTATTGTTGCTAAGAATTTTAAATCTTTATTTAATTTTTTTACTTGATATATTTGCAGTTGTAAGATGTATGTTAGATTAGACAGTAGTAAAGCTACTCTGTTTTATGTCAATGCAATATAGATATTTTTGTTCCACAGGTTTTAATCTTGTCAGATTTCTATCCAATTGTTGTTCATTCCTTAGACATTTCAGTAGGTATTTCTGTGTCTATATTCAAAGCATCTATACCATGGTAGGAGACCATTTGATCTCTTGATACCATCAGGCCAAAAGAAGTACCATGACATTGAACATAAGGCTTTTTCTCCTTAGGAACTGAAAATACATGAGTTAAAATTTGTTTATATAAATTAAGTTAGTCATGTCTTTTTCTGTATAAGTTAATCATTAGTAACCCAGAAAAACAAAACCAGTACATTAAAAAAACAGGAAATGGAACTAGGTTAAGGGTCATTGAAATGGTTTTAGATTTTTTTCTTCCAAGCTCTGGACTTGTAGTCCAGATTAAAACAATGCTTTTTATATCCATGCTTTTCATTTCTATGTTGAGAACTTGTCTAGGCTTTAGTCTGAAGGTACATAACCCCATGATTTTAAAGAGTCCCTAAGCTAAACATTGCTAAACTACATCTAAAATTTACTAAATATCTATAAAAAAAACAATTTGGAAAAGCCGAAAACACCAGCAGAAAATATAAACATACTAAGGCTTGGTCCTAGAAGATGATCTTTTAAACTTTTTAAGATGAGACTCAATTCCAAATGTATTGAACTTCTGAAAGTGTAAATCACAAAAAGTTCATGAAAGGTTGAATATTCAATAGCCTTGAATGTCATTTATTAAAAGCAATAAAATTTATTTCAATTTTTTTACTCTGATAATCCTTATAAATATATATATATGTACCTAAAAGTTCAGTGGCCTGTAACAGTTGTTGACATTAAATGTAAATTCTCTGTGTGTATATATATATATATATATCTCCAATCCCAGTATGTTCACCGGTGAATGGGAAATTATCCACCAAATTGTTTTTCTTTTTTCTTCTTCGTATAAATGATCAAAGTGGAATGGTCAGACCGGTGTACTGTTGAGATAGTTAATATATTTATTAAATTATTAATGTTACCAAATATTTAATGCTGTAATTATAGAGATCTCAGTGTGTTGATGTTACTACTGTAGATAGAGTCCTATATTGTTAGTACTTTTTTTTACCTCCGTGTTGATTGTAAATATTATACGCACAATGTAGCAGACTGGTTTCGAAAAATGTTTCCCTAGCAACCAAGCAATCTATGATTGATATTTTGAAATGAACTTTACAGATTGAGGTTTATATTTATATTTTTCTTGAACTAAAAAAAAACAAAACTGAAATATCAATTTTGAGACATTGGGTTTGTGAGAAACATGTAAATCCTTGCTTGATTAATTTTCTGATAGACCTAGCGAACAAAAGGTATATGGACATGTTGGACATGGCGGAAACAGTTCTTTGGTAGACTCCAGTCTGATTTTAGAGTCCATAGCTAATTTTAAAAACTGTTGATAATCAGTTGATGTAATTGTATTTACAAAGGATATTAACAAGAAATTTAAATTACATAAATCTATATATTTCCTCCTTATTTGTAAATCTATGTGAACAAAGGTCAGAATTGAATAATGTGCTCACAAAATGTTGTAATGTCATGGTTCAGTTATAGAGAATACTAGATAATTACTTTATAAATTATTCTAAGCAACAATTCAGTTATTAAGTTCATTGTTTGACAACAAAAGAAATTTACAACTTACAAAGGTTATTCGTTTCATTTGTAGAAATGCTCCAAGGTGTTTATTGTTATATTAAATGGCAAAGACCCTTTAGTTCATTATCCCTGAAAAAATAACAGGGAAATTTTCCAATGGAAGAGTTAAATGAGTACACTGACCAAAAAAATATCATTTTGGAGGTGAAAAAAACCTTTTTTCATGAATTTCCTGAAACTGGATCAATTGCCTGTTTATGGAATTGTACTGTAAAACTTGCTAAAATTAGCCTAAAAATTTTATAAAATAGTCTGCTACACTGTGTGTTTTGTTGGTGTAAGGATACAAGGTGGTGTTGTACATAGTCTGTTGTTACTATATATAGATTGTTGTTACTATATATAGATATACCTCAACTGGATGATGTTTCCCTGTGATCACATCAACAGGCCATACAAACTTTATTTTTGGTTTTCGGTCTTACTAAAAAAAGTTGTTTTAATTGCTATCAAGATTTCCATTCTGGTAAAGAAAATTAAAAAAAAACCCAGCCAAGCATTAAATTTATGTAGGTACATATTGATTTGTCTTGGGCCATCATACTCTTATGAACACAAAATTTTATAACCTTTATAGACCATGAAGTTTATCCTTGTTATTTTGGTTAGGAGCAAGGACCAGTGATAGTTCATAAAAATAATATCAGAAATTCTTTTGAAAGAGTTTTTTTTTTACAGTTTCTTAAAGATCATTTAAGTGATAGAGGGTCAAACTTAGGGTGTCAAAAGGAAAACATAGGCAAAATTTCCCTCCCTTCAAACTAATTCCTTAAAATTATAGTGGTCATTTAAGGTTAGCATGGTATTCCTATGTGTGGTCTGTTGGTGAAACTTGTTTTACGGTTAATCCTCTCTTGATTCTGTTAACAAACAAAGTTGACTCCACATATTTTTGTTAATGTTATTAATAGAAGAATTGTCACAAATTTAGACGGGTATTATTTTTAAAACATATTGATAGTAAACAAGTAACAGAAAAAAAGACAAGTACATAATTTCATTTTATGAATACATAGAATATATACCTATAGTTGTGGACTCGAGTTAATAGGAAAAATGTTTGATGATATTTTTTCACTGCATGTAGATCTGATGTATGTACTTTCTTATCTTTGCTTTGATATTGTATTTTAGGTTTTGTCAGTGTAAGAATTGTATTAGTGTACACTGTCCTAACTAAGACAAACTTGTCTCACAGTACCAGATCTTCTTTGGTAAGGTACCAGTTTTATGTCATTGTTAAACAAGGAAGTATAATTATTTGAATCTCTATGATAAAAATGTATGTTGATATACAGATAAGAACTGGAACCAACACTGCTGTGAAAATGTTGAGTAAATCAACTGTAGAAATTTTGTTTCCTGTTCAAAATGGGAATGAATTATTTGTGATTTATTTGTGTTAAGTTGTCAGATTGTCAACAAAAATAACATTTTATATCAATGTTTTTATTTAAGAATTCTCATCAATAGAATGATTTTTTTTGAATCTCTGATAGTTATTCCATCCATTGGTTGGCCAGTATATCTTCATTATGGTAAATACTCCATCATTCAGTCATTCATAACAATAACACATTGTATAAAATCGATACTTAAATGTCGTCAAAAATGAATTAGATTTATTATTTTCAGCATGGGGCAATTTAACATAATTCTACTGTCTGTATGTTCAGGTCTATTGACACAGTGACTTGCTAGAAGAACAGATTATATTTGGTAATTAAGCCTTAATTAAATGTCATCATAAACTATTGTACTGGCTCATAGAGTCAAATTTTTATTTTCTGGGTTTTAATTGAACTAGATGGCCAGTGGCCTAGTTATAAGGCCAGTTTTAGTTCAGTTACTGATGTTAAAAGCTTTGAAAAGAAAATGTTCCATTTGTTTAATCTTTAAAAGTCTAAGTAATGGGAACATTGGAGATGCATGTTTAAATTGATCTCTTTATTACTACTCAAAGAAAGGCTCAGTGAAAAAATTCACTTGAAAATTTGAAGAGAGTTTTACTAAAATATCTTTGTCTGCTCATTTCACACTTTTAAAAAACTCAAAATATATATTATAACCATGATATCCAATCATTGATTCGGATGAAAATTTGAGAAAACTGCCAAAGTTCACATGACTACATATATTATACATTTATTATTTATCATTCCAAAATACAGAAACTGCCAAAATTGCATCTAATTTCCTCCTTCATGGATCATTTACTGTGTAACAGTTAAGTACAATCAGAATTGAGTCTGCAGCTGGCTAAGCCATCATCACCCCCAATGTCCTCTTAGGACATTCACCTTATTGATCAGGCACACACAGTGTTGATCTCCAGATCTAATTAAGGAATGAAAGAGATAGAAATGAGATTTTTTTCCAGTGTGAGCAAAAGGTTACTGCATGCTTAATCATTAAGAATTAATAATCATATTGACATGTTTTCATTTGGTTTAGAACAGTATAATTAACATGTACAAAAAAACAATGCAAAGTTATGAATGATTGGTCGAAATTAATCACATGATTATATATGTGTTAATTAGTAAATAGTGTGTATTCATTATTTTTTGTGGATGATGTATGAAGAAGGAAAATGAAAAATAAGTGTGCAACCATGTACAATTTTCTTTTTGTTATGGTGACAGATAAAATCGTGTAATTTAGTTACCTCAAAATAGCAATTTTTCTTAAATCAAAAATATTGCCGCAGGGGTAAATTTCAGGATTTTTGTGAAAGGAGATGTCATATAAGACAAAGAGTACAAAAACCATTTTTTAATCACAAATTAAAGATATATCTTGTGATTATCATGTTTTCTCAATTCAAGATCTGTATTGCTGCTTGTCCCACTGGTATCCATGTCTGACTGGTACCCACGAAAAATAATGAGTTCACAGTATAATGTATAACTTTTATTTTGAAGAATCTGAGGTGAATGTCTTGCTGAAAAGGTTTATGCAATATATTATTTACTTACATTTAAACCAAAATGGATGGATTTTTATTATTTTCAAGAGAAATTGAACATTTTTACATCATACTTTCATTTTCATTTTAAAAACCATTGTGTACATGAACAAAGTGAAAGTAGAGTTTGAAACATTCCTGTAGATTTTTAAATGTCAAATTTCAAACTTTCATTTTACAGACTCGTCCAGTTTTCTACGTTTAAATAAATACAGAGAAATGATGAATTTTGTGTTTTACTTGTCTTTGTGTCATACATGTACCCATGGGATAACTTTTGATTTAGAAAAGACAAATTTACAGCTATTTTCATTCATCAAAATTGGGAAATGAGCACTGTATCAGGCATACAGGTTTGAGAAAAACAAAATAGATTCTTTTTGTTTAAACAGACCTTATCTCTGCACACAACTTTCAGGATAAACATAAAAGGAAATATCATGGAAAAATTGGGAGATTTGGTTTGATTGCAAATGAGACAACTATCCAACAAAGATCAGGTGAAATGGATGTAAGCAATTATAGGCAACTGTAGGCCTTCAACAATAAGAAAAACCCATACTGTTTAGTGGCTATTAAAGGCCCTGACATGAAAAATGTAAAATAATTCAATTGAGTAAACGAACAAGCTAACCAAAATTAAATGTGACAGACATGAACCATTGACAACCACTGAACAACAGGCTCCTGACTTGGGACAGGCACACTAAGAATGTGGTGGGGTTAAACATGTTTGTGAGAGCTCAGCCCTCCCCCTAACCTGGGACAGTGGTGTTACAGCACAACATAAGAAACTGTAAAAGTTGGTGTCAATGGGCTTAACTCAAAAGATCCGTACATCAATGAGAAGGTACCCCAACAACCAGATAAAACCACGAAAGACCTCTTCAGTTGAACATATCAGAAATCAATAGACAACTGTCCAACATAATGTCAATTACTAAATTGCTCAGACTCCTGAAGAAAATTAACAGATTACCAAAGATCAGCAATAAGCACCAAATTCTTACAAAAGGCAGCAAGACATAAGCATAATTACACATGAGATTTCTGATTTGGGTCAGGCACATGGACATATTTCAGAGTTGATCATCTTATTAGTGAAAACAAAAGGTACTTCTTATGACCTAAAACAAATATCAGTTAAGAAAATGCTGACAACTCTTTAAAACAGTGAGTTATGTGATACACACCAACCTCTTATATTAGGCTATGGTAATTACTGGTCTAAATACTTGAAGTGGATATACCTCATAAAAAGGAATCGGTCAATTTGTTGGTGTGTATTTTCATGGATCTTCAAAGTCATAATTAATCTTCATAGATGATAAACAACTTCACAATAAAAAGTGCCCCACTCGACACCATTAAAAAATATGATGTCATTCATAAGAAAGTCGTCATAACCTTTCTTAAGGTACAGTGTTAAGATAGTGTTTTTGTAAAGTACAAAGTGTCTTAATACATTACTTTGGGCCCGTAATAGCTTGCTGTTCGGTGGAAGCCAAGGCTCCGTGTTGAAGGCCGTACTTTGACCTATAATTGTTAACTTTTTATACATTGTGACTTGGATGGAGAGTTGTCTCATTGGTACTCGTGCCACATCTATTTACAATGTTCTAGTCATGAAAATGTTCACACTTGAGGTATTTGGTTTTACTGTATTGTTGGATTGCTTTCTTATTGGAGTTATCTGCCCCATCTCCGTTTATTCATATCCATCTATCAAAAGAAAAGATACTAAAATCTTCAACATTACACCAAATATCAAACCAAAAATAATTATTATTTAATGCATGACATTGAAGACAAACCATACAGGAGAAAATATCAATTGAAAAAATCAAAGGGAGCTGTGAAAATACTTGTATTAACCACTTTTCAATGTATAAACTTTCCAATTCATTGTGGTAGGTCTAAGATTGAAACTCCCCGAGTAAATAAAGGCAACAGTAGTATACCGCTGTTCGAAATTCATAAATCGATTGAGAAAAAAACAAATCCGGGTTACAAACTAAAACTGAGGGAAACACATCAAATATAAGAGGAGAACTACGACACAACAGAAACACAACATTAAAATGTAACACACACAGAAACGAACTATTATAATATAACAAAGGCTAGTAAAAGATGGCTTTCCGCTGTTTTTTTTTTTCAATTCTGTTCAAGACCTTTTGCTCTCTCCTACATTTTATATTGAATACTTTATAATTACATTACATGTTTGTTTCATTATAATACGTTATTTTGATTGGCTAACAGCAATCTCGTGTCATTCTGAAATTAACCTTCATTTAAGAATTGAATGCTCTTTTTTGTAAATTAATTGGGGTGTAAAAGCGTTGACCGTTACATTTCATGTTGAAATGAAGATTAATTTCAGAATAACGCGAGCTGGTAGTTACCCAATCAAAATAACGAATTATAATGAAACATATACATGTAATGTAATTATTTCAGTAGATGTATGTTTCATTATAATACGTTATTTTGATTGGCTAACAGCAATCTCGCGTCATTCTTCATTTCAATTTCAAAATGAATTTCATGAATTGTAACATGATGACACACGTTTCCACAATAAAGTGCACAGGTAAATAAAACAAAAAAATGATAGTAATCGTGTTTTCATGATCATAGTTAAAAAAATGTAATTATAAGTATTGAATGCTTCTTTTAGTAATTTCATAGGGTTGTAAAAGCGTTGACCGTGCGTACAATTTTTGAATGAAGCGCTTCCGCGCTTCATACAAAATGTACTTCGGTCAACGCTTTTACACCACAATAAATTTACAAAAAGAAGCATTTCTATTCTCAAATGAAGGTCATCCGATAAACCGGTGTCGTGAGCACATACACGTATGTTATGTCTGTTGCCTAAGGCCCAAGAAAACTGAATGGTTATGATATGCATATTCTGGTACCAAATATTTAAGGGATTTAATGCATTACATGATTATACTATGCTTGACATATGTTTACTTTTATAAATTGTGACTTGGATGGAGAGTTGTCTCATTGGCACTCATAACACATCTTCTTATATCTATTGTCTATTTAAGATAAGCTGATCGTATATTTCCATATTCAATGATTATCTGATTATACACACATTAATTTAGTCCCTTTTAGGATACGACTATTTAAAACTATGAATGTGATTTTAGGGTCAAAAAGTCGTTATACCAGGTACCGTATGTCTATGAGGCTCTCGTATATCTTTACGTAGGGAATTACATGTGCAGAAGATCATGCAAATGACACAGATAACAAAGACGAAACTACTGATATTACAGTCAAGCCTCGCTATATGGGGATATAGATGAAAATAACAAAATATATATAGAAAGTCGACTGTCGGACAATTTCTGACAGTATTTTTTTAATTTGTTAGTCAGGTAAAATTTACGCTTTGTTGACATGACCCTGCTGTTCGCGGTGCTCTGTAATGCAAAGTTGAAGGGAGATCATCAAAGCGATGCTAGGGCCTTTTTGAACTTGCAGTGAAGGGAGCGTTTAACTTTCGGTCTATGTTGAAGGCCTCACTGTGACTTGATGACGGAAGATCGGTAATAAGAGCGCTATTTCAAGTTTGCTTTTTTATTATTTTGTGTCATGAGTTGTCTCCTTTGTATAAGAAGATTGTGGCGAATAGTATGATAAAGATATGTTTCATGCTCATCGTTTTTTGTTTTTGTTTTTTTTTTCATAAAAGAACTTTGATATATATAGGTTAAGTATGCTTGCAAATCCACAGTCTAACGTCCACATCAAGGATGTACATAACTGATAACTAATATCTTAATCTTTGTCAACACAGAGACTGTGTGACGTCCAGTAGCGGGAACTAAAATTGTCTGAATTGTTCAGTTAATTAATAAACAGGATGAATAGGTTATTTGCACTTCAGGAAAGACGTCAAGGCGAAAGAAAGCTCATTTCCCGTTTATATTTGTAGTGTTAAATTATTAAATTTGAATAGGAAATTACGAATTTGCATGATTATTCTTTGGTTGCCCTATCTTAAAGCCTTCAGCATTAAAAAACAACAACATATTTTTGCTCAGGGCATACAGTTTTTAATGCACATATTTTGTCATCTTCGGTTGATTGATAATTTGAATATTCCCAAAAATAAAAAAGACTAGCCTTCAAACTAGTTTAACCCCACCACATTCTGTATGTGCCTGTCCCAAGTCAGGAGCCTGTAATTCAGTGGTTGTCGTTTGTTGCTATATATCATATTTGTTTTTCGTTTGTTATTTTGTTCATAAATCAGGCTGTTAGTTTTCTCGTTTGAATTTTTGTACATTTGTCATTTCGGGGTCTATTTTAGCTGACTATGCGGTATATGGGATTTGCTCATTATTGAAGGCTATACGGTGACCTATAGTTGTTAATTTCTATGTCATTTTGGTCTTTTGTGGAGAGTTGTCTCATATGCCAGAGATACGATCTATTAGAGGACAATGAACACTTTAAGGCTGTAAAATTAATAAAGAATTAATACAGAATAATAGACGGAATTTTATTGATCTAACAAACAAAGAAAAAGGGTATATTTTAAATCAGTCTCCACCATTTCTGGTAAATAAACTGGTCATCACCTATATATATGTAACTATAGACAGAAGAATATTGAATATTTGCAGGTGCACATATATATATATATATATTTTATAGCTTGCTGTCACAAGTTCGATGTGAGCCAATGCTCCGTGTTGAAGGCTACTTTGACCTATAATGTTAATTTTTTATACATTGTGAATTGGATGGAGAGTTGTCTCATTGGCACTCATACCACATATTATTTATATTTAAAGTGCATATTCAATATATGTGTATTTCTTTAATTAAAATGACAAGAAAGATTTGATTTGATTTTATAAACGTGACGTCATCATTTACTCAACCAAAACTGATCATAGTAATACGAAAAAAACAAACAAATAGGTCTCACAACATCAGGCGTCGCAGTGAAAAACATAGGGAAACTTAGCAACACTTTTTATTTGAGAATTTACAAACGAGATGTCATCAATCTTCATAACCACTTAAATTCTGGATATAGTAAAACGGATTTAAACCTCCGGCTAGATGTTTAGTTATGTAACCTGACCGTCATTGTAACACTGAGGTTTTCTTGACCTAATAATTGTTTCACTTAGGTGAAAAACGTTTCATCTAGAAGTTGTAGTCTTCGCGGATCTGCGATAATCGATAAATAACCTTTCTCGGACTCTTATCTCTTTCCTTTAAGACAAAGCGTTGTGTGTGTGATTGAATAGTACCGTAACATGTTTCAGACCGTGCCCAATTAGCTAGATGTATTACTAAATGAGCCAAATAAAAACTTCCTTATTTGGCAGCTTTTTGTTCAAGCCCTGCTTAAAGCGGTTCACTTTGGATTTGATAGCTGCAGAGCACATTGTTTACTGCAATTCATTTAACCCGAAAATGGTTTTGACTCAAACTTTCTTTTAGTAGATATAGCCTGGAAATGCATATCACAAAGACTAAACTTGGGTACTGGAATACACCAATGAGACAGCAAACCAACACAAAGAAACAAAAAGACATCTAAAAATTAACATACGTTCTTTAACAGTATACAAGAGCCTTTACAGTGTGTCAAGTTCTATTTCGTTGTCTAGCCTAAACAAATTTGAAATTTTAACATAAATTTTGAAACTAAGCAACCCTAGGGTGTTTTTTTTCTATCGGGATGATCAATGCTTTTGAATGGAGACATATGGTTGGAACCTCCCTTTTAAATATGGCTGGATCCGTCCCTGACGTGTGTCAAATGACAACCATTAGATGAGGGCGTGGATGGGGGTTTACAGAGTAGAGAATAATGGACAAAAAATATAAAGAATAGAGAAAAATGGACCAGAAAAACAAAGAATAGAGAAATATGAGGTGCTAAAATAAAAAGAATAGAGAAAAATGGGCAAAAAATATAGAGAATAGAATTTAAAGAATAATTTAAAAAATAAAAGAATACAGAAATAAAGGACCCCCCATCCAGACCCTTTTTGATGAAAAAAACTGAGGTACATTTTCTATCGAACTTTCAGCTTTTCGTAGGCATATTTTCCAAGATTTAACCTACGAGAAATCCATCAGATTTATAATTGTTTATCATATAAAGTCATGATTTTTTTCTATGAGTTGAATGACACAGTATTGTTTACTAGTACAAATGATACAGACTCTGACGTGTTGTTGACGAGAAAAAGTGCGTCATATTTTCTTCTTTGATCCTTGAAAAAAAAACCACAATCGTTTGAGTATTGATCTTGTCTTTCAACAAGTGCAGAAGCAGACGCTCGATTTTAATTTATTGATAAAAAGATTCACATATGTGCTGCGACGATACAGTCAAACTGCGTACACACGAAATGTGTCAATATACTTTTTAATTTTACAGACAAAAGTGCCACGTCATCTTACTGGTAAAGAATTTTTTAATAAGAGTATTAAGGTTTAAGACATGCAGACGATCGACATGAGACGGAATGTTAAAAATTGTGCCAAGGGCTTATGATTGTTGACTTACTATTGTAGGCGGATGAATGAAGTCAACATATGACGTAGGTTTTTAATCTGATTTCTATTGGTTACGCAAAGACATTTCATGAATGAAACGTGGGAAAGTAAATACGATTGCCCAAATAAGGAAAGTCTATAGTACTATCGTAGTAAGCACAAACTGACGTTGGCTGACAAAGACGCTAACAATGGCAGCAACAGCCGAAATGGGTCGTGTAATTAACCTTCTTTAGTCACCAACCATTTTCTTTTCGGAATGGTATAGAGTGGGTTATATAGTAACTGTATAATATATATTAGGGGCTCCCACAGGGTACCCTCAGGTCGCAAGGTCGCTTTTAAATTCGTCGCAAGGTCGGGATGTCGTTTAAAAGAGAAATGTACAGGTCGCAGGTCGTTTTTTCCAACATAAAGGTCGGAAGTCGTTTTTATATTTAAAGGATCCATTTAAGTCATTGTTGTGTCGATTCTTGTGTTATTAAACCAGGGACCTATATGCCCTTGGGTTCGGTTGTTCTTGTTTTGTTTGAGGCCATCCAGAGATGGCTGTCTGTAAGTGGGAAGTTCCTGCTCTATTGAAGTTCGTGTCGTCAGCTCTAGATTTATTTTTTGTGTGGCATTTAATGATCAATATGTGATGTCTTCGTGTCATTAACCCATATCCGTTCTTTTCCATATTGAGACCAAAACAGGACTTGAACTTTTCGATTTTTCAGAACAGTAGTTTCAACCAAACATTTAGTATTTCACTAATCCAACACAATATTCATATTGGGTCATATTGAGCAAGTCCCCAGAACTATTATAAAATCACCGGGGATGTAGAGCTAGATTTACCCACTGAGATACTTTGAACACGATCTATAGACTGATCAGTGCAACAAGGAAATGTCTTGAAGACAGGGGTGTCCCGCTCGGCGCTTATTTCAATTTTCGATGGAACTCCCCCATTTTTACACAGTTGTTAGTCCATATCATGATAAATAAAGAGTACGGTACAAAATTTCATGAAGATTCGACTTGAAACTTTTTAGGAAATCATCTTAAACGCAAAGGTAAACCAAAGTGTAACTGACGAACGAACGGATGGACGAACAGACCGAAAAACTATATTAACCGCAACAATGTTATAACAACGACATAAAACATGAAACTGATCATCAACCTTACTTGGATACATTTGTTTCTTTGGAACCACACATAGAGACGCTTGTAGCTAGTGCCCTATGCGCTAGTGATGACCATCGCCCATAGTGTCCATAGTGTATTTGAAGCAATAACCCAGACCAACTTAAATCTTTTTTAAGAAACAAAAATGGTCCAAAAATTATCATAACTTGACAATTTGATAGCTTATCAGGCTCTAGAAACAAAGAAACGAAGACTTCTAACCGACTATAGATACAAAAAGGGTCACAAATAGTTCAAAATTGATTATTTGAAAACTGCATGTTAATTTAAGATGAAAATCGAACTTAACTTGTACTTTATAGTGCTAAACAATTGGGAACAAATGAAATAAATCTTTGATCCGTTCTCAAGTTTTCATCTGGATACCACCATGGGACGGTCAGACAAATAGAAGTACGGACGGACACCCAACCATGTAATACTTCTCTACTGCGTGTAGTGGAGTATAATAAAGTAGACAAAAGTGTGAAAGATGGCCGGAAAAACAGTATGGCTGACCATGGTTGACAAAGGACCACAAAGGAAAACATCGCGCCCAAAATGGCAAGGTCGTTTTTAGCGTGGGTGAAGTCAGAGGTCATTTTTCCAAATTTTACAGGTCGCAGGTCGTTTTTAGAAGGCCCTCAGGTCGGAAGTCGCCTCTAAAAAGCCCGGAGGTCGCAGGTCGTTTTTGACCCTGCGGGAGCCTCATATTATATAAATTTTTGGCACAATTACGATTGATTGAATGCTTGTTGCCCCGGTTTGCTTAACGCCCAGTAGCAAACAATTCATTTATATTCAGGACGACTATATATACTTGTTCGATTATAAAAATAAGAAGATGTGGTATGATTGCCAATGAGACAACTCTACCAGAGACGAAATGAAATTGAAGTCAACAACTAGAGGTCACCGTACGGCCTTCAACAATGAGCAAAACCCATACCACATAGTCAGTTATTAAAGGTCCCAAAATGACAAATGTAAAAAAAATTCAAACGAAAAAACTAGCGGCCTGATTTTTGTATAAAAAATGAACCGAAAAACATGATATACTATATATAATGTTTGTCAATTTCGTTATATTTTTTTTCAGTAGCAACCTATTGTTTGATAATTTTTTGTATTGTATTATTAGAAATAAGTGCTTGATTGAATGGTGTAGAAATTGGGAAGTTAGTGAGACATATGTCTTACTATCCCACATCATTTGACAATTTCCTTTGACCTAAGTTCAAAAAATCATTTTACAAACGCAATTTATTTGATGATCCGCTTACATTAGTACTGAAGGGTGGTCAACATTTTTTATCGGTCCATCCATCCTTTCGTCAGGACGTCAACCTCAAGGTTTAAATGGTGTGTAGAAATATTGAAATCCCTGGAATTATCCGGTCCGTCTGTCTGTCCGAATTTCCAGACTTTATCCCGGTCGACCTACCTTATGAAATCTACAAAAAATCAAATCTAATATTAATATTCCAAACAAGGTCCAACAGGGCCGTGGGCATTTACAGCCAACAATTATATTAGATACATAACACAATATAAGGAACACATGTACAACACATGTACATGATACATTATACATTATAATAGAAGGTGACATGTTAAAGTCGGTTGCTCAACTGCAAAAGACACATAGGAATAGTAGTATACCGGGTATCCATACCCGACATTATATGCTCCGTGGGAATCGGATCCAAATTTTACCTCCCTACCGTTACAAACTTTTCATTATTGCTCCTCGGGATTATGGATCCCTCCGCGGATTTCGGATCGGATACCCGGTGTGAGTGGGTTAGAACCTGTATTATAGTTCTCCTCGTGACTAATGCAGATAAGCAAACTTCCTATAACATAACATCTGTATCAACAAGGGGCGGATCGAGTATTTTAGGTTAGTGGGGCGCAAACTTAAATTTTCGACGAGCGGATCGTGGCGTAAATTTTTGAGGTAAATTTATCGAAATTTTCTTCTAGAGTGGGTGGACAACTCATGCTTTGCAAATTTTAGGGGGCGCACGCCCGCCACGCCCCCGCCTGAATCCGCCCGTGTTAGCTGATATATATATATATTTGTACATCTGCAGGAGACACTAAGGGACGATGCTTCTGTATACACTGTTGCAACATGCTGCAATAGTAATCCTTCTCGTGTCAGAAGCAGGTCAACAAATACAATCAGAATATTAAAAAATCAAAGTACTGAAGTACTGAACATCGGATGACCGCAAGTTCTTTTGGATGGTCACAAGCACATGTCTCAGAAAAAAAATTACATCTGTATACCTGAAAGGGAGGTTAACGTACAGGATATTTTTTTCTGAGACAAGTTCGTGCGTGGATAATGAATAAATGACAGGGAATTCAACGTCACCGTAATAACTATTATATTGTAGTGATACAAATTAGTATACTCTGGTTTGTTGTTATATATTATATTAATGTTTGTATATAACAGTTACATGTATAAAATATAATTTTCATCCATTTGTATATCATTCTATTTTACTATTCTAATAATAGTGCAGTGCAAGTGTATCGTGGACACTCTTCTGTAATAATATGATTTTTCTAATAGATTGGATTTGAGCAGGCGTTCATATTTTCCCGCAAAACGTTCTTGAGATATTCTTCCGCATGCGTTAACACAATTTTTCTGTACGTGTGCATAGATATTACCAATGATTATTTACTTATATATATATTTCTAACGACAAAACATTTTCATATAATTAATTTATGTTCTAAGAAAAAATATTTTATTAGTATTCATTTAAGAAATGAATTTATAACAAGCGATAAGGAATGTTATTTTGCGCTCGATAATGTCCGCGTATTTATCGATTACCAGTCAAACACGAAAGCTACGTAAGTAGAAATCTCGTCGGCAACAATATATCGGAATGCCCTCACGGTCATCGCGATGTAAAAACGAGATAATAGACCTACTACTTTTTTAAACTTTATTTTAACCTATTGTATTAATTGTTTTTTGTTCGCATCCTAAATATGAAGGAAGTATTATGTTACGGAAGCAACCCTAACTGCGACTATTCTTAGATCGATACCTTAAATTGTGTTTATTGTCTTTTAAAATTGTTAGTGTTTGTGTGCATTAGTGTCAATCTGATAATTGAAAAATGTTCCAATTATTTTTATAGTATGTTACACCTCTATCCAATATGTTATAGGGTGTGGTTTAGCGCTCACATCCATGTTAATCATCGTCACATTCTTTATGTGCCTTTCCCAAGTCAGGAGCCTGAGAATCAGGGTTGGTCGTTGGTTGCTGTCTGCCTTATTTGTTTTTGGCATTTTTCGGGCCGTTGGTTTTCTCTTTACGCATTGCTTCACATTTTATTGTGCTGGGAAATAGCTAACAATATAAGTATAGGTGGAAGGCCGTAACATCACCCTATAGTTATTTACATCCGCGTCCATTGGTCTTTGGTTGATAGTTGTCTCCTTGGCAAATATACCACATCTCCTTATTTATCACAAGGTAAAAGTAACGAGCACGTTTCGACTTTGCCTCCAAAATCATTTTCCTTTTTTGTTTCCTTGTTCAAGCATGTGAACCTCCAACTGGTAACTGCATTTTACAATTTTATTGTGTTTTTTAGTTTTACAACACATGGTTGTCAAAGGGGGAGTTTGTGCACAAGTGAAACTTGTGTTACTCAACCACTTATTGTGACTGTAGAATGTCAAGCTATCTGTATGGTTCGTTGTTGTTTGTCTTCGTTTGTACGTGTATTCTATCGGAAGGAGTCGGTCAATGCTACGGTGATTTGTGTTAACCTTTTTATTTGTCACTACATATATATAACTGGTGCGTGATTTAATCACGACTTATGCTACTTTTTGTTGAAGTCACCATTAAACATCAATGAAAGAGAGATCAGTCCTTATTAATACTACCAAATACAACAACAAAAAACAATAGGAAAATACAACAACAACAAAATTAAACTCCCATCTAAAGTGGCGGATCCAGGAGGGGGCGTAGAGGACGCCAAAAGAAATATTAGATCATGTTTTTTTACGATTTATATATTTTTAAGCGTAAAATCGTTCAAAATTTTGTTATGGATTTACGCCCACTTCAAAATTCCTGGATCCGCCCCTGATCTCTAAGATGTATCGTTAATCAAATGTGGTTAGTAAAAGTAGTGCTGTAAATAATCAATCACGTCCCCCCCCCCTTTTTTTAATCTCGGTCTGGGAAACAATATAAAAAACAAAATTTTTGAAAAGAAATCAACTCTTCAATATCGGTATATTACAGGGTATCCGAACAGGAGTACAAATGCAAGCAAACTAGACATTACCGACCATTACTGTGAATACACTTGTTTTTCTTTCACTGTTATATATAGTATAAAAAGATACCTGGGGCTTCTAAATAATTGTTTTTCATTTGAACTAAATGTTTCACATTGTGTTTGGTCAACCTGTAGTTGACCACATCTTTGTCCTTAGGTTTTTATGGATAGTTGTATCAATTATAGCAATCACCTGACATCTCCAACGACGTAGGGCGTGGATTAGAACAGGAATGACCTGAACATGTATTCACTTGTTAAAACATTCTCAATTTACAATTGTAATATCAGTCATGGATGTGTATTTAAGTCCTTTGTAGCAAAAACCAGGTATACATCTGAAATTTTCAATCTGCAGATGCGTATACGTCAAAGTATATGATACGGTTGATACGTCTTTAAATGACCGACCTCTATTTGAAAGAGGGTAAGAGTGCAAACAGAAAAGGATGAAACCATATTTGCAACCAATTGTTCTGAAAGCACTTGTCAAGTTGTGTCGGAATTTCCCGTGGTCTGTTTCACTTTTTTGTTTTTTACTTTTGTTTTAGCCATGGTAGTTTATCCCTTTTAAAACGTTGCAAAACGTCTTCATATGTTAATGCGCTTGCCTTGAGGTCGGTTACAGCCTAAGGTGGCCCTGTTAATGCGCTTGCCTTGAGGTCGGTTACAGCCTAAGGTGGCCCTGTTAATGCGCTTGCCTTGAGGTCGGTTACAGCCTAAGGTGGCCCTGTTAATGCGCTTGCCTTGAGGTCGGTTACAGACTAAGGTAGCCCTGTTAATGCGCTTGCCTTGAGGTCGGTTACAGCCTAAGGTGGCCCTGTTAATGCGCTTGCCTTGAGGTCGGTTACAGCCTAAGGTGGCCCTCTACGTTATTCCCTAAATGTATTATTGTCTTAGATTAGCATCTACGTCATAACATGTATAGAAGTTTCATACGATTCCGTAATTTTGATTGGCCAAGGCATTCCAAAAGTTAAATTTCATTTCCGCCGTATGCAATGTAACATCTATGACTGTACGTGCTATCCGTGTCAGTGTTAAAACAATGTATAGAAAACCAAGCGAAAGACTGTATATATAACTTGCAATGTTATGGTTGTAGTATAAAAATGTAATTTTATGAATAATGCTTGCTTCTTTTTTATATTTTTTTGGGAGGTGTTAAAGCGTTGAATGAGTGTACATTTTTAGAATGAAGCTCTTCCGCGCTTCTTAATAAATGAACGCTTTTACACCCCTATAAATTTACAAAAAGAATTCAATTGTTAAAAGACTGCGAAGTCTTTACAATAGCTACGAAGCATCTTTATGGATATTGAGCTGGAAAATCGATCGACCTTGCTGATGACTGACCGGTTATGAACTCTGGATGCCGGGATGTAGGTTATCTGCGGTCAAACAGGAAAGGCCAGTGGCCGAGTGACCAGGTTGTATTTTATAATAATGTGCATTGAATCGTACGAAAAGCGCAATTCTATAAAACGGGGTTTACAACGGCTTAGTTACGCTATTGTAACGCTATTATTTGTAGATTACTTTCCAATATAACGGAAAAGCATAGTCTATTGGAATTTAAACGCTACAGATTAAATCTAATTCAAATAAGATATTTAAAAAAATTATATATTTCGAGGCATACATCAAAATGCTCCACATTGCAGCAAAGGAAAAGGGACAGTTTCCCTACAGTTACTTCACTCATACATGGGGTCAAAATTCGAAATGAATTAGCCCTGGTGTGAACTATAAATTTAAGGGAACCGACTCTGATATTTTTTATAACATTTTTTTTGTAAAAAATTGCATTGAACCAAACCAAATTAACTTATATCTGGAAGACAACGTATAGTTTTACTTCCAGTAATTTTTTTAATTTCCTTCTTATTCTTTATTCCGACAAAAGTTGATATCTCAAGATTGCAGTTCTGAGACGTTATCTATTGTACGAAAATGGTCTTTAAATCCTTATAAATACACAACAAGAATCGTTTGTAAACTTTGGATTCTAAAAAGGGCCCTCGTGTGAAATAATTTCAAAGAAAATAAGCCATACCTCTTTAGAAATTCAAGAGCTTGGCTCACCAGTGGCGATTATATATAGTGAAAAGAAGTCTTCCTTCAAAACATTTTTTTTTTGTGAAATCTTTAAAATTATACTAGTATCTTGTAGAATCAGTAAAATAAAAGTGGGCCCTTTCCCCCAAATATGTCTACCAATTACTGATTGACTATGATATATATGCGAAAAATGCGCCTCTGTTAATTGAAGACATAGATACAGGCAATATTGTGAATTAATTCATTATAAAAATAAGGAGATGTGGTATGATTGCCAATGAGACAACTATCTACCAAAGTTCAAATGAAGTGGATTTAAGCAATTATAGGCAACCGTGCGGCCTAGAATAATTAGAAAAATCCATACCGTATAGTCGGCTATGAAAGTCCTCGATATATGAAAAATATGAAACAATTCAATTGAGAAAACTAACGGTATAATTTATAACAGAACAATTTACGAAAAACAAATATGATGGACACGAACCAACGACAACCACTAAACTATGCAGGCTTCTGACTTGTAACCTGGGACAGTGGCGTAACAGAACAATAAAAGAACAACTATGCAAAACAAAATACATTTTTGTATTATTCAAAATTATCAGTCAATATTTGTTCTACAAGGATCACCAGTCCTTCACTTTTCATTTGATACATTAATAACTAAAATATATTCTACATAGATTGATATTTACACCTATGCGTAGCAACTATTTTGTTTTAAATATGTACAACTTTCCAGTATGTTCTTTTTTGACCGTGCTCAATTTGGTGGTGATACACTTTACAAGGTCTATCCAAATCATTTTGTATAAAAGAAGTCCGCTCAAACCGGTGCTAGGGGCCGTCTTAAACTTGCTGTGAGGTGAGAGTTTTTTTTTTTGCTCCGTGTTGAAGGCCTCACTGTGACTTTGAGATGAAGAACAACAATACAAGTGCTGTTCCTTTACTTTTTGTTTGTTTTTCGCTGTGAATATACTGATTTTGTGTCATGGATGGATACCCCATATCCTTTGTTTTTCTATTATAGTGCCCTTTTCATCCGTTCGTGCACTATGTTGGAGCACTATGTCTCCAACCGAGGCTTCTAGTTCGCATAGTCTATGTAAACACCAATCTCATTAGAATAAGTTGTTTCCTTTTGACCCTTTGGAAGTCGCGACACACGTGGATGCATGTAAGCACCATAACTATGTAACCGTACGGCTAGGTGAGGGACGACACTGCACACGGCACGCAGATTTGCTGTACGGCCTTCAACAACATTGAGCTAATCCCAAACCGTTTAGTAAGGTATAAAAGGACCCAGCATTATCAAATGTGAAACAATTCAAACGAGAAAATCCAAAGCCGTTCTATGATTAACCAGTTTACGAAAAACAAACACTGCAGACAGCAACAAAAGGCAACCACTGATTTACAGGCTCCTAACTTGCGACATAGATGAAGTGGCCACGTGAAACATGTTTTAGAGCGCTCAAACCTCCCTTAACCTTGGACAGTGTCAAAACAGGATAACAAAGAACAAACTGTAAAATCAGTTGGAAAGGGCTTGACTCGTCTATCAGTTGCGCACGGAGCACCAACAAAAACCAAAAAGAAAAAGACAACAGCTTTAAAAGTATTAATCAAGATTCACGGAAAGTTAGTTCAAAGCCGAGTAATAAATATCAAACATGCTTTCCCAGACTAAAATATCAAACAGTACACATTCAACGGATTTAACGTAAATACGTTATTTATATATAAGCAGTCTGGGGAAAGACCATGTCCAATACCGAAACAGAAATTTCGATGGTATATAGGATCGGCCCATAACTGCTCATAATTGTATAGCAATCAAATTTTATTAATCCGTTATGTCTGGGAACAGTATATCTATGTCAATATATATGTTCCTGGTTATGTATATATTAACAACAAAAGTCGGACTGGATTGGTCAATTTAAAGTTGGTCATTTTAAAGACAAGAATTCGATTAAGAAACTGAAAATCAAAGTAATTGTCGTCGACCTCAGATGAAAATTTACACACGACTAAAGAAAATTATAAAAAATTAAGTAGTCAAGTCTGCTACTCAAGACGTGAGAAAAAAAAAATAAGAATATTATCATCATCCAGTTTGTTTTCTTTTTAGAAATTATGTTTTGAGATGATATATTTTTGTTGCCAAATTCATGATTTTGTGCAAATATAGGAGGAATCCATACCTTAGTCTGTAATTTTTTCATTGACATATACATGTTCCTTCATCTAAACAAAAGTTTTTCATCTTTCTCATAAGCAAGCAACTTACGCAACAATGTTTTATTAAATCTATTTCAACTACTCTAAAAAAAAAAATCAGGATATTTTAGTGTTTTTGTCTCTTTTTCAATAAATTCTTTAAGTCATGACTACGAATTTTAAGCGCATTTCAAGTTTGTTGCGCTGGTACACTAATAATTACAAATTTAACTAGTGTATACAAGTTAAAACTATAATTTGATCCAAAACACACTGCACAGTTATTGAAAATAGTCATATTTCCCCTAAAAAAACCGTATTTTATGCACTACTTTGTGAAAATATTCTGTTAAAATTTGAAGAAAAAAAAAACCACTTGACAGTAAGAGGCATATCGACTTTCAACAGATAATGATAGAAGTTTGATGCACATTTAATTACATTGCTGGTATTCTGAGGATTGTATATATATTGACAGATAGTAGTAAGGACCTTCAGATGACCAGACAAACGGCCCACGCCACGGTGAAACCTATATCATGCATTTTTATTTATTCAACTTTGACAACTACCTCTAGAACTCCGATTTCGTTATACTTCATTATAACGTGACAGATTATATGTAGATGTATAATAACTGTTTTCCGTGTTTACGATTCAGATAGGTTTGATCTGGGATCATTATAATAAATATATATATTATGTCTCAGGTTGATCAAGATATATATCATTTTTTTCGAGATCAAATGCTTGAACTGTTACCAATAGTAACCTAAAATGTTGTCGTTAATTACCTCCCTTCTATTTTAGAGATTAGAGGACGTTCACACATGTGCTTTCTATCAGGCCTGCAATACATTCGGTGAAGATTTCGGTGAAATAGCGTAAAAGGTCGAACATTAGGTTAAAATGCTGGTAAAAGGAAAAATCAGTCACGACACATAATCCTCTGAGACATAATCTTAAAACGTTAATATTATAAACTAAAAAATATACCTATATTTAGTCCAAATAATTATGACGTCTTGAAAGGCTATTATATTTTTTTTCTTTGACGCCTTACATCGACGTCGATGTAAGGCGTCAAAGAAAAAAAACATAATAGCCTTTCAAGACGTCATAATTATTTGGACTAACCTATATTCTACTTTCGGTTTCAGTCTACTTGTAACAATTAATTTGATCCCCCCTGTAAAATGATCCGGGGGATAAAATGTCTTGGAATATTTTATCCTCTAAGATAGAAAATTGCAACAAATTATATCCCCAACACTAAAAAAATATCCACAATGATGGATATTATTTTAGTGTTGTGGGATATAAAATGTTGCAATTTTCTATCCTAGAGGATAAAATATTCAAAGACATTTTATCTCCCGGATCATTTTACGAAAAAATTAAAAACAGTCCTTAGTAGGAAATCTTGGAAATATCTGGTTAAGAATAACCCAGTTAATGCTTGGAAAATTCTGTCCTCGAAATAAAACAATATTCACTATAAATTATATTATTTTTTTGAATAATTGTTCAACAATAACACAAATACAAAAGAAATATATATTACATTCACAAATTTATGTTACAAACAACATATTTTCAATGCATTTTTCCATTTCATCTGTTAATGTGCAAAATATTCAAAAATACTAGATTGACGTTTCTTATCTCTACACTTTCTTTTCGGACGCTTATTTTGGGTTTCATCTTCTTGATCATTTTGCTCTTGAATATACTGTTCAATGATTTCAATTTCATCCTCTGTATTTATCTTTAAAAGTGGACTGTGTTAGGAACAAGGATCCATCGATAACATCACAGTTATTATTGTTCATATCCGAATTCTGATCTTGGTTTTCATTATTGTTTGATTCATAACTTTTATCTAAATCATGATGATCAACAACAGATTGTGTTTTATTGGGTTCAAAATGTATTTCAGCTGATACTGTCTGAGTATTGTCATTGGGAGAATAATATTTCTTAATGTTCATCTGTTTGAATGTGCCTATAACATCATCACTTGATACACATTTAATCCTGTATGTGCCCTTTTTTACTTACTTACTTATAGTTACTTATAGTTGATTTCCAGTACAGGATCCCTCAAGGTTCCTCTTCACCAGACTCATAATTTAATGTTTTTCTATTACTGTTTTGTCCGTGACTTCCGGATATTTCTGCTCTGTAGTCATTATAGTATATCTCTTCGTCTGACCAAAATTTGTCTAATCGGTTTTTAAATGCATTTATTGATGGTGACTTTGTTATTTTATCTGGTAATTTGTTCCAGGTTTTAGCAATTCTAACAGAGAAAGAGTGTTTACGGATATTTGTTTTGAATCTTTGATGAATGACTTTATTACTGTTGGTCCTGCTACTGAATCTTTGTTGAGAATCGTCTGCCGTTCTTAAAAATGAGCTTACTTCTTTGTCGTAGTATCCATTCATTGTTTTGAAGGTTTCAATCATATCCCCTCTTATTCTCCTATACGATAATGTTGGTAAGCCTAGTTTTTTAAGTCGCTCTGGGTAGCTCATGTCTTTGAGACCTGGTAATTGTTTTGTACCCTTCTTTGGACACCTTCTATTTTGTCGATATCTTTTTTCCTGTATGGGGACCAGACTGAGCTGGCATAATCTAGGTGGGTTCTAACCATGGTTTTGTATAATGGCATGAATGTCTCAATTCCCAAGTACTTAAATGTTCTTCTAAGAAGTGCAAATATGGAGTTGGCCTTGTTCACTTTTTCACTTATGTGATTTTCAAAGGTGAGTTCTGAGTCAATAAGGACTCCTATATCTTTTTCCTCTTTAACCTGTGCTATTGGATGTTTTAGAAGACTATAATTTGATGGTTGGTCAGTGCTATTAGATTTCTTGCATATTTTCATATATTTACATTTTTCCGGGTGAAATTTGAGTAGCCATTTGTCACTCCAGGATTCCATCTTGTTAAGGTCTTCTTGTAGAATTTGTCTGTCTTTCTGGGTTTTTATTATTCTAAAGATCTTGGTATCATCCGCAAATAGGTATGCATCAGAATCCACTTGGTCTGGAAGATCATTTATATATAGTACAAATAGTAATGGTCCTAGTACTGATCCTTGGGGGTATCCCAGATGTAACGTTAGCCCAGTCTGATTCTTCACCATTCACTATGACCTTTTGTTTCCTATCTTCTAAGAAGCTTGTTATCCACCCTACTATATCTTCATTGACACCTAGATTTTTTATTTTGGCTATTAATCTTTTATGAGGTACCTTATCAAAGGCCTTCATAAAATCAGTATATATGCAGTCTATGTCTAAACCTTGATCTAATGCCTCTATCCACTTATCAATCACTTCTAATAATTGAAGACCAGTTGACCTCCCTGCAATAAATCCGTATTGCTTTTTAGAGAATAAGTTGTTCTTTTTCATATGCTCTATAATAAATTCACGCAATATCTTCTCCATTATTTTGCATACTACAGATGTCAAACTGACTGGTCTATAATTTTTGGCTAGTGACTTATTACCCTTTTTAAATATAGCACTTATCATAGCATTTTTCCAATCGTTAGGTACTGTCTTACTTTCAAGTGATTGATTATATATTATACATAAAGGATTTGCCAATGATTCAGCGATCTCTTTTAGCAGCCTAGGGTGTAGTTTGTCCATACCTGGAGATTTATCTATTTTTAATGCTTTTAAGTGTTTCAGCACTACTTCTTCCTTTATTTTCTGATTTGACATTTCATTAGTTACTAATACCGGCGTTGGTGATGGCACTACTCCGTCAGGTTCCTTGGTGAATACGCTGGAAAAGTATTCTACTAGTAATTTGGCCTTCTTGCTATTATCCTCCGTTTTATCTGATTTTGTGTCTTCTGGATCCAGGTGTAAATCCCCAATTCCTTCTTTGGTTTTAGTTTTTGACTTGATATAACTCCAGATAGCTTTTGGGTTTTCTTTAGCTTTTTCAGACAGATTTTTCTTCAACTTATTTACTCTACTTTTTACTTGATTCCTTATCTTATTGTATTCTTTCCTCACATCTGGGTCGTTATTATGCGTTATCTTTTTTGAGAGGATGTTTTTCCTTTTAATTTTATCTATGGTGTTTTTATCCATTGGAAAATTGTTTTTCCCTCTACCGATTTGTTTCCTTTCTTTTGTTGGTATATATTTTTTGTCCATATCTTGAATTATACTTAAAACTGATCTCCAGTTTTCCTTTATATCATTTTCTTTCTGTAGTAATTCTGACCATTGAATGTTATCTAGTTCTTCTTTTATTTTTATGTAGTTTCCTCTATTAAATAATTTAATTATTTTTGGTTTACTTTTAATATTTGTATAGCAACTAAAGTCAAATTTCATAGTGCAGTGATCGCTTTTTCCCAGTGGACTTTGGTATTCTAAATTCGAGATCATATTTTCCTCATTTGTTAAAATCAGGTCTAGGGTATGGGGTGTATTGGTACCCCTCCATCGTGTTGGTCTTGTAACATGTTGAAATAAGAAGTTTTCTTGTAGATTCTCTAAAAATTTGTATTCATTACTTTCTTTACTTTCACCTGGTGAATTCCAACTGTCCCAGTTTATTTCAGGAAAATTATAATCTCCCATTAATAGGATATGTGGGTAGCCTTTACTACAAGCTTCAGTGGTAAGCGTATTTAATTGTTTAGTGTATTCCTGTGATCTGTTTGATGGTGTTCTATATATTAGGCCTAATAATAACTGGTCTGACTGGTTTAAATTAATCTTAATAAATAAGTTTTCGTGGAATTCTGTATTCATTTGGACCTGACTTTTTACAACTTTATCAATTTTGTATGGCCCCAACCAATTTTGTTTTTCCATTCCTTTCTTTCCCTTCTTATTTTTCACCAGTACATTATCATTTTCTTTAAACTCATTTTCATGAATATTATGTCTATTGTCAAAATGCAACTTCTGTCTTTTTTGTGCTTGATCGATATTTTCCATGACTTCCTCCGAAATCAACTTCTGAATTTCTTGTAATTTTATAGCACAATCTTCAATTTGACCTTGGTTTAATTCTTCATATGACTGAAAAGTGTTAACAGTATTACCTATAGATTGTTCATTTGGTAATATCGGATTTCGCCAATACATTAAATAGAAAGGTGAGAAATTAGTAGATGAATGTTTGGAAGTGTTGTAAGAAAACAAACATTTTGGCAGAAAACGTTCCCAAAGATTAGTTTCCTCTTTTACGGTTTTGTTCAACATGTTTTTAAGAGTCTGATTATACCTTTCACATTTGCCATTTGCCTGTGGATTATAAGGGGTTATTTTAATATGTGTGTATCCATACATGTCATATATCACACCAGATAACTTGGAATTAAATTCACCACCATTATCGCTAGTCATTTCCAGTGGTACTCCATGGCGACAAAATAAAGTATACAAGTTTTCAGCTATTTCACTTGCGTTTTTGGTATAGAGAGGAAATGCTTCTGTATAATTTGAAAAAAAGTCTATGACGGTTAATACATATTTGTATCCTGCATCGGAAAGAGGTTTTCCAGTTTTGTCATTATATGGGCCGATTAAGTCAATGGCAATTTTTTCCATGTTGAGGGAGGAACGGGTATTGATGTCATTTCTGGTTTTGTTGTTTTCTGTTTTTTATTACTTGTTTGACACTGTTCACAAGTTTTTATGAAGCTTTTCACATCTTTTATTATACCTTTCCAGTAATAACGTTCTTGTATTTTCACCACAGTTTTGTCGACTCCAAGGTGGGACCACTATTTATGTGACATTCTGATATAATTCGAAATTTTTCGTCTGATGGGATTACCAATCTCAAATTTTGATCATCTGCTGCTACACATTTGCCTGAAAATAATATGAAAGATTATTTTAACTTTTGTATAAATATAAATTTATATAATTTTTTTAATAAAAATCAACATAGGATAAGTATTAAAAGAGAGACAACTGTAATCTAATAACTGGAAACAAAATCAAACGCACCTTTTTGTTCTGAACATACATGTTATCCCCGAAGAAAATTGTCCTTTAATTAGTGAATACTATTTATGATAAGATTTATTCCAGTTAGGATAAAATATCACTGACATTTTATCTCTGTATACTACATGTATTATAACCTGCGGATATTATTTATGGGATAGTTCTATTTTATCTACATCTTCTGATCCATGATCGATATTTGATTATTTTTGGGTTTAAAATCTCTTTTATTTAATTCAAAACATATTTCAAAACAAACACTGTTAATTATTGATGATTATACAAATATAAATATAAAACTTACCTTCATTAATTCTGTAGTACAGCTTATTTTCTTTAATTATGAAGCTTTGGGCACGTTTTCGTAATGCTCGTTTCTCATTTAAAGAGCTGTTTTCGGAGTATTATTTATTCAGCAGATATTTGTACAAAACGTTATACTCCTCTCCATCCATCTTGACATAAATGATTATCTATTATCATTTTACTTGTTCCTTTAAAGCAATGTGCCATTTGTTAAAACACTTCATTGATCAAGATGCAGTAGGATAGTATTTACATGATATTGTATCCCATCGGATATAATTTTACTGAAATATAATCCCAAATGGATATAATTTTGTAGAAATATTATCCCTAGAAATAATAAATTTCTTGGTAATATTATCCCATGGGAAATTATTTTACTACTCACTTTTATCCTTAGGATATTATATCTACATTGATTTTATCCTTCGTAGCGGATAAATTTTTTTAGAGTGGGACAAATCTTAAAGGTAAAAAATTTCATTATTGACTTATATTTCATCTGTAGGGATAGTTTTTACTTAATATATTGTCCCTTGGGAACTTACATTCTAAGGATAATATTTAAGTTTACATGGGCACGTTTTCGTAATGCTCGTTTCCCATTTAAAGAGCTGTTTTCGGAGTATTCTTTATTCAGCAGATATTTGTACAAAACGTTATACTCCTCTCCATCCATCTTGACATAAATGATTATCTATTATCATTTTACTTGTTCCTTTAAAGCAATGTGCCATTTGTTAAAACACTTCATTGATCAAGATGCAGTAGGATAGTATTTACATGATATTGTATCCCATCGGATATAATTTTACTGAAATATTATCCCAAATGGATATAATTTTGTAGAAATATTATCCCTAGAAATAATAAATTTCTTGGTAATATTATCCCATGGGAAATTATTTTACTACTCACTTTTATCCTTAGGATATTATATCTACATTGATTTTATCCTTCGTAGCGGATAAAATTTTTTAGAGTGGGACAAATTTTAAAGGTAAAAAATATCCATTATTGACTTATATTTCATCTGTAGGGATAGTTTTTACTTAATATATTGTCCCTTGGGAACTTATATTCTAAGGATAATATTTAAGTTTACATGGGCACGTTTTCGTAATGCTCGTTTCTCATTTAAAGAGCTGTTTTCGGAGTATTCTTTATTCAGCAGATATTTGTACAAAACGTTATACTCCTCTCCATCCATCTTGACATAAATGATTATCTATTATCATTTTACTTGTTCCTTTAAAGCAATGTGCCATTTGTTAAAACACTTCATTGATCAAGATGCAGTAGGATAGTATTTACATGATATTGTATCCCATCGGATATAATTTTACTGAAGTATTATCCCATCGGATATAATTTTACTGAAATATTATCCCAAATGGATATAATTTTGTAGAAATATTATCCCTAGAAATAATAAATTTCTTGGTAATATTATCCCATGGGAAATTATTTTACTACTCACTTTTATCCTCAGGATATTATATCTACATTGATTTTATCCTTCGTAGCGGATAAAATTTTTTAGAGTGGGACAAATTTTAAAGGTAAAACATATCCATTATTGACTTATATTTCATCTGTAGGGATAGTTTTTACTTAATATATTGTCCCTTGGGAACTTATATTCTAAGGATAATATTTAAGTTTACATACTAACTGTTTTATATAACTCATCTGGGACCTGCTATAACCTCACAAAAGGACGGGCAGGGAGATAGTTTTATGCACTAGTAAGACCAATATTAATTTATAACAGTGAAGTATGGTTCATTGACAACTAAATTTAACATTTTATAAAGCTTCAATAAAAAAAAAGTTCATACTGAGCCTTACTTTAAGGGTCTGGCTTTCTGTATTCTTTAATTTCTTATGCCATTTATCTCGATTGTTTATACTTTTTGTCCATTATTCTCTATTCTTTATATTTTGGCACCTCATTTTTTTGGTTTTCGATCTTTAATAAACAATGCATGATCTACAATTAATTTACTTGGTTTTAAGGATGCATCTAGGTGACTATATATATGAGTCAGTTTCTCAATAAGATTGAGGTTACTGTAATTACATCTGTCATAATTGTTTATATCTAGTTCTATTAACACCCATAGGCGGATCCAGGGGCCCTTTCGTGGGAAAAATTTGGTTGATTATATAGGGAATCACTGAAGCATGACTGGTCTTAGCGGGCCCCACCTTAGGTCAGTCAGCGGGCCAACCCTTATGAAAAGTTCTGGATCCGCCACTGACACCAAAGAACCGCACATTATCTTTTTCAATTTCTTACACATGCATTTTACTGTTAAAGAAAGTCATTTAATTATGTAAAATGCAAATTCGTGGAGAATGAATTTGTCTTCAATCATATGTAATATATATTTATCATGCAATCATGTAAAATAGATATGCAATCGTAAGTTTAATTCCTTTTTTATTAAAAAAAGTGATCTAATTTATGTAAAATGCAACTTCTTGTTGAATAGATTTGTCTGCAATCATATATAATACACATTTATCATGTAAAATAGATATGCAATCATAAGTTTATTTTTTTTTTGTTAAAAAAAGTAAAGTGCAAATTCTTGTTGAATAAATTTGTCTGCAATCATATATAATATACATTTATCATGCAATCATGTAAAATTGATATGCAATCATAAGTTTAATTCCTTTTTCTAGGAAATAAGACTACATAGATGTATTTCTGAATTATTTATCTTTACTTACAGGGGATGAGCAATGAAGATTTAATGATTAAGGGGAGACACCTTAACTTTCAACGGATTACAGGTACTTACAAGTGTTACCATGTACTCTAGACAATATAAGTGTTGCTTCTATTAATCTTTTATGTCTCTGCCAAGGGAGACAAATTCATCACCTGTTTTACTGCTGATTTCATACATTTTTAAGTGTCTATTTGAAAAAGAGGTGTAAAAGCATGAGGTAAGGGAGACAACCTCAGAGTTTTTAAAAAATAGTGTTATTGGTGTGTCTCTTTACAAAACTAAACTCAAACAAACTCTATCTTTCTAGTTTAAATGATGATTAAATGATTATTACAACTTAGTAATATGTGTTGATTATTTATTTATAATTATCCCCCATGCGAAATGGTAATGGTTTCTGTCCGTCCATCTTTGCCTGAGCCCTTAGCCCTGAGTCCGAAGCACATCAATACTCAGTCAGACTTTTTTACATAAAGTTTTCATACTTTGTAGGATTGTTAAATGTCATATTCTCTTCACCCTGCTATTGCTATATCGGCAGTTTGATTAGACAATTTTTACAGGAGTTATGGGACTTTGACCATTTTTTTTTGTATTGTGACAATAACATCTTGTGAACACAACTCTTCTGAGTCTATTTTACAGAAAGTTCTCATACTTGGTAGGATTGTTTGCCATCATGTGTAGTAGACCATATTGTAGCCCCATTTTGATTTGACCATTTATACAGGTGTTATGGGACTTTAACTTTTTTTTGGAATACTGTGACAATAACACCTTCTATCTATATGCAACTGGCCATTGACTGATAATTAAGAGTATAAGATACAGTAGCAGGGGCAGCTAATGATTCATCCAAATTTCACACATTGTTTTGACCATGCCACAAACAATATGCCTCCAAAGTTACCAAAAAATAAACAGATGGTAACAAATCAGATGCGTGAATTCGAAAGAACTATAGGAAAACAGAGATGCTGTTTATGGATTAGCATGTGAAATCTACTGTGGGACATAAAGCTTGATTTTGAATAAACAACTGGTTACTTTTTTTTCACCATAATAATCAATTAATGTCAGAGTTTCTTATTTTATTTTGGTTTTAAGGCAGGAAAGTGGCATTAATAAAAGACTGCTTTTTTTCTTGCCAAAAGCTGACATCCTAAGCATTAAAAATGAGGTTTTCTGATTTAAGTGAGAAAAAAAACATGCAAGCACATGTACCCTGTTTTTTCTTTTGCAATTGATTGTGTACTGTTTTGAGAATGCGCCGTCATATTTGCAAGATGGCAAGAAAATTTCAATGATAATTTTTTTTACTGCATGCATTTCTATTGGCAATCTGCAACTTTTTGTCACTGATAATTACTGGTACCGTACATCATTTTACAACAATTTTTTTGTCCTGCCTACGACGAAAGAAGAAGAATGCGAGACATAGAGATTATCCGGCAGTGGCAACGGCTTAAACTATTTGTTAAAAGCTTTATATTTCAGAATGTAAAAGAACTGGATGCTTCATACCTTGTATCCAGATACCTTATGTTAGGAAGTTTCCGTCTGTCATATGTCCATTGTCCTTGACCTCATTTTCATGGTTCAGCAACTTCTTGAAAAAAATTTGTTTTTTTTTGTCATGTGAACTTCTCACTTATTATGGGTATTTTAAAGCATTATATTTCAGAAGGTAGAAGACCTGGATGCTTCATACCTTATGTGCAGATACCTTTTGTTAAGAAGTTTCCGTCTGTCATATGTCCATTTTTTTGGTAAAGGGAAATACTCACTTACTATGAGTAAAAGGATAACTATATGGTGCCTTCCAAGGTCTATATGTCCGTCAGACATGGTTCACCCAACCTCAACCTCATTTCATGGATCAGTGATCAAGGTTAAGTTTACATGGTCAAGTCCATATCTCGGATACTATAAGCAATAGTTCAACTATATTTGGTGCATGGAATGATTATAATGTGTACATGTCTGACTGGCAGGGTTCATCTGACCTTGACATCATTTTCATGGTTCATTGGTTAATGTTAAGTTTTCAAGGTTATGTTTGTTTTTCAGATACTATAAGCAATAGGTCAACTATATTTGGTGTATGGAATGATTGCTTGGTATATATATTGTCTGGCATGGTTCATCTGACTTTGACCTCAATTTCATGATTCATTGGCCAATGTTTAATTTTAGTAATTATCTCTGTTTCGCAGATACATAAGCAATAGGCTAACTATATTTTTGTGTATGGTATGATTACAAGTTTGTCTGGCAGGTTTCATCTGACCTTGACCTCATTTACATTAAACATTGATAATGTTAATTTCATTTGAAACTTTTAGTAAAAGCTTCATATTACACTTCAGTCATGATAAGTAAAGCAGTTTTGCCTCTGTTTGTTCATCCATCCATCCGTCAGTCCGTCCGTCTGTCCCAGCAATATATTTCGTTGCATCTTTCTCAGGAACTACATTACAAGGATTTCTGAAATTTGGTTTCAGGGTTTATATAAGTCAGCTATAACGTGTGATGCGTTTTCAGATTCATCACTCAAGTATTTGGGCAGGGTATCATCAGTGAGCAGTAGCTCACAGTTTCACTTGTTAATCTTGCATTTTTGTTCATTCTTCAAAAATTGCAATGATAAATGCATGCAATAATTTCAGAACTTACAGTATATCATTTTCTTTGAGTTTTGTAAATATAAATCTATACCTCTTTCTCTATCCTAATTTCTTTATATAATTTTGCAGATACAAGAACCATGTAGAATTTTGCCATTGTTTAAGGAAAGCAACCTCACTATCTTTAGAACTGATCACTAACAATGGAACTTTACCAGATATAGTTAAGTCTTTATAAATGACAAGTCTTCCAACAATAGAACTTTGGTTCCACATGATCTAGGGGAGACAACTTCACCATCACTAGAACTGTTCTGTCTACCTAAAAGTCCTGTCATTTGTATCCCTCAGGCTTACCATGTAGTACTACCATGTTCAGTACCATGTAAGTATATGCATAACCAAGATTTATTGACACATGATCAAGGAGAGACAACTATCAACAGAACTGCTTTATTAAACATATAATATCAGCCCATCATGCTGTGCTATACAGTATACAGGGTGGACAATCTCTTCAAGAGCATACAATATAGTTTTAATCCAACAGTAATTTTTTGATAAAACTTGCATGCAAGATATTTTTGTCACCCACGCGACGCGTTGCGGGGGACATAGAAGTACTGTGCATCCGTTTGTTCGAGCTTGCTAACATAGCCCTCTCACATGTACAATTCTTGCCAGATATTTATGAAACGTATATCATCGCTAATAATATCAGCAATGTCTCGGAAGAGTTCGAAAATCAGTGCTGATTAACTATTTTATAAGAGTAATGCCCTTGGAAACATTAATTATATGGAAAATTTCATCGTAAGCGCTCTCATTTGTACAATTCTTACCCGTTTTTTTTATAAAATTTATATCATAGGGTTATATCAGCAATGTCTCTGACAAGTAAGAAAATCATACCATATCAATTATTTTTAACGAGTTATGCCCCTTGGAAATATTAATTATACTGGAAATTGCATTGCATTTGCTCTCAGTCTTCATTTCTGTAAGATATTTATAAAAAGATTTAAAGAACCAAAAAAATAAGTATTTTTTTTAGTTATCGCCCTTGGACCTTGGACAGTAAAAATATGTGCAACGCGGAGAACATTGGAACTCTGTTCTTTTATTCAACTAGTCAATTCAAATGTCTAATAAAAAATATACCTTCATTTACCATTTTTAGAGATAAATGAGGTCGAAATTATAGACATTTTCTTAAAATTTCAGTTTCATGAACATTTCTATCTTTTGAACAGACATACCTAACTTTTTTGTTTCAAAAGATAATATCTTCTTTACATTTAATTATGCTATAAATGTGCATGTGCAACAACTCTTTAGAAATAATTCATTTTTGTTAAATTTTCATGATTTTTAGAAAAAAACCAGCATTTTTTGCTGTATATTTATCTACATTTTGTAATTTGAAAAAGATTCATCAGTGATTTTTTTCCAAAAAAATTAGTACAAATAATCTTTATACATAATCAAGACAAATGCCATTTTAAAAAAGAGGGGTCCTTGTACTCGTTTTTCAAGATAATGATTAAAATCCATCAGAAAATGCATCTTTTTCTGATATGTCACAGTTTGACGTCGCAAAAAATAACATTTTACATATGGCGACATCATGCATTACCTTCCTTGTAACTGTATCGTATGCCCTTAACTTTATGAACAGTATGGAGATATGGTATGATTGTCAATGAGACAATTGTGAGTTCGAATCCCACACATGGCAGGTGTGCTAGACTCCATTCTTAATTGACAAGGATTGTCAGATTTCCTACCAAAAGTTGGTGGTTCTCTGTGGGCACTCCTGCTTCCTCCACCAATAACAACTGACCACCACGAAATAGCACAACAGTGCTGAAAGTGACATTAACCACAAACCATTCAATCAATCAATGAGACAACTATCCTGACATGACAACATGTGAAACAATTTAAACAAGAAAAATAAGGGCTTGTTAAATGCTAAAACCATAAGCACTTAACAAATATGACATTAACAGCACCCAATGACAACTTACCTGTTCCTGACTTGGGACAGGCACATTATTAATGTGGCTGGGTTAAAAATGTTTGTGAGCACTCAAGCATCCCTTTACCAGGGACAACTCTTTTAGCCCTCAATCCACATTTAGGTTAATGTTGTCTGGCGTAGTTCATCTGACCTTGACCTCATTTTCATGGTTCATTGCCCTATGTTTAATTTTTGTAATTAGCTCTGTTTCTCAGATACATAAGCAATAGGTTAACTATATTTGGTGTATGGACTTTACATGTTTGTCTGGCATATTTGTATATGCATAACCAAGATTTATTGACACATGATCTAGGAGAGACAACTATCAACAGAACTGCTTTATTGAATACATAATGTAATTCCATCATGGTTGTGCTTTGTTGATCCCATTGTGATTTTTTTTATATGAAAATTTGCTTACAAGCTATTTTTTACCTAGTCAATTCAAATATGTAATAAAAAATATACCTCTATGTACATGTACTACTTTAAGAGATGTCCATGAGGTCAAAATTTACTCATTGTGACACATGTAGTGTTAATCTAAACAAACACCATACAATGGGCAGAGGGTATTTTACTGCTAAGAGATGGGAAGTTGCCAATTTGAAAGTTGAAAAGCATATTTAAATTTGTTTTGCAGAAATTGTGGCCCATTGAGGGTGATTGAATATTGCTAAGAAATACCAATTCTCATCATTTGTTTGATTTACCAGGTGTCTTTGGCCATGTTGTTAAATTATATGTTCCTCTTCTGTTCTCATTGTGTTATTAATTATAAGTCATGGCTATAATTTAAAAAAATTCTTCTACGGAACAACTGAAATCAATTTCATCCAATGGCAAGCTTAAATTTGTTTAAATCATCCTTGTATACAGTATATAGTTTGCGTTTTATTTGCTTCAATCATTAACTAGAAACTAACATGACCAACATAGGTAAAATAAATGTAATTGTCAGATGTCTTAAAAACCAAAATAAACAGAGAAAAACCAATTGTTCTCTGCTTTGTATCTATCTGATGAGTTCAGCCATTTTCAATTGATTTTTATATCTTATGTTGTGCTGTAACACCACTGTCCCAGGTTAGGGGGTCGGGGGTGGGGGTTGAGCACTTACAAACATGTTTCACCCTGCCACATTCTTTATGTTCAGTGGTTCTCGTTGGTTCATGTCTGTCATATTTTGTTTTTCGTAAATTGTTTTGTTATAAATTAGGCCGTTAGTTTTCTCAGTTGAATTGTTTCATATTTTTCATGGCGGGGCCTTTTATAGCTGACTATATGGTATGGGTTTTTCTCATTGTTGAAGGCTGTACGGTTGCCCATAATTGCTTACATCCACCTCATTTGAACTTTAGTGGATAGTTGTCTCATTGGCAATCATATACCACATCTCCTTGTTTTTATATGGTGTAGAGTTGTCTCATTGGCAATTTGAATATCACATCTTCTTATTTTTATCGTTGAAAATGCTCAAGATGTCAAGATATCATCTGCTTCCATTTCTATCAATATAAGAATTGCCTTTAAATTACATTTTCTGACTTAATTTTGCAAGAATGAATAGAAGTTACTTCCCTTTGTATTCTTGTCTTTTATTTTTGTTTAAGTACTTTGTCTATAGAGTGTCTATTTGTTTTTCTTTGTTGAAATAGTTATTTGTTCTTATAGTGATTAAGATAATATTACATGTGTTATATGAGTGACTGTTGTACCCCAATTTTTGACATTTTTACCTATTATGTCTTTGTTTTGCTCACACATTGTTTTCAATATAATGGAATTCTATCACTGTCATACAAGTGAGAGGTTTAGCTAGCTATAAAACCAGATTTAATCCACCATTTTCTACATAAGGAAATGCCTGTACCAAGTCAGGAATATGACAGTTGTTTTCCATTCGTTTGATGTGTTTGAGCTTTTGATTTTGCCATTTTATAAATGACTTTCCGTTTTGAATTTTCCTTGGAGTTTGGTACTTTTGTTATTTTATTTTTTTTTCTGAAAATGATGTTACCAATTTAGATTTTGTTCTAATTATTTTTTAAGAGCAATAGGAAGACGGGAGTGTTCCATTTGAATAATGGAAAACAAGAAAAACAGTCAGAGTAATGGGGAAAATAAAATGACAACAATTTCTTAAGAAGAAGAAAACTATGTTCGTATGAGTTTGTTGCTGTCTGGGATATCCCCTCGTGCTGTACAAATTTTGTTTGATAGTGAATTTGATCCATCTTGCTTAGATGCTTCTCTTAAGAAAGCAACCAAGAAATTGAATGACCTAAAAAAGAAAAGAATAATTAACCAGTCACAGTGGGACCTTCTGTTTCCACGTGATGGTAGGTGTAGAATAATCAACCAGTCACAGTGGGACCTTCTGTTTCCACGTAATGGTAGGTCTAGAATAATCAACCAGTCACAGTGGGACCTTCTGTTTCCACGTAATGGTAGGTCTAGAATAATCAACCAGTCACAGTGGGACCTTCTGTTTCCACTTAATGGTAGGTCTAGAATAATCAACCAATCACAGTGGGACCTTCTGTTTCCATGTAATGGTAGGTCTAGAATAATCAACCAATTACATTGGGACATTCTATTTCCACGTAATGGTAGGTGTAGAATAATCAACCAATCACAGTGGGACCTTCTGTTTCCACGTAATAGTAGGTGTAGAATAATCAACCAGTCACAGTGGGACCTTCTGTTTCCACGTAATGGTAGGTCTAGAATAATCAACTAGTCACAGTGGGACCTTCTGTTTCCACGTAATGGTAGGTCTAGAATAATCAACCAGTCACAGTGGGACCTTCTGTTTCCACGTAATGGTAGGTCTAGAATAATCAACCAGTCACAGTGGGACCTTCTGTTTCCACGTAATGGTAGGTCTAGAATAATCAACCAGTCACAGTGGGACCTTCTGTTTCCACGTAATGGTAGGTCTAGAATAATCAACCAATCACAGTGGGACCTTCTGTTTCCACGTAATGGTAGGTGTAGAATAATCAACCAGTCACAGTGGGACCTTCTGTTTCCACGTAATGGTAGGTGTAGAATAATCAACCAGTCACAGTGGGACCTTCTGTTTCCACTTAATGGTAGGTCTAGAATAATCAACCAATCACAGTGGGACCTTCTGTTTCCATGTAATGGTAGGTCTAGAATAATCAACCAATCACATTGGGACATTCTGTTTCCACGTAATGGTAGGTGTAGAATAATCAACCAATCACAGTGGGACCTTCTGTTTCCACGTAATGGTAGGTGTAGAATAATCAACCAGTCACAGTGGGACCTTCTGTTTCCACGTGATGGTAGGTCTAGAATAATCAACCAGTCACAGTGGGACCTTCTGTTTCCACGTAATGGTAGGTCTAGAATAATCAACCAGTCACAGTGGGACCTTCTGTTTCCACGTAATGGTAGGTCTAGAATAATCAACCAGTCACAGTGGGACCTTCTGTTTCTACGTAATGGTAGGTCTAGAATAATCAACCAATCACAGTGGGACCTTCTGTTTCCACGTAATGGTAGGTGTAGAATAATCAACCAGTCACAGTGGGACCTTCTGTTTCCACGTAATGGTAGGTCTAAAATAATCAACCAATTACAGTGGGACCTTCTGTTTCCACGTAATGGTAGGTCTAGAATAATCAACCAGTCACAGTGGGACCTTCTGTTTCCACGTAATGGTAGGTCTAGAATAATCAACCAGTCACAGTGGGACCTTCTGTTTTCACGTAATGGTAGGTGTAGAATAATCAACCAGTCACAGTGGGACCTTCTGTTTCCACGTAATGGTTGGTCTAGAATAATCAACCAATCACAGTGGGACCTTCTGTTTTCACTTAATGGTAGGTGTAGAATAATCAACCAATCACAGTGGGACAGTCTGAAAGGGTGTAATAAAGGTTCTTATCCTGTTTAATATTTGACTGAAATTTGCACTTTACATTGCCGAAATTTCATTTATGTTTATTTCAATGATAAGAAAATGCATTCAAAACAGGTTAAATTAACCTACTATAGATGATGTCATAACGAATATACCGGTATGTGTTGAAACCTAGAGATCATATCCAGGAACCAGTAGGTAAACAAAACAAAATATCTATGCATATTATATATCTCCCCAAAAGAGATGTGGTTTGTTAAACAGCTGTATTTACAAAGTGCAACCTATAATGTGCAAGTTGGACCCTTGCTGACATTGGAAAAAGACTACTAGTATAATGTTTTTAAGCACCATTTACAATAGAAACGAAGACCCATTTGTGTTTCTGTCCATTTTCTACCTTTTTTCATTTTTGCAATCAATTTTAACGTCTGTTTGTCTGTTTCATATAAGGTGAGAGTTTTGGTTTTAAGTAATAACTATAGTTTACCATGAAGTTGTGGTCATATCTAATTCAAACTTAAAATACAATTATGTTCATTATGATGTGAACTTCTAGAACTATCTTCAAGATTTGTGTTTTTGTCTCGCCTTGACAGAGTCAAAGAGCCTGACAAAGGTATGCTGTTTCCAGCATGGGCGTGGGCGTCAACAATGTATTAGTTTGTGATTAGGTCAGTTTATGGGGAACCACTTGTGGTAGGTCAATGATATTTGGTATGCAGTTGCATTACCATTTGCTAAAATCATTTTCATGGAGATTATTTGGCCCTGCCCCCTCAGTCATGGTCAATTGACTTTAAAACTTTTGCTTAGTTTACATGTATTAGTTTTGCTTAGTTTACATGTATTAGTTTTGCTTAGTTTACATGTATTAGTTTGTGATTAGGTCAGTTTATGGGGATCAACTAGTGGTAGGTCAATGATTTCCTTATGTAGAAAATGGTGGATTAAAGCTGGTTTTATAGCTAGATTAACCTCTCACTTATATGGTCATTGTAACATGTAACTGACCATTTGAATATTTACAGGCTGTTGGAAGACTTGGTAGTCAAAATATGCTTGATGAATGTAAAGAGATGAGGACAAAAATTATGGAGCAGTCAACAGTACCGTGGCACATAAGAGGTGAGGTTGAAATACTTAAGCCAATTAAAGAACATAGGAAAAAAACAAATATGACCAAAATCTTTAACAAATGCATTGTACCTTGAAAACAAGAGGTAGAGACCAAAACTTTAGACCAATCACCAGAACCTTAAAACATGAGAGGTCAAGACGTAAATTTAGATTCCTTGGATGAAATGATGTAACAACAAAAATCATCAGACTGAACATCAATAAATTTTAAAATACAAAGTAAAACTTTAAATTTTTTTGTTAAATTCTTGTCTATATGTGGTTGTGTATTGGTTTGAGTTGACAGAAATCACTTCACCTTTATCTCATCTCGCCTTCTAATTTATACCAATGTCCAAAAACCAGTATCTCATGTATAATGAGTTAAAAGCCAGCTACATAGTTGTAAGTATTTACTGAAAATTTAAGTGCATAAAGGTTATTTCATTATGATGTCATAAACATGTCAAAATTTACATATTTTACCTAAAATTGAAATTTGATGCATAGTTTTCAGACAAAATTTATATTAGCAAAAGCTTATTAGCTAATATACATTTTACACACTTTAACATCGTTTTAAAATACATTTTGTAGCAAAATATATGTTTGCGTAAAGCTCGTGCTCATATTGAATATAAATGACAGTATCTCAAGTGGAGGCTATTTTGTCAGTTTTAGTAGCTTTGCACTAAATGTTAACAATGTGCATGGACAATTTTAGGTAATTCAGAGAGGTTAAGTGTCAGTTCCCATTCATAAACTCTAGGTTTAGTTACTGAGAAAATTGAAGTCAAATATTGACTATTTCAGAAATTTTGTCAAATATAACCCAAAATAATTATAATATAAAATAAGTCTCTGACTGAAACAACTTAAACCAGTTATTGAAAAAAAAAAAGTTTTAGTGATTCCCTTGACTGATTATCATCTGTATAAATTGACAATACTTAAAGTATATTTGATGTTTGAAGACTCTTTAGAAGAGTTGCTGCCCATTAAGTATGTTTTTATTGCTTTGGCTACATCACAAATAAAAGGACTCAAATTGTCATTTTACTCCTTGAAGAGTTGTTGCCTTTGAGACACATTTTTGAAGATTTGTCTTGTACAGATAATGTTAAATGATGGTGGTTGTTGCGCAGTCTCCTGGGAACCTTTTCTCTACATTGTTTAATATTTAACTATTCTGAAGATTAAGTTGTAATTTCAGCACTGTGGGAATCAATTTAAATTTTTTTTTGCCAATACTAGGAGCACATTTTAACTCCATAAAGATAGTAGCAATAAAAGACTAAGGAGGAAAGCAAAGGGGAAGTCAAAACCAATAATATCTTTTGTGTTAAGTTTTGAAACACAATCAGACAAATAACCAATTCAAAACTCTGCTCAAAGGATTGAATTTTAAATGGATCTTTCTATAGGAATCAATTCACTTTGTTTGCTTTGCAAGATGCAAATAACCAGGTCGAGTTAAGTGCTAAGGAAGCAGCGCGTCTACAGTCAGTCGGAGATGGGCAAGGATTCGTTTTGTGTAACTCAAGATGTCACAACAGTTTGTCATGGCATAAGCAATTTGGATTCATTGTGTAAATAGGCATTCTTTTACGTTAATTGGTGACAATATGCATGTTTGGTTGAGATAATATGTGAATTAAACATTGCCGTTACATGGTTTTATATCATTGTCTTGCATGTTGCAAATGATTTTCAGCGAGTTTCAAAAATTATAAAAGCAAACATTTTCCAGTTTCAATACACAAACTGTAAACAACGAGCATGCTCTCTTGAAGGACCTTTGATACCTTAACCAAATAAGAAAGTAAGACCTACAATCCCTTCCCCTTTACTTTCTTATTTGGCTTCTTGAATTATGTCTAAAATATTGAAACAAAAATGTCAAGTTAGTAAATAGCTGTAAAAATGACAAAAAAAATCCGTGATAACCTGTAATCACTGAAACAATCAGTAAATACATGTAATTACCAAATTGATTATTAATTACAGGTTATATTATTACTGAATTATTTAGTAATTACGTGTAATTCCTAATTTCACCTATATATTTACTGTAACATATACAAGACTATAAGAAAGATCGATAACACCATGGCAAAAATAAAAAAAACGGTAGTCTACCAAGCAAAAAAAAAAAAAGAAAACTATAGATTCAGCAAAAAGAACTTCAATAAAGTCTTTAAAACCATTGACCTGTTCCACTTGTAGCCACAATTAACTCCTGTTTAAGTGTTTTCCTTGATGGTGACATCACTAATTTTAAGTTGCCATGATCAACAACACTGATGCTGCTAATGGCTCCAGAAAGAATTGCTTATCCTTCTGGAGTTAATGTGGGTATTGTTGCTGTTCGTATTGTTGTAGAAGATTGTTTCTGTTGTTGTTCAAACTTAGTTTTCTGTGTAGTGTTTTATTTTGTTATTTTTGCTTTTTTCTTTTGTGTTTAGTATTGGCCATGGAGTGTCCATGTTCCCCGACTTATGGCTTTTTATTGCCCCTTTTGCATATCCTGTCTGTATTTATTGTCAAAAACTTATTTAGTGATAAAACTATTTCATTTGATAAAATAACAGTTTACGATCACCAGTGCATAAAATCACATGATTTCAAGGTACATATAGCATAGAATTATTGTAAGAATATATATATATTTCAGTACAAATCAGTCAAGTATTGGAAGAATGGAAAATAAATAATTCAAACTTTGTTGAGACCAGAGCTGCCAATTATGTACTGGAATGTGTACAGGAAAACAGTTGTGTAACTATTACTGGTAGTTCTGGTGTTGGGAAGACAGCAACTCTACGAAATTTGGCATTAAAAATGATAGATAAAGGGTACAATGTTCCACACGGATCCACATGACATTATAAAATTTTACAATCTAAATCTGAAAACATTGTTTGTGATTGATGACTTTTGTGGTACTTATTCCATCAGCCAGTATAACCTTAACAGTCTGGAATTGGACATGGAACGTATTAAAGTACTGATTAAGAATAAACTCACAAAAATCGTTGTGGCCTGTCGGTTACAAGTTTATCAGGATGACAAGTTTGAATCCTTATCAATTTTTAGGACATGTGTATGTAACCTGCTATCAGATGAATTCTGTTTATCACAAACCGAAAATCAGTCAATTGCAGAATTATATTTAGAAACAAAAGCTTCAGAAATAATACAGTATTGTGATTTATATGATTGTTTTCCACTTCTCTGTAAATTGTATAGCGAAAATCCTAAACTGAGTATTACAGATTTCTTCAAGAATCCGTTTTCAGTGTATGAAGAAGAGATTGACAAGTTGCTTAAAAAAGGACATTTGGGGAAATATTGCGCTTTAGCTATGTGTGTCATTTTTAATAACACATTGAAAGAGGAATTGTTGATAGATGAGGTCCATGAAGTAAGACCAATAATAGAGAACACATGTCAAGCATGTAAACTGAACAGATGTACTTCATCACTTTTCATACTTGATGAACTGCAGTCGCTAGAATATACCTTTGTAAAGAAAGAGCAAGATGTAAATAAAACTATACATGGTAAAGTTTTTGATTTCCTGACTTTCTATTTTGGAAAAAAAATTATCCAATGTTTAATCAAGAATGCAGACAGTTGGGTTATTGGGCAGAGATTTTCTTTAGATAAACAAGATAACACGAACCAGTATATCACTGTTGTACCACCTAAATACCATGAGATTTACATACATAGAATGTTTGATGACTGGTCTGCTGGTCAATTGCAGTGTGTGTTTAATAATATTAATATGAAGATACCAGAGTTCAGACAGAAATTCCTTTGTTATTTAAAAACATTTGATATTTTACTCCAGAGACGATTAGCACTAACCTGTGATGTTAATTTCAAAGATACTGTACTGTTACAGTGTTGTCAGTATAAAGACATTCCTTGGATTCAATGGTGTTTTTATCATGGTGTTGATGTTAGTCCATTACATGGATCAGCATATTCGGGTCATAAAGAGATGGAAAAACTATTACTTGCCAACAAGGCAGACATTGATAAATGTACAAATAAAGGTGCATCACCTTTGTTAATTTCTTGTGAGAAAAATCAAATAAAGGTGGTAAAGGTATTACTGGAAAACCAGGCAGACATTAATAAGTGTTCAGATGATGGATCATCTTCATTGGTTATTGCTTCATTGATGAATCATATACATATAGTAAAGTTATTACTGGAAAACAAGGCAGACATTGATAAGTGTACAGAAAATGGAGCATCTCCTTTGCTTTTTGCTTGTCAGAATAATCACATAGAGTTAGTAAAGGTATTACTGGCTAACAAAGCAGATATTAATAAGTGTAAACATGATGGATCATCTCCTTTGGTAATTGCCTCTTGGATGAATCATATAAATATAGTAAAGATATTACTGGAAAACAAGGCAGACATAAATATAAGTAAATATAAGTGCACAGAAAATGGAGCATCTCCTTTGCATAGTGCATGTGAGGGTAATCATATGGAGGTAGTAAAGCTTTTACTTGAAAACAAGGCAGATATTAATAAGTGTATGGATAATGGGTCATCTGCTTTGTATTATGCTTGTGGGAATAACTATATTAAAATAGTACAGGTATTAGTGGATAACAATGCAGACATTAATAAGGGTACAAATGATGGAGCAACTCCGTTGTATATTGCCTGTCAGGATAATCATTTAGAGGTAGTAAAGGTATTACTGGAAAACAAAGCAGACATTAATAAGTGTGTATATGAGCTGTCATCTCCTTTGTTTATTGCCTGTCAGAATAATAATATAGAGATAGTAAAACTATTAATTGACAACAAGGCAGACCTTAATAAGTGTTCGGATACTGAAAAATCTCCTTTGTATATTGCTTGTGAGAAGAAGAATATACAGGTAGTAAAGTTATTATTAGACAAAAAGGCTGATATTAATAAGTGCGGGGATAATGGGACATCTCCATTGTGTATTGCTTGTGAGAAAAACTATATAGAGATTGTACAGGTATTACTGTATAACAAGGCAGACATTAATAAGGATACAAATGATGGTGCAACTCCGTTGTATATTGCTTGTGAGGATAATCATATAGAGGTAGTAAAGGTATTACTGGAAAACAAAGCAGACATTAATAAGTGTCTATATGAGGGGTCATCTCCCTTGTATATTGCCTGTCAGAATAACCATATAGAGACAGTAAAGCTATTATTGGACAACAAGGCAGACATTAATAAGTGTAGAGGTGATGGTGTATCTCCTTTGTCATGTTTGTATACTGCTTGTTGTAAAACTCATATAGAGGTAGTAAAGATATTACTGGACAACACGGAAGATATTGATACCTGTACAGATATTCTACCATCCCCTTTTCATGTTTATTCCATTAATTTATAGACGTAGGCAATTATTACCTGATTGGTTGTTGATTTCATGAAGAAACATAGATACTTTTTTAGAATAGAGGTACAGAAGAGAGATTTCAATAACATTTCTAGGTTTTGTAACCTATTTTGAACAGACTTCGAAGAATGAGAATGGAAAGTAAAACTTTATAAATTTGATGCGCTTTTACCTCAAAGCTTACTTTTAATGAATAGCCCAAAACAGGTAAACTATTCCTGACAGCTTTAAAAACTCAGCTATTTTGACCTCACGCCGAAATGCGCATCTGGTGCAGTAGTAGTGGAAACGTGTATGTTAGTGTACACGACAAAAGCGATTATATCATAGGTAAAACTTAGAAAAAGAAAAGAGAACTGCAATGAATTGCCCATGACCAATTTTGTCTTAACATGTCTAGTATTGAAGGTTTAAGTTTCATATTTTTATTGCTATCCAGAAACATTTTTGGAAAAATCGTCATCAGATTAAATTGAAGAAGTTTCACATGTACATAATAATGATCAAGAAATTGTTATTGCAAATAGTGAATATTTAATGTTGTGTTTTGTTTGTTAACAAGACATATCAAATGCAAATTTTTGCTATTTTTATAAAATGTTGTGATTTGTACTTACTAGTGTGCTTTCGTTCGAGAACTACTATGTAATTATATTTGTTTGTGGTTTTAGAGCGACATTGTTTCTTACATTATTCTTTTGTTCTGTTTCAACAGTTGCAATTAAAGATGTTGCTTTGATATGAAACAATAAAAGTAGACAACAGCAGTTTACTGATGTTCAAATCGCATACATTGATTAGGAAGCTGTAATTCAAGGTAACAAACAAAAACTGATGAATTGTATGAACTCCAAAATAAGTGAGACCGTGTGTGTCGACAGGGTTAGGGTCTCCTGCTATGCATGCCTCACCTGTATGCTTGCTCAGACGAATATTCTGGTATCTATAATCTACAATTTAATGAAAAAGGATGATATATAGACGTGATTGATATGACTGATAAAAATGATAAAAAAATAACATTCTTATACGTAAGGGAATTTACTTTTTATGTTCTATATAAAAATAAGGAGATGTGGTATGATTGCCAATAAGACAACTATCCAGAAAAGTTCAAATGAAGTGGATTTAAACAATTACAGGCAACCGTACGGCCTTCAACAATAAGAAAAACCAATACCGAATAGTCGGTTATAAAGGCCCCGACAGGAAAAAATGAAACAACTTAATTGAGAAAACTAACGGCCTAATTTATAACAAAACAATTTACGAAAAACAAATAAGACAGATATGAACCAGCGACAACCACTGAACTACAGGCTACTGACTTGGGACAGGCACATAACGAATGTGGCGGGGTTAAACATGTTTGTGAGCGTTCAACCCTCCCATAACCTGGGACAGTGGTGCAACATCACAACATAAGAACAAAGTATAAAAATCAGTTGAAAAAGGCTTAACTCATCAGATCGATACGACGAAAAACATCAAACAAAAGCACAGACAGGACATAGCAGGGTATTTATCCACCCCTCATCCCGAACAACAAAAAAAAAGACACTAAGTACTGATCTGATACTACTCGCAGTAACTGGCAGCTAGTTCAAAGTCAATAACAACTGTTCATTATTTTGTACATCAATCAAACCGTTAGTTTTCTCGTTTGAATAGTTTTATTTCGGGGCCTTTTATAGCGGACTATGCGGTATGGGCTTTGCTCATTGTTCTAGACCGTACGGTGACCTATTGTTAATTTGTGTGTCATTTGGTCTCTTGTGGAGAGTTTTCTCATTGGCAATCATACCAAATCTTATTTTTATAATAACAAAAGTCAAGTACCTAAGACTAAATATTGATATATTGACTATCAGACATTTGTTTTGGGTTTGTTCATTCAAAAATTTCCATAAAACGCTGCACATTTGAGTTGCAAATTATACTTTAGAATTCATTTTCATATATTTCAATCTCCCTTAAATGTTATATATTTATAAGAATGGTTGATTTTATTGTCCAGTTTTGACAATGTCTTAAATTGCTCAAATACAACACGAACAATAGTCAAATGGGACGTTATGTTTCCGATTTAAAGATAAAAATAAGCATTCGGCGTTTTTTTTAAGTGAGCAAAAACTGATATTGTTTGTTTTAATATTTATATTTGATATGCAGTTGAATGGTTCATAAAATAATAGTAGGACCTTGTTTCAGCCAATACGTTCCGTTCGTGTTAAGGCAAAATATAGATCTAGGTTATTGTTTAATTCCAAATTACCTGAATGCCCGTATTTTGTACACTATATTACTTCAATGCAAACACACTGGACGTTAGGCAACCAACAATCAATCAATCAATCAATGCAAACAAGTCTGACTCTGAAGAAAAAAACAACCATTAGAATACCTTAAAAAACGTCGAAAATTATTCCACCCAAAATAGCAGAATCAAACATATATATATATATATATACGAGATAGAGTTGGATAAAAAATCATATTGGTTAAAGCTTGTAACAGGTGTACCAAATTTTCTTAACTTAAACGTGTTTTAAATTGTTCAGGTTAGTTATAGAATTAATACAATATGCAAACAAAAACACTTTGAGAGAATATAGATGCTGGGCTCCATTACAGATTAACACACTTTCAAAACGAAAGTTTCGCACAGTAACTACTGTAATATAAGTCAGCTCAAAATCACAAATTTGAAAATGCTGAATGTATGAAATTCATAGACATATGTCGAATTCTAATGCAAGTGGTTTAAAACGATAATTTTCATTTGACGTTGACATAGATTTTGAAGGGTTAGATTCCACTTTCAACCCGAACGAAACTAAGGAAAGCCACCATTTTGAATTCAGAATTTTCAAAGTAATTTCTCAAAAAAATAAACAAAAAAGTCACATTTTGGGCCTCAAAGTTATCTTTTTGTCAATATCTAAACCAGTCAAAAGCTACGAAAAATATAAATACGTCTAGTGTTTATGTTTGACATTGGGATGATACATATGGCGTCACATTAAAGTGACCCATACCAGCGACACGTCTGTGTATACCCTTTTATCTTGCCTCCTATATATTTATATGCATATCATTGATAAAGCGACAGCGTGGAGACCGTGTATATGGGGTTAGTAGGCTTGGTTTATTTTAATACACGGTTAGTAGTGGTGTTACGTCACTTTATAAAAGCAAACACGGCGTTGAGGAAAAGTCGGAAACGTTTCGCCCAGACACAAATGACGAAATTGATGATGAACGACTGAAATATATGCAGAAAACACATTAAAAGCCAACTAGTTGTTATTGTTGGTATTTGTTTTTATATACACCAATGGTAGATTCTTAAATTGAAGATCATTTTCATGGTTCATTTGGAATTTTTTAGTTTTTTGTGGGTTGGTCTATTTTTTAAGATATTATAAGCAATAGGTCAATTATATTTAGTGTATGGAACAATTGTTAGGTGTACATGTCTGTCTGGCAGGGTTCATATGACCTTGACTTCATAATATTGCTTATAATATCTTAAAAGATAGACCAAACCACAAAAAAATAAAAAATTCCAAATGAACCATGAAAATGAGGTCAAGGTCAGATGAAACCTGCCAGACCAACATATACACCTTGCAATCATTCCATACACCAAACATATAACCCTATTGCTTATAGTATCTGAGAATTAAACAAAACCACAAAAACTAAACATTGTCCAATGAACCATGAAATTGAGGTCAAGGTCAGATAAAACCTGTCAGTCGGACATGCACACCTTATAATCTTTCACACCAAATATAAAATAAAATTGAGAATGGAATATAGTTGACCTATTGCTTAAAGTATCTGAGATACGGACTTGACCACGTAACTTAAACCTTGATAACTGATCCATGGAATAAGGTAGAGGTCAGGTGAACCCAACCTGACAGACATGAAGACGTTGCAAGGAACCCATATAGCAAATATAGTTATCCTATTCTCATTGTTCATTGGTCCATGATAAGTTGTCTTAATTTTGTCAGTTTATCAGATGCTATACGCAATAGGTCAATTATATTTGGTGTATGGAATGATCGTAAGGTGTACATGTCTTTCTGGCAAGGTTCATATGATCTTAACCTCATTTTCATGTTGCATTGGTCAATGATAAGATTTTGTGGTTTGATCAGTTTCTTAGGTACTTTTATCAATATGACCACTATATTTGGTATATGGAATGAATGTAAGGTGTACATGTCTGTCTGGCATGGTTCATTTGACCGTGACCTCATTTTATAGAATATTGATAATGTCAAGTTTATGTGATACTTGTGGTAAAACCTTCATATTACAAAATTCAACTTGAATTCAATGATAAGTAAAACAAGCGAGACATTTCAGCGTGTGCACTCTTGTTTTTAGTATTTTCGAGCAATCTTGAGTGCAAATTTATACATTTTTTTTATTATTATTTTACATGTACTCATTTTACTTCTTTTTTTTCTAATCTTTTATATCATCATTATAATTTGGCGTCTTGAAATAGTTTTTATTAAAATTGAGAATGGAAACGGGAATGTGTCAAAGATACAACAACCCGACCAAAGAGGAGAAAACAGCCAAAGGCCACCAACACAGCGAGAAAATCCCACACCCGGTGGCAGGCTTCAGCTGGCCCCTAAACATAAAAGTGTACTAGTTCAGAGAAAACGGACGTCGCACTAAACTCCGAAACATATAGATGAACCAAAATTACAAAAACCATACAAGCCTAACAAATGCAAGAAGTACCTGACTTGGGACAGGCGCAAAAATACGGCGGGGTTAAACATGTTTTGTGAGATCTCAACCCTCCCCCTATACCTCTAGCCAATGTAGAATAAACAAAAACATAGTTAATTGTATGTTTTTTAATGCAACTTCTGTATTTAGTATATAAATATCTGCTGGAACAACAACATAGTCGTCATGGAGGTAGGACAGGTTCTAATCAGTATTTGAGTGTTTGAAAAAATGTGTAAAAAGTATAACAAAAATATCGAACGCCATGGTTAATTCAAAATGGGGAGTCCATAAAAGCTGACAAAATCAAACGTTATCAACTAACGGAACGAGTGAAAAAACAAATGTAATATTCCTGTCTTTGTACAGGCATTTTCTGAAGAAAAATGTGGGTTAAATCTGGTCTAAAAGCTGGCTAAATCTCCCACTTGTTATATTTTGTGAGGCGTTCTGTTTTGTAGGTATAATAATGGATGAACAACTATAGTTGATGTATGGAATGACTGTCGGTTTTGTTTGTAAATCTATTTTCATAAACTGCATATTAATTAGAATAGAGGGTATAACAAATCAATTTGAACTTAACACATTCTTCCACAACTCTTATAAAAAAAAAATCTTGAACAATTAACGGTCGATTCTTTATTTTTGGAATTTCAACCACAGATGAAGAACTGACGCTTCCATTACTGTATTGGATAGCAAAATAACATGTCGCCTTATACACATATTTTGTATTGCTACTTCTGCCCAGTGCTAAAAAATCCATTTATTATAGTACAAACATATTATAGTACACATAGCCAAATTCTCTTACACTAGTATTTTCCATTTTCCACCTAAATATTGAAAGAATTGGCCCATCTTTGTTTGATTAAAATGAATGGCCAACGTAGATACATGTATCTTGCGTTAGGCAATGATTTATCATACTTTGTAAAATAAAACCTCTTCGATTTAAACAAAATATTCCCCCAAAATAACATTATATACACATTTTCAAATATCAGGTTGATATTTAAGGTCTAAGACTTAAAAAAAAAACATTCGACACATCTAAATATTGACAATGCTTCCGAATTATTAAGTGGTAATGGATCCATAATGGAAAATAGACAGATAGTACAGATATTTCAGTTTTTGTGTATTTTCTTCACGGATATGTTTTGAATTGAATTCAATGGACTGTTACATTAATTTAAACATAGATACATAACAACATGTTCGCTTCAAATTATCTCCGTTATTTGTAAAAAGCACCCCCTCCTCACCCCAGAAAAAGAGAAAAACGAAAAAGCAGTAACAACTCACTGCTATATCTCACTCTCTTGTACTTTACGTCTTTTGTTGAATATACCAAAAATGTTTTCATCTACATTCGAAACCAGGCATCTGAGACATCGTGGCAACACCATCTATACTGTTTCCAGCGCCCTAGAACACTCGACCAACTAGGCTATATAAAAATATAGAAAAAGGAGAACGAGGAAAGGCATTACTCGACTCACGAAAATTATATTTTCATAAACCCTAGTTGGTCGAGTGGTCTAGGGCGCTGAAAACAGTGCAGGCGGTGTCTCACGATGTCTCAGATGCAGGGGATTGAATCCCGCTGAGGGAAAACAAAAATTGCTAACGAAATCTGCAAATCTAACATTTTTGGGCTAGATTTGAGACGAAGTATTTTTTTTTATAAATTATGTTGTTAGCGCTGTATAACCACAGGTTTTCAGATGGAGAACGTCTGTCGTAAAGTTGTCACATATTTAGACGTTTATATGTTCTGGACCATATGAGTATTTGGACCATACGCGTATGGTCATGACCATATGCGTATGTTCGGACCATATGAGTATGTGCTCGTTTGGTTATTGACGGGCCTTATCATATGAGTATTTTGACCATATAGGTATTTTTCAAATTAATTTTAACTTCCTTCGCAGGAACACGTTGCTCGTTTCAAAAAAAAAAAAAAAAAAATCGACACAAGTTACTCTCTGAATTCCGTTATCTTTGACAAGTTGTCTTAATCTTTGCGTATCTGTTATTTTAGCTTCGGTAGAGACAATTTAAAGCGCCTTTATTCTGTCGACATGATCGCCAGTAAGTGAAACCACCGGCTTTTGGGTAATGGACATTTTTCTTCTTTCACCGGTGTTTAGATTATTCAATTTTTACCTTTTTTTAGTTCTTCAATTTTATTGTTTATTTTTACTTAAATGATGTGTTCTTGATCCTACAATAACAGTAGTTTATACGTGCTGCCCTTCTATTTTTATTTACCACACAAGAATATAGTGACAGCACGCATAAACTAAAAAATATTTAGGAAATATTTAAGAAACTTTAATTTACTAAAAACAAATTAAAACAACGAAAAAAAAAGTGCGATGCCCCAAGTTAGTTCAACAGTTGACTTCTTCTTTAACGGTTCATTTATATATTTCTAGAAGTTTTATTCCAGGTCGAAGTCGGAATATTGTGATACGTAAGGAAAAATCTTACTGAGCGTGTAAAATGCTGTTACTATAATTTTAACTTGTGAATAAAATACACGTTATTTCATTAATCATGTAACAATGATTATCATTTGATAAAATAAGTCACAATTTCATTTTAGAAACTCTTAATTTATAACAACTTGAAGGGTTAAACTTATGCAACGTTCATCGTATTAAATACCCGGACCATATGGTCCGGAATATATACCGTATAGCGGGTTATTTTCTCGGGGTGTATATTTTTGCTTATTTTCGCGGATAAATGAAAATCGCGAAAATAAATTCCGCTAAAATTCATGCAAACATTCGGTACTTTCTAATAGCTAAAGCTTCTTGTGAAGGTGTGAACGATCTGTTTCTTTTTCGGTCGGCAGGCCAATAACGATATATGTTAGTTTTAACAATAAGTGTCAATTAATATAAGTATGTAAGGTACTCCTTCAGGTATTTTACCCTTATTAATTAGTGTCAAACCATATAAGAGTTGTAAGTCACTATTGATAATTTTATAAACTAATAAGTACTTCAAAGGTCCGGTAAATTTCGTAACTAATCAACCGGAACATTTACAAAAAGTTTGTACACCTGTGACAGAGATATATCTAAGTTACCGGTTTTGTCAGATTAACTATAACAGCATATAAACAATAAATAAGCCTTTAACCTTTAAAAAAAAAGACACTTGTTTGATTGTTAATTTTTACAATTTTTTAACCGCAATCATCTCAATATTCGCCAAAATATTTAATTGGGAATTAAGAATTCGCCAAAATAAAAACCGCCAAAATTTTTCGTATACTTTGTTGCCCCTTAAATCGTGAAATTTTACATCCGCGAAAAAAACCCCGCTATACGGTATATACATATATATATATATATATAAGTGCCTATAAATAGCAGCACATGACATACAAATCTATGGGAGTGTGGATTAATCAGTACAGAGATTAATTCAATTACACAAATAAAATTATAGATTGTCTAACAATGTAATTTTAACACACTATTTAGTATGTAAATATAAGAATGTTTAAAATAATTACAAAATGATGAAAATAAACGCAATATTTCGCTAGACTAACTAGCTTTATCAAGCGTGCATCTATCCAGGTGAAATCGGATGTAGATGATAAGAAACTTTTGCAGCTCAATGTATATGTTGCACTTGAATTTAGCTGCCTTGAAAATAATAAATAATTTGAATGAAGTTCAAGATTTTTACAAAATTGGTAGTTGAAGTTAGCAACGTCCATTGGCCAATATTACAGGATAAAAAGGACGATGCTGTGTACTAAATTATTCTTTATCTTTCCTGTATCTTTTCTCATCTTTTTCGTTAAGACCATCAGGTTCTAAAGTGTGGAGTTGGTGGATCCAAAAATTTTCTCTTCTCCTTCTCGCCGTGGTGTCCCACTCGGTGTTGACTTCTATGATTTGGAAGGTAACATTATCAAAAGAATGTTTCGTTGAACGAAGATGTCTTGTGAGAGGACAGTTTTTGTTGGTTTTGTACCATGAACGATGGTTATTGAGCCGAATATTAAATTTGTCCATTGTTTCTCCCACATACTGAATGCCACATGTGTCACATGTTAATATATAAATTGAGTTCTCCGTTTTACAGTTGGAATTTGAGTAGATGGTATAATTTTGTTTAGTAACGGAGCTGATGAAAGAACTGCTTGTATTGGCAGCTTTACAACACAAGCAGTTCCTTCGACCACATTGTTTGTAGCAACCGGGAGATGGAGTAGGCTGCTTTGCTAATACAGATGTCACTAATTTGTCACGGATGTTTTTAGGTCTTCTGAAGGCCATGACTGGAGGTGAGGAAAATACTTTTTTAAGATTTGAATCATTTTCTATAATTTTCCAATGCTTCTGAACAATGGAAGACACATTTTTAAAATCAGGATGGTAAGTGAGTACAAGGGGTGTTCTGTTAGCTGCTTTATTCTTATCTTTGTACTCTAGAAGTTCTTGGCGACTAGTTTTGTTTGCTCTTTCGAAAGCGCTATCAATGATGTTGTTATTGTATCCTCGAACAACTAGATGTTTACGTAGTTGTCCAAGTCTAGCATTTTGCGTATTTTCAGTAGAGCATATTCTCTTGATTCGCAATGCCTGGCTGAATGGGATGCCACGGGAGCAGTGTTTAGGATGGCAACTTTTAGGAGAAAGGAATTGATGTTTGTCCGTTTGTTTGGTGTGAAGGTCCGTTATAATGGTTCCGTTCTTGATGTAACTCGTAGTGTCGAGGAAGTTTATTTTCTTCATAGATGATTCATATGTAAATTTTATTGAATGGTGGAAAGAGTTACAGTGTCCTAGAAATTCTTAATGAATTTCTAGGACACTGTAACTCTTTCCACCATTCAATAAAATTTACATATGAATCATCTATGAAGAAAATAAACTTCCTCGACACTACGAGTTACATCAAGAACGGAACCATTATAACGGACCTTCACACCAAACAAACGAACAAACATCAATTCCTTTCTCCTAAAAGTTGCCATCCTAAACACTGCTCCCGTGGCATCCCATTCAGCCAGGCATTGCGAATCAAGAGAATATGCTCTACTGAAAATACGCAAAATGCTAGACTTGGACAACTACGTAAACATCTAGTTGTTCGAGGATACAATAACAACATCATTGATAGCGCTTTCGAAAGAGCAAACAAAACTAGTCGCCAAGAACTTCTAGAGTACAAAGATAAGAATAAAGCAGCTAACAGAACACCCCTTGTACTCACTTACCATCCTGATTTTAAAAATGTGTCTTCCATTGTTCAGAAGCATTGGAAAATTATAGAAAATGATTCAAATCTTAAAAAAGTATTTTCCTCACCACCAGTCATGGCCTTCAGAAGACCTAAAAACATCCGTGACAAATTAGTGACATCTGTATTAGCAAAGCAGCCTACTCCATCTCCCGGTTGCTACAAACAATGTGGTCGAAGGAACTGCTTGTGTTGTAAAGCTGCCAATACAAGCAGTTCTTTCATCAGCTCCGTTACTAAACAAAATTATACCATCTACTCAAATTCCAACTGTAAAACGGAGAACTCAATTTATATATTAACATGTGACACATGTGGCATTCAGTATGTGGGAGAAACAATGGACAAATTTAATATTCGGCTCAATAACCATCGTTCATGGTACAAAACCAACAAAAACTGTCCTCTCACAAGACATCTTCGTTCAACGAAACATTCTTTTGATAATGTTACCTTCCAAATCATAGAAGTCAACACCGAGTGGGACACCACGGCGAGAAGGAGAAGAGAAAATTTTTGGATCCACCAACTCCACACTTTAGAACCTGATGGTCTTAACGAAAAAGATGAGAAAAGATACAGGAAAGATAAAGAATAATTTAGTACACAGCATCGTCCTTTTTATCCTGTAATATTGGCCAATGGACGTTGCTAACTTCAACTACCAATTTTGTAAAAATCTTGAACTTCATTCAAATTATTTATTATTTTCAAGGCAGCTAAATTCAAGTGCAACATATACATTGAGCTGCAAAAGTTTCTTATCATCTACATCCGATTTCACCTGGATAGATGCACGCTTGATAAAGCTAGTTAGTCTAGCGAAATATTGCGTTTATTTTCATCATTTTGTAAATATTTTAAACATTCTTATATTTACATACTAAATAGTGTGTTAAAATTACATTGTTAGGCAATCTATATATATATATATATATATATATATATATATATATATATACAAGTCTAAATTGAAAACAACGTTCAAACCTATGATTGCGTTGGATAAAAACCGCAATTTTTATACGTGTGCATGCAACAACAAATTTCTTGTTAGAGGGGTCTAAATACAGCACAAACAACATTTTCCAAAAGACCAAAAAAGTGAAAAAGTATATTTTAACAAAACGCATTTGACTAACAGGTCGAACAACAAATGTTCTTAAACCCTGCTGACTGCCATTGGCGATTGCCAAATAAACGGATCACAAGGTGTAATAAATGGATCTTAATTAAACATTTAATACCAAACAGAAAACAATAAACTTGCGGCAAAGATGGTATACCGCAAACAAAGGTGCAAAGATTTTTGTACACCATATCCGGATTTCGACAATTAATGTCTCTTCAGTGATGTTAGGAATCGAAACAGTATTTGGAAGGCCATGAAATTTACCTCAATTTAGGATAGACTCTCGAATTTTGAGGAGTCAAATTAGGATGAACGGATCATATAAACCCGAAGGCAAATACAATACAAGCCCAAACGAAAAAATATAAACAAGTCTAAATTGAAAACAACGTTCAAACCTATGATTGCGTTGGATAAAAACCGCAATTTTTATACGTGTGCATGCAACAACAAATTTCTTGTTAGAGGGGTCTAAATACAGCACAAACAATATATAGATTGGCTAACAATGTAATTTTAACACACTATTTAGTATGTAAATATAAGAATGTTTAAAATATTTACAAAATGATGAAAATAAACGCAATATTTCGCTAGACTAACTAGCTTTATCAAGCGTGCATCTATCCAGGTGAAATCGGATGTAGATGATAAGAAACTTTTGCAGCTCAATGTATATGTTGCACTTGAATTTAGCTGCCTTGAAAATAATACATAATTTGGATGAAGTTCAAGATTTTTACAAAATTGGTAGTTGAAGTTAGCAACGTCCATTGGCCAATATTACAGAATAAAAAGGACGATGCTGTGTACTAAATTATTCTTTATCTTTCCTGTATCTTTTCTCATCTTTTTCGTTAAGACCATCAGGTTCTAAAGTGTGAAGTTGGTGGATCCATGATGAGATGAGAAAAGATACAGGAAAGATAAAGAATAATTTAGTACACAGCATCGTCCTTTTTATCCTGTAATATTGGCCAATGGACGTTGCTAACTTCAACTACCAATTTTGTAAAAATCTTGAACTTCATCCAAATTATGTATTATTTTCAAGGCAGCTAAATTCAAGTGCAACATATACATTGAGCTGCAAAAGTTTCTTATCATCTACATCCGATTTCACCTGGATAGATGCACGCTTGATAAAGCTAGTTAGTCTAGCGAAATATTGCGTTTATTTTTATCATTTTGTAAATATTTTAAACATTCTTATATTTACATACTAAATAGTGTGTTAAAATTACATTGTTAGGCAATCTATAATTTTATTTGTGTAATTGAATTAATCTCTGTACTGATTAATCCACACTCCCATAGATTTGTATGTCATGTGCTGCTATTTATAGGCACTTATATATATATATATATATATATATATATATATTATGTTAAATCAAGTCGTGTACAGATTCGTATATTCATAAAAAACACAAAAATCAGGTAAGTAGAAAATAAATTATTAGTATCATTGTTTTAACGTTTTCATCCTTTACGGGATTTTGCAAGATATGTAGCTAAGTAACTTTACCACGGGGGAGTGTGACGTTACGTTATTGTTGTGCATAAATTGCGCACTTCCTTTACGCATTTAGTTTTGCTTTGAATGTCTAAATAAAGCGCTTCTCCAGTGCTTTTCTGTATTCTTTTTCATCGCGACAACATCTGTAGAATGGGAAAATTTTAAATTTCCCGTTTGCGCATATGTCTAAGTGTTCCCTTATTATATTTGCCGTAAGTGCGGGTGGCGGATTTGTTGTTTGTGGACACGTACTCTTGCATTAAGGTTTCCAGTTTGTCAAATGTAATTTTCTTTACATGTTTGGCATGTCATACAGTAATTAGATTTCTGAATTTGCAAGTCATGTCTGCGTTCACATGAAATATTTGTCCAATTTTAAATGTTCTTGTTCTCGTTTCAAGATGGTTATAATTATCTTTACTGCAAATTCCACATCTTGGATCTCTACATGTTTTCACAGTGTTATTTTGAGATTAAAATATTTGCTCTTGTCAGTATTCTTTTTAAGTTTCTCGGTTGTCTCTTACTATTTATTATAGAATTCGCTGGTATATTGTTCTGCGTCCTCTCGCTTTCCATTAAAATTGATAAATTCATTTTTATGGCGTTATACACATTTGTGATTACAGGATCATGCGTGTTAACGAAAGGAATTACTTTCTTTTCTTTTTTTCGGCGTTCTTACTTGAGCTAGAATGAGTTCTTTAATTTTTTTTACAACAGCCTCGATCAGGCTCAACGGGTACTGTTAAAGTAGTAGGTACGACTTCAATTCATTGAGCCTAGTTTCTCGGTGTTCTTTGTCTGTGACTATTGCACAGATTCGTCTGGTCATACAGAAAGGGATATTCCGTTTTGTGTGCGTTTGATTGCAAGAGTGGCAATTTAAGTACTGATGAGTATTTGCCTTTTTTATAGAATATGTCGGTGATAACTTGATTACGGAAAATCTTTATTGTGATATCTTAGAATGGTAACTCTTTTTCACGTGTTTCACTGTAAATGAGATAGATGGATTTAGGGAATTCAGAATCTGGTGGAATAAAAAACAATTCATTCATATATTTCGGCAGAAAATCCTGGCCGTGTTAGGCGTAACTTTCTGGAAGTTTTGGTCCTCGGTGCTCTTCAGCTTTGTACTTGTTTTGGCTTTCAAACTTCTTTTATCTGAGCGTCACTGGTTAGTCTTGTGTGGAAGAAAAGCACGTCTGGCGTATTGAATTTTAAGCCTAGTACCTTCTGCTAGCTATTATTTGTGTGTTTCTTTGTCCTATATGTTCTCCCATTTATTTGTATTGTGGTCCTGTCATGTGATGTTGTCGTTTTGGTGTTGTGTTTGACGTTGCCATAAAAGCGGGAGGTTTGGCATGCCACAAAACCAGGTTCAACCCACCTTTTTTCTTAAAATGTCCTGTACCAAGTCAGGAAAATGGCCATTGTTATATTATAGTTCGTTTCTGTGTGTGTTACATTTTAATGTTGTGTTTTTGTTGTGTCGTTGTTCTCTTATATTTGATGCGTTTCCCTCAGTTTTAGTTTGTAACCCGGATTTGTTTTTATCTCTATCGATTTATGAGTTTTGAACAGCGGTATACTACTGTTGCCTTTATTTTTCGTCCATAAAATGAAGCAGTCGTCTAGAAATCTTTTCCATTTTTCGATCACGTATTCCTTAAAATCCTGGTAAAAAATATCACCTACTTTGGTGTACATTATTTTCTCTAAATAACCCATGACAAGATTGGCATATGAGTGAGCAACCTTTGTGCCCATAGCAGATCCCTTTATTTGTCGGTATATTTTTCCATCGAAATTAAATGTATTTTCTTCAAGAATAATTTTCCGAGCTTTGATGATGAATTCTGTCTTAAGTCGTGAATCAATCAATTCTCTTTTTCTTTCGATCGAGTGATGGACTGCTTTAATGCCTAAATCATGTTGAATATTTGTGTATAAGCTTGTTACGTCAAAGGTGGTTTAAATTGTACCCTTTGGTACAGTGCTTGGTATAAAATTAGAGAAATCTACATCGTCACGGACATAATTCGGAATCTTCGGGCAGAGAGGTTCAAGTAGTAAATCTATGAAATGGCTCAATCTATGAGTAAAAGATTGTGGCCTCACCACTATTGGGCGTAGATTTGCCATTATCTGATCGTTTTAGAGTACAATCAGTACCAACCAATTTGCGACTGGTCGTAATTGTTTTGTAAATGTCATGATTAGGGACTTTTCTTTTTGAATTTTCCTCGGAGTTCTGTATTTTTGTGATTTTACTTTTTATGGTAAGTCGTAAATGTCTTCATAGACGTTTCTTGTCCGTGTCTATTTTGTTGCTCTTTGTTGTGTGCATTATTTGAAAATCAGATTATTCATTTACTGAAGTATATTTGTGGCGGGTTTTATACCCCGGCACAAAAGAAAACTAGAACTTGAGTTATTCGACCCTCTATACACGGGACAAACCTCTTTATTGTATAGGTTAAATCTGTCTTTTGTTGAAGACTATTTATTGCCTTTTAAAAGTCTTGTTGCTATTTTTGTCATAAGGAAGCAATGTCGTTAACGTAAATTACAAATATTCTTTGTGCCAACTTCCCCTGAAATTATTTCACAGTAGGACCATTTTCAAAGTCTTTTAATCTTTACTAAAATATATAGTACCACCTACTACTTTTCGTACTTTAAGGTTCTAACAATATAATGGCCCATTTCTAAACATATCACCAAAATGGCAACTGCCCAGAGATAGTCCAAAACTGCAGTTTTGACAAAGTTTGAGAATTTATTCCAAAAATGTAGGAGAAGAACATCAAAACCTAAATTCTATTGAAAGTAAAATTGAATATGTTATTGGTGATAACAAAATAATTCATTTTGGTAGGCAAAGCCATTCGGTGCAAAATTTGATATAAACATCATGCTTTATTTTCAATTTTGAATCATATAACCTCGGACAGCAACACAAAGTGCTGAATAGCCTTTTGAGGTTATGAAAATATGTAAAATTGATTTTTTTTTGTATAGGATATAGACTTTTAACATTCAATTTATCTAAAGTTTGAACAACTGTTAGATATAAACCTTTAAGTTGCAAACTACAGTGGAAACTGGTCATATCTCTTTAACATGGATAACAGTTTAAAATACTAACTTTCTGAAATTAAGTTCGATTATAAAGTTTGAAACTTCCAAGTCGTCAGTTTCTAACAAATTCCATATAAGTAATCTCTGAAGAATAATGTCGACAAAAAAACAAAGATCAACAGATATTGGAACTCATATATCAATCAAAATTGTATTGCGTTTAGTTTAAGTATTAGTAAAGAAGACACACTAGATTTTCTTGTAATTTGGAATTATGATTTGATAGTGCAATTGTATCCTTTCATCTAAGTTCTGATTTCCAAAACCTTTCATTCTTAGGATAATCTGGATCTGATTTGCCAAAACATTAAACTGATGTCACCACTAGCAAGCTGGCATGCTCGAATACGAATAAAAACGAACAAAATCTAAATATAACAAAACACGAACTCTGCCTATTGAAATCCGTATTGTAATGTTAGATGCATGAACAGTAAAGTTATTCTGTTGGCTCTTGTCGTTTCGAATTTGGTCAATAACTGTCGGTAAGTCAGTAGGTTGATTTCTGCTTTTCAATCCTGATCTGTACATACATTTTTTTCCTTTCTGAAACCATCACTTGCTAAATAAAATATTCGTCGTATGTCATTTCGAAAGGATATTTGTAAATATTTTAGCTTATCCTACACAATATATGTGCCTGTTATCCAGAAATACGTGGTTTCCTGTTGGCAATTTTCTGTTTACGGTCGCGCGAACAGAAACAGCTTTACCAAGATAAGAATTTATGTTATTTATTATCTCGCTTTGACAGAGTCAAAACGCGAGACATAGGTATTCTGCTTCCGGTGTCGGCGGCGCCTTCAGTCATGGTTAATTGACTTTGAATATTTTACATAACTTACATGTTTAAGTATTGTTATTTAAATTTCAACATTTGCATTTTACTTTCAATATAACAGAATGGCAAGACATATCTCTGTGTTAACAGTTAAGGAAATATTGACTGCATTTAATTAGTCAAAAATTGGTGATAATGTACAGGAATGATTTGTGCACAATGATATGAATAAGATTCCTGTTCTTTTGCACGTTAGATGCATGCCGTTAGAACCGACTATCTTGAAAATGTTGACAATCAATCTATGTTATCCTTCTTAGAATACCCAAATGTTTACACTGTTAGCCATTCAGTGAGGAAATAATCCATGTGTGAAACCCTTGCTCTTAAATACATCGTTTTCTCTGGACAAAGTTCATGCTTGTAATCTAATGTCACTGAAGGCTCATTTTTGTAGAAAAATGTGGCTCTGTGCTGCTGATGCAGTGCTTTCTGTAGGATGAATGACTAGGAAATGTTGTTAAAAGCTTGGCAAAGATACCCACAGAAAGACATTCGAATTTTTATAATGGAATTAATTCATAACATATGGCTGAGCTTTTGCCTCTCGGTGCATTTTGCCGGACCTTTAAATGAAAAAAAGTATAACAAAAATACCGATTTCAAAATTAAAAACTAACAAGGGTACCACAAAAACGGACAAAATCAAACATAAGACTTCATCAACCGACGAAACGATGGGAATATAACTTTCATATTCCTGACATACAATATGACGAAGCCTGTTTTATAGCTAGCTAAACCTCCCAATTGTAAGGCAGTTGTTTATGATTCCGTTTAATGACAAAATAAAGTGTGCAACCTAAACAGACATAATAGGTCAATGTTACAATAATTGGGATCTAACAGCCGCAACTGTGTAAACATACATCACAGACATGCAACACAACTGATTAAAGGGGCATTAGCTGTCAAATTCATCTTCACCGACTTAACTCAAGTTCTTATATTCTACTTATAACATACTAAAACGCAAATCCAAATTATAAAAAGTCTAAAATAAACAATTTACGATGCATAGACTCGATAGTATATATCAGCATTTCGTGTGTATTTTAGTCTAGACGCCATCTAATTAACTATTGAGGTGACCTCCGAAGACTGCCGACGGTCATATAACCCAATATAAACATAAACATAGATATTAATAGATTGCGAACTCGTGCAATTGGATTTTTCTGGGTCTGTTTGATTTTATATTATAGGTTAAAAAAATATGCTAATAATCGTTTTTACCTGTATAAGAATGAGTTTTTCTAAATCGAACCAGTCAACCAAATTGTTTACCCTTATTTCACTTTCAATGTTTATATTCTTTTCCATTTAATAACCGAACACGCCTAGTTCATGCGTAACACATCTCTAGCTAAAGGGATCAATTAAAGTTCACATGAGTACGGATTCAGTGAGTCGATTTATTCACGTGCAAGTGAATAATTCATGAGCGATCTTTCTTTGCTTAATTTGACAAAACTGAACCAAACTGACTGTTAAAAGAGAATTATTATTTCACTATTTTTCTTTCATTAATGATTGAACAAAACAAAAAAATCATATTTTATGTTTTTTATATCTCGTAGCAAATGCCCCTTTAAGAAATTCAAACAAACATTAAAAGAAAAATCCAACAAAGACGCCAACAAAACAGTTTTTGTTGTTAATAGTAAATTTGACAAAAAAGCCAACATTTTTTTAGTAGTTGATAGTACAAGCAGTATTGAAGTATACACTTTATCAATACTGTACAAATTAAGCACATATAAAATATGAATTGATACTAAAATCATAACAGTGTTCCGTAAATATTTTGTATTTTTTTAATGGTTTTCGATGCTGCCTGCTAGGATAATGTCTTCCCAGTGAAAAAAAGAATATGGTATTGTAAAATACCTAATTTCTCTAATTGTAATATCTTGGTAAGAATTAAGAATTGTCGACTCTTTCTGGTTTTAATTGAAAGTTAAATGTTGAATTTAAATGTTGAAATTGAATTTGAATGTTGAAAAGCGAATATTGAATAATGACAATTTAAATATTGAATGTTGGGATCGCATGTTTCATAATATGAACATTGAAAAAAAAGAAGAAAAGAACAATATTCTTTGAAAAAAAAAATATTCTAAATGTTGAATGTTGAATATTGAACCAATTTAACATCTGTAAAAACTGCTCCAACAAAGTAACAGGGAAGAATGACTGCAATTTACACCACATATGTTTTACGGTCACCATCTCGAGTTGTTTGACCATTACGACGTGTCGATGTCTCAACTTACAAGCGACATGATTCCAGTATAGACGTCTGACCCGTAGTTTGTGTCCTATCCCCGATTGTGATATTTTTACTGAGTGTGAATTATCATGGTGGATGATGTATGCATAGCAGGAAATGCTAATGCTGTCGATGCAACATTTTACGCTACCTTTGAAGAACTTTGATTCTTTGAAATTGTAAAAGATGGAAATTTGCTTGCCATTTATTTCCGATCCTCTTTTTGAACTCCTTGTTTTAATAATCGTGACTATCTTTCAGAAACTAGAATCTCAACTTAAGACCGACAACAGGTTTATAAACTAAGAATCAAATTCTAAATTTGTTTTCAAATTCAGATTTTATGAATTAAGTTTTCTACTTACCACCTGAGAAATATACATACGGATATTACTTTCCTTACCAGTCCAGACTTCGCAATTACAATCAAACATCTAGATGATGGAGATACTTCCAACTGGAACACTATCACCTACATGCTTTACTTTACCTGAACCCCAGTTTTGTTTTTTCTATTTTTTTTTATTGTAACATTATTTCTACTATAGAAAATTTACGTGGGGAGGTAGGGTAAGTAATTATCAGGTGGAAAATAGAAAAATTCATTCATAAAATCTGAATTTAAAAACAAATTTAAAATTTCATTTCATTTATTTTCTACTTACCACCTGAGAAAAATACATACGGAAAGATTACAAAGCCTTACCTCTCTGGTGGTAGGGTAATTTTCTATGGCTCTGCATCTCTACATCCTGAGTATAATCTCTACTTCATACCACTTTTTCATTTTAAAAACTTTCTTCTGTACAATATACAATATCTACAATGTCTTGATTTTTTCTTTTCTTTAGTCTTTTTGTCTTTTTTTTTTCGAACTGCATATCACAGCAAAAATATATATCAGTCTTTTTGATGAGTTGAAAATCAATCTGTTATATACACATTAGGATAAAACCTTAACATCTACATTTCTCAAATAAAACTTGATGAAAGTTGTATCTGTAGACCAGTCAGCTGACTCTAAAATACTCTTCATACTAGCACCATTGAATAAGGCCAATGAAGGTCCAATTGCTCTCATACTGTGAGCTTTTACTTTAAAATCTGTATTTTCATATGCCATTTTGATCGTATTCACCTAGAAATTGTTTGTTGCGTAACTGGTTTAAAAGGTTTAACAGTTGACAAGAAAAGTTTTCCTTCATCTTTTCTTATTTCTTTTGTACGTTTCAAGTATATCGCAATGGCTCTTTTAGGATCGAATTTTTATTGTGTTCAAAGTAAAGGACAAAAATTTTAGTTCCATAATGATTTGGTCTATCTTGTTTTGATAAACCTGGTCTCAAGAAAACAAGTCCTTTCTTTTGCACATTTTCAAAACCCTCTCTTATCCTCAGTGCTTGAATGTCCGAACATCTCCTGAACGTTGTGATTGCTGTAAGAAAAACAACTTTGTAAGTTAAACATTTCATATCAGCTTTCAATAAAGGTTCAAAAGGGGACTTTTGCAACATGTCCAGAACCTTTTGTAAAACCCATTCTGGGACTAAATTTACTTTAGGAGGTCTAGAATTGAAAACCCCTCTTTGTAGTCTAATAATATACGATATTGTAAACCTGAAGTGTACAAATGAGATACAAAATCTGCACATTCTGCTAAAGTAGCTGCATAGGGATCTTTTTCCAGTTCACTACACCAACTATGAAATCTTTTGAATTTACAAGCATAGTCTTGCTGTGTGCCCAATCTCCATGATGTTCTGAGAAGCTTTCTAGTTTCTCTTGAAAATCCCTTATTTCTGAAATTTTTGTGGAGAGCAGCCAAGCTGTCAGCTTGAACACTTCGGGATTTGGATGGTAAATGGCTGTTTTTGGTTAATACAGTAGATTTTGCCTTGTTGGTAGTTTTATTGGACTTGCTACTGATTTTTGAAAAGCTCTGTGTACCAATGTCTTCTTGACCACATTGGAGTATCAGAATTAGTCGACAATTGAACTGACTCATGTGTTTTAATACCTTTGGAATTAGACATATTGGTGGAAATGCATACGCCCACATTTTTTCCCATGATATCGACAGAGCATCTACTGCTAGAGCACTGGGATGAGGTAGCCAAGCACAAAACACTGGTCTTTTTTGATTGTGTACTTAGGCAAACAAATCTATTGTTGGTTCTCCCCACATTGCAAACACTGATTGAACTACTTGGTTGTTCAGTGTCCACTCTGTGGGTTGTATTTTGTTTCGAGACATATGATCTGCAAGAATGTTTAATTTTCCCGCTATATGAGCTGCTCTGAATGTCGGATTGTTTTGAATTGCCATTTTCATTAGACATAGTGTCTTGTAACAAAGCTGTATTGACTAAGTGACCCCCTGTTTGTTCACATTCTGAACGACTGTTGTCGCATTTGAGCAGCACATTTTGATTTTGTAATTGTGGTAGGAAATGTAGTACTGTTCGAATTACAGCTTCCAATTCCAACAGATTTATGTGTTGTTTCTGTTCTTGAACACACCAAAAACCTTGAAAAATCTGATTGTTCATGTGACCCCAAAACCCCGTCTTTGAAGCATCTGTTAACGTTGTTATTGTGACAGTTGCCGACCACTGGTGTAATGATTTGCCCTTTGTAGTGTTTGCTCTGTCCAACCACCAATTCAAATGATCTTTTAGGTGTTGTGTAAATGGAATTTGATAAGTGAGATCTCTGGTGGAGGGTCTACAGAAATGAAGTAGATGTAATTGGATAGGCCTCATAGGCGTGCATTGGGGATCAATTCTATGCAAGACGCTATAAACCCAACAACATTATATAAACTCTTGCCGTATTGTGTATCTTCATTAAGCTCCTCACTAACATTTCTAACTTTAAAAATTCTTTTCATATTTGGAGAAACTATCTCCTTCTTGAAATTGAACAATGCCCCTATGTAAGTGATCTCTTGTAATGGGATAAGAGAAGATTTTTGAAGATTTACTATAAATCCCAATTTTATCAGAAGACTGAGTGTTTTCTCTCTGTCTGAAGTTAGCATTTTCTCTTGAGCATTCACTAGCAACCAATCGTCCAAATAAGTTGCTAGGCGTATGTTTCTGGATTCTCAGATGATCTGCTACTACAGTTATTATTTTTGTGAACACTCGAGGTGCTTGAGAAGGACCGAAACACAGAGCTACAAATTGGTAACATTTGCCTTGTATGCAAAACCGTAGAAATTTTCTGTGTGTTTTGTGAACTGGAATATGGAGATATGCATCTTTCAGATCGAGAGACACAACGCTCAGTCTTGGGGTTTTACTAGATTCAAAACTTTTGTTAAAGTGTCCATTTTGAAATGTTACTTCCTCAGATACTGGTTGAGAGGTTTCAAATTTATCACAGGTCTCGAATCGCCTGTTTTCTTGGGAACCAGAAATAGTGTACTGTAAAAACCTTGATGTATCTCTGCTTGAGGTACAATCTCTATTGCATTTTTTTCTATTAAATCTTCTACCTCTGCTAAAATAATATGAAGATTCCTCGCATTGACAGAAGTTCGCTTTATACCTGTCAAGTGAGGAGTTTCTTGAAATTCTAATTTCAAACCCTCTTGTAAAGTTTTCAGTACCCATTGATCGTCTGTTATTGATTCCCATTCCTGAATAAAATGTTTTAACCTCCCTCCCACTGGTATCTGAGGAAACAACATTAGAGTTTTGGCGTCAGGAACTATACTTTTTCTTCACATTAGAGAAAGAACTTACCCATGGTTTGTTAGCAGGTGTCTGTTTACCAGACGACTTGAACTCCCCAAAGTTCTTCTTTGGTATCTTGAAATTACTGTCAAATTTAGGCTTTTTCACAAATGTAGACTCTGAAGTAATTGTAGCTGTTGGTTTTCTTTAACCCAACTGTGAACCAAGTGTAATTCGTTAAGTATCAGGTAAAACTTCAGCTAATTGTTTATTTTTATCAGTTTTCTCTTTCATTTAAGCATCAAACCGAGAACCAAATATACCATCTGCTGTTAATGGTAAAGTCACAATTGTGTTGGCATAGTCTCTTAGTTCATTAAGACCTGTATCATATATAGTAACACGTCGACGTATCATGTGGTGAAAAGCTCCAGTTCTCGCCGTCTGATCTAAAATTTAAGTCGACAAAGCAAATATGTCTCTTACATTCTGTATTGCACTGTCTAAATTTGGCGTATCAGATTGTAAATTATCCAACAAATATCCACTTGCTTGTTGCGAATAACAACTTGTGATCAAACCCATGCGGGCCGCAACTTGACCCTGATAAGCTAACCTTTCAAGAGACTTCAAGTTTTTAGTAAATAAACTTGGGACTCTGCCAAAATTAGCTCATAGACCATATCTTTTCATCAGTAAACTTTCTACTGTATTGTCCATTGTCGGTACACTGAAGTATTTGATGCTCATTAATAGCACTGTTCAACGGTATAAGTGGTCTTCGAGCAGCACTAGATGCCTCGACTGTGACCGTATTTTGATTTTCATGTTCTGACCTTGGAACTTCATTTCCGGTGTCAGTTAAATTGCCTTGTAGTAAATCAACCTATTTACCCATTTTAGTACTCATAAAATCCAATTGTTTGTCCTGTTCTTCAATTCTTGCCATCATACGACTTTCTAAGTCTGACAAATTGTCTTTTTACTACGAGAAGAAGTACGCTTTCTAAGACAGAAGAAGTGTCTTCCTCAACATAAGCATCCGAGCCTTTACTTCTCATTATCGTAATTTTTTAGAAAATTAATTAACTTTGAATATATTTTTTTAACGTCTGAACTCTTCGGCGCAAAAAATATAACTGGGGTACAGGTAAAGTAAAGCATGTAGGTGACGTAGTTCCGGTTGGAAGTATCTCTGGGTTACAATACACCATTAGATTTTATGGGCGCAGCCATTTTATGAGCATAACATGGTATTCAGAATTAAGAGTATAGCTAATCCTGATTGGTTGATATGTGCGCCCGTTATTTTTTGTTATTAGAGACTTCGTGCATTCTGCATTATACCAAAGGCCAAATAAATTATTTTCCTTAGCCCTAACGGAATCGAGATGTCTTTTAAACGCTAGGATGAGACACGTATTTTTAAGTGCAAAATTGATAGGCATGGGGGATAAGTACAAATTACGCTAACAAAAGCAACGCGAACCTATATTTTTTGGACCAAAAATACTGTCCTAATAACTTTTCTTTAATTCTAGCAAGGTTTCGTTAAAAAAATCAACTTTCTAAAGTCTGTATCTCGAAAAAGGCTATCATTGTCGCCTATGGGGAAATTAATTGTTTATTTCAATCTATACAGCGTCGACATTTCTTTATCATAGTGCTCAAAAAGTGTCAAAAACAGTAATTTTACTTGATATTTGATGTGAAACCGTATTTTTTGGTGGCAAATGAATTATTGATTATCTAGTTTTTAAGCTATAGTCTGTTTCATATTTGTATTGCGTTTTACCTTAGAAACAAGGGTGGGTTCGACTTTTGACTTACTGTGGAGAGAATATGTCATTTTATGAACTGCTGATTTGTTTGAAAAAAGCACATACACGTCTAGAGTTTCAATATACAAATCGATTTTTAAACATGACAATCTCGATCCAAGTGCTGTTATCGAAATTACCAAATTCAGTGAAAATTTACAGAAATGATCCCCTTCGAACATTGAAATGTTCACTCAAATGGCAGACTATAAAAATTAGAATAGGCATGACATTTTGTAGTTAACGAATAGTTTACGATGTTTAAACACAAATATTTACACATTTTTCATATTTTGAAATGCTATAGTCTGTTTCAAAAATGTACTTTTATACGAAAATGGTTTCATTTAAAACTGTTGTTCAAAATTCACCGTAGTAGTTACATATTGGATCGGTTTTGGTATCAATATAATCAGTACTTGATGACATATAAAGAATCATTGGAGAAAGTGGACATTATCTTCAGACCCTTTTCTGCAGGACCGCATTTACTCAAAAAATCAGAAATTTTTTTCCACATTTTTTGACTGGGGTCACCTCTGATAAAATATTGTGAAAATTCAGAGAGTAATGCCAGAACATTTTGAAGACGATTTTTGTGTGGCATATATATTAGTGCATCTAACGAACTATGAATTGCATGATTCTAGAAAGTATTAAATACCGTATAGGTTACAATACACCATTAGATTTTATGGGCGCAGCCATTTTATGAGCATAACATGGTATTCAGAATTAAGAGTATAGCTAATCCTGATTGGTTGATATGTGCGCCCGTTATTTTTTGTTATTAGAGACTTCGTGCTTTCTGCATTATACTAAAGGCCAAATAAATTATTTTCCTTAGCCCTAACGGAACAGAGATGTCTTTTAAACGCTAGGATGAGACACGTATTTTTAAGTGCAAAATTGATAGGCATGGGAGATAAGTACAAATTACGCTAACAAAAGCAACGCGAACCTATATTTTTTGGACCAAAAAATACTGTCCTAATAACTTTTCTTTAATTCTAGCAAGGTTTCGTTAAAAAAATCAACTTTCTAAAGTCTGTATCTCGAAAAAGGCTATCATTGTCGCCTATGGGGAAATTAATTGTTTATTTCAATCTATACAGCGTCGACATTTCTTTATCATAGTGCTCAAAAAGTGTCAAAAACAGTAATTTTACTTGATATTTGATGTGAAACCGTATTTTTTGGTGGCAAATGAATTATTGATTATCTAGTTTTTAAGCTATAGTCTGTTTCATATTTGTATTGCGTTTTACCTTAGAAACAAGGGTGGGTTCGACTTTTGACTTACTGTGGAGAGAATATGTCATTTTATGAACTGCTGATTTGTTTGAAAAAAGCACATACACGTCTAGAGTTTCAATATACAAATCGATTTTTAAACATGACAATCTCGATCCAAGTGCTGTTATCGAAATTACCAAATTCAGTGAAAATTTACAGAAATGATCCCCTTCGAACATTGAAATGTTCACTCAAATGGCAGACTATAAAAATTAGAATAGGCATGACATTTTGTAGTTAACGAATAGTTTACGATGTTTAAACACAAATATTTACACATTTTTCATATTTTGAAATGCTATAGTCTGTTTCAAAAATGTACTTTTATACGAAAATGGTTTCATTTAAAACTGTTGTTCAAAATTCACCGTAGTAGTTACATATTGGATCGGTTTTGGTATCAATATAATCAGTACTTGATGACATATAAAGAATCATTGGAGAAAGTGGACATTATCTTCAGACCCTTTTCTGCAGGACCGCATTTACTCAAAAAATCAGAAATTTTTTTCCACATTTTTTGACTGGGGTCACCTCTGATAAAAAATTGTGAAAATTCAGAGAGTAATGCCAGAACATTTTGAAGATGATTTTTGTGTGGCATATATATTAGTGCATCTAACGAACTATGAATTGCATGATTCTAGAAAGTATTAAATACCGTATAGGTTACAATACACCATTAGATTTTATGGGCGCAGCCATTTTATGAGCATAACATGGTATTCAGAATTAAGAGTATAGCTAATCCTGATTGGTTGATATGTGCGCCCGTTATTTTTTGTTATTAGAGACTTCGTGCTTTCTGCATTATACTAAAGGCCAAATAAATTATTTTCCTTAGCCCTAACGGAACAGAGATGTCTTTTAAACGCTAGGATGAGACACGTATTTTTAAGTGCAAAATTGATAGGCATGGGAGATAAGTACAAATTACGCTAACAAAAGCAACGCGAACCTATATTTTTTGGACCAAAAAATACTGTCCTAATAACTTTTCTTTAATTCTAGCAAGGTTTCGTTAAAAAAATCAACTTTCTAAAGTCTGTATCTCGAAAAAGGCTATCATTGTCGCCTATGGGGAAATTAATTGTTTATTTCAATCTCTGTCATCTAGATGTTTTATTTTAATTGCGAAGTCTGGACTGGTAAGGAAAGTAATATCCGTATGTATATTTCTCAGGTGGTAAGTAGAAAATGAATGAAATGAAATAAGTAAACCAAAGTGGTACTCTATGAAATTAGATTATCTCAAGTATAATAGAAAATTAGTTTGTGTTCAATAAAGATGAATCACTGCGCAAAAAGGTTTGTAAGCACGGCAGCAATACTTTCACATCCCTTTCGTTAAGGCTGTCATGTTTAGTTATATTTAAGGTTAAATTTTACTGTTGGTTATCAAGTTATGTTTAAATAAAATATCACTGATCTGACATTTTATTTTTATGAGAAATATGATCCCCAATTACATAAATTATAATGTCTTTCATTCAACTAAATAACAACTGCTAGTAAACCATCTACAACATTGATGACTGTTACTCAGTTTGATTTAGTTTATATCTTAATGCCACTCCTGTGTTGATATTTCATGAATCATAGTAACTATTTCACAATAATCCATTCTGTTGACATACTATCATATTCATATGAATTTTTTTGCTCCATATTTTTTAAGTCTTACGATCGATACATCATTATTCTGGAAGAAAGAAAAATCTTTACACTCATGAATGTCTGCCTGATTGTCCAGTAATATCTTTACTATCTCTATATGTTTCTTACCACAAGCAACAATCAACGGAGTTATCTTTACATTTATTTATGTCTGCCTTATAGTTTAGTAACATCTTTAACATATTAATATGGGTCTTGTGACAAGCTATATTCAACGGAGATGTTCCATTATCTTTACACCTATTAATGTCTGCTTTGTTTTCTAGTAATACAATAACTGTCTCTAAATAATTATTGTCACAAGCAATGAACAAAGGAGTTGTTCCTTCATATGTACGCTTATTAATGTCTGCATTGTTGTCTAGCAAAACCTTTACTGTAGCAATGTGATTATTGTGACAAGCTATAAACAAAGGAGATGCATTAATGTATGTACACTTATTAATGTCTGCCTTGTTGTCCAGAAGTATCTTTACAATCTCTGTGTGATTATTGTTACTAGGAGTATATAGTGGAGATTGACCATCATCACTACACTTATTAATGTCTGCCTCTTTGTTCAGCAATAACTGAACTATCTCCAAATGATTATTGTGACAAGCAACAATTAAAGGAGATGTTCCATGACAGTCACACTTAAAAATGTCTGCCTTGTTGTCAATTACAACCTTTACTATCTCTATATGAGTATTCTGGCAAGTAGTATACAAAGGAGATACTCCATCATTTGTACACTTATTGATATGTGCCTTGTTTTCCTGTAATACTTTTACTATCTCTATATTATTATTCTTGCAAGCAATCAACAAACGAGGTGTTCCATCATCTTTACATTTATTAACGTCAGCCTTGTTTTCTATTAATATCTTTACTGTCCCTATATGATTATTGTGACTAGCAATAAACTCCGTTTATTTTCCATCATGCATACACTTATTAATGTCTGCCTTGTTATCCAATAAATTATGTACAATCTCTAAATTGTTTTTGTAACAGACAATAAACAAAGGAGATAATCCATTATTGTCCCACTTATTAATGTTCGCGTTGTTATCAATTAATACCTTTACCATCTCTATATGATTATTGTGACACGCACAATACAAAGGAGATGTTCCATCATTTCTACACTTATCAATATCTGCCTTGTTGTTTAGCAATACATGTGCTATCTTTATATGATTATTGTGACAAGCAATATACAAGGAAGATGTTCCATCATCAATACACTTGTTAATGTCTGCCTTGTTATCCAGTAAAACCTTTACGGTCTCTATATGATTATTTTGACATGCTAAATACAAATGAAATATTCCTTCATCTGAACACGTATTGATATCTGCCTTAGTTTTTAGTAATACCTTCACAGCATCTGTATGACCTCCTTGTGCGGATTCATGCAATGGACACACACCTCCACAACTACACTGGTTACAATCGACACCATGATTGATACACCACTGAATAAAAGGAATATCATGAAGGTGACGACTCCTTAACAATGTATTATCTTTGTAATTTACATCATAGGTAAGTGCCAATTGATTCTGCAGTGAAATATCAAGTGTTTTTAAATGACATAGGAATTTCTGTCTGAACTCTTGTACCTTCATATTAATATTTTGAAACACAATCGCTACTTTTCCTTCAGACCAGTCATGAATCATTTAGTCTAGACGCCATCTAATTAACTATCGAGGTGACCACCGAAGACTGCCGATGGTCATATAACCCGATATAAACATAAACATAGATATTAATAGATTGCGAACTCGTGCAATTGGATTTTTCTAGGTCTGTTTGATTTCATATTATAGGTTAAAAATATGCTAATAATCGTTTTTACCTGTATAAGAATGAGTTTTTCTAAATCGAACCAGTCAACCAAATTTTTTACCCTTATTTCACTTTCAATGTTTATATTCTTTTCCATTTAATAACTGAACACGCCTAGTTCATGCGTAACCCATCTCTAGCTATAGGGATCAATTAAAGTTCCCATGAGTACGGATTCAATGAGGTCGATTTATTCACGTGCAAGTGAATAATTCATTAGTGATCTTTTTTTGCTTAATTTGACAAAACTGAACCAAACTGGCTGTTAAAAGTGAATTATTATTTCACTATTTTACTTTCATTAATGATTGAACAAAACAAAAAAATCATATTTTATGTTTTTTATATCTCGTAGCAAATGCTCCATTAAGAAATTCAAACAAACATTAAAAGAAAAATCCAACAAAGACGCCAACAAAACAGTTTTAGTTGTTGATAGTAAATTAGACAAAAAAGCCAACATTTTGTTTTGTAGTTGATAGTACAAGCAGTATTGAAGTATACATTTTATCAAAAATGTACAAATTAAGTACATATAAAATATGAATTGATACTAAAATCATAACAGTGTTCCGTAAATCTTTTGTATTTTTTTTAAAGGTTTTCGATGCTGCCTGCTAGGATAATGTCTTCCCAGTGAAAAAAAGAATATGGTATTGTACAATACCTAATTTCTTTAATTGTAATATCTTTGTAAGAATTAAGAATTGCCGACTCTTTCTGGTTTAATTTGAAAGTAAAATGTTGAATTTAAATTTTGAATGTTGAAATTGAATTTGAATGTTGAAAAGCGAATATTGAATAATGACAATTTAAATATTGAATGTTGGGATCGCATGTTTCATAATATGAACATTGAAAAAAAAAGAAGAAAAGAACAAGATTCTTTTAACAAAAAATATTCTGAATGTTGAATGTTGAATATTGAACCAATTTAACATCTGTAAAAACTGCTCCAACAAAGTAACAGGGAAGAATTACTGCAATTGACACCACATATGTTTTACGGTCACCATCTCGAGTTGTTTGACCATTACGATGTGTCGATGTCTCAACTTACAGGCGAAATGATTCCGAAATCTTAGATCATTGAATACCAGTATAGACGTCTGACCCGTAGTTTATGTCCTATCCCCGATTGTGATATTCTTACTGAGTGTGAATTATCATGGTGGGTGATGTATGCATAGCAGGAAATGCTAATGCTGTCGATGCAACATTTAACGCTACTTTTGAAGAACTTTGATTCTTTGAAATTGTGAAAGATGGAAATTTGCTTGCCATTTATTTCCGTTCCTCTTTTTGAACTCCTTGTTTTAAGAATCGTGACTATCTTGTCATGCCCGAATATCTTTTAGTAACTAGAATCTCAACTTAAGACCGACAACAGGTTAATAAACTTAGAATCAAATAAGTAAACCAAAGTGGTACTCTATGAAATTAGATTATCTCAAGTATCCTAGAAAATTGGTTTGTGTTCAATAAAGATGAATCACTGCGCAAAAAGGTTTATAAGCATGTCAGCAAACTTTCACATACCTTTCCTTAAGGCTGTCACGTTTAGTTATATTGAAGGTTAAATTTTACTGTTGGTTATCAAGTTCTGTTTAAATAAAATATCACTGATCTGACATTTTATTTTTATGAGAAAAATGATCCCCAATTACATAAATTACAATGTCTTTCATTTAACTAAATATCAACTGCTAGTAAACCATCTAAAACATTGATGACTGTTACTCAGTTTGATTTAGTTTATATCTTAATGCCACTCCTGTGTTGATATTGCATGAATCATAGTAACTATTTCACAATAATCCATTCTGTTGGCATACCATCATATTCATATGAATTTTTCTGCTCCTTTTTTTTTTAAGTCTTACCATCATTATTCTTGAAGAAAGAAAAATCTTTATACTCATGAATGTCTGCCTGATTGTCCAGTAATATCTTAACTATCTCTATATGTTCATTACCACAAGCAACAGTCAACGGAGTTGTACCATTATCTTTACATTTATTTATGTCTGCCTTGTAGCTTAGTAATATCCTTACCATATTGATATGGTTATTGTGACAAGCTATATACAACGGAGATGTTCCATTATCTTTACACCTATTAATGTCTGCTTTGTTTTCTAGTAATACAATAACTGTCTCTACATGATTATTGTCACAAGCAATGAACAAAGGAGATGTTCCATCATATGTACACTTATTAATGTCTGCATTGTTGTCTAGTAAAACCTTTACTGTATCAATGTGGTTATTGTAACAAGCTATAAACAAAGGAGATGCCCCATTGTATGTACACTTATTAATGTCTGCCTTGTTGTCCAGAAGTATCTTTACAATCTCTGTGTGATTATTGTTACAAGCAGTATACAGGGGAGATTGACCATCATCACTACACTTATTAATGTCTGCCTCTTTGTTCAGCAATAACTGAACTATCTCCAAATGATTATTGTTACAAGCAACAATTAAAGGAGATGTTCCATAACATTCACACTTAAAGATGTCTGCGTTGTTGTCAATTAATACCTTTACTATCTCTATATGAGTATACTGGCAAGCAATATACAAAGGAGATACTCCATCATTTGTACACTTATTAATATCTGCCTTGTTTTCCAGTAATACTTTTACTATCTCTATATTATTATTCTTGCAAGCAATCAACAAACGAGGTGTTCCATTATCTTTACATTTATTAACGTCAGCCTTGTTTTCTATTAATATCTTTACTGTATCTATATGATTATTGTGACAAGCAATAAACAACGGAGATACTCCATCATCCGTACACTTATGAATGTCTGCCTTGTTATCCAATAAATTTTGTACAATCTCTAAATTATTTTTGTAACAGGCAATGCACAAAGGAGATAATCCATTATTGTCAAACTTATTAATGTCCACGTTGTTATCAATTAATACCTTTACCATCTCTATATGATTATTGTGACACGCACAATACACAGAAGATGTTCCATCATTTCTACACTTATCAATATCTGCCTTGTTGTTCAGCAATACCTGTGCTACCTTTATATGATTATAGTGACAAGCAATATACAAGGAAGATGTTCCATCATCAATACACTTGTTAATGTCTGCCTTGTTATCCAGTAAAACTTTTACGGTCTCTATATGATTATTTTGACATGCTAAATACAAAGGAAATATTCCTTCATCTGAACACGTATTGATATCTGCCTTAGTTTTCAGTAATACATTCACAGCCTCTGTATGACCTCCTTGTGCGGATACATGCAATGGACACACACCTCCACAACTACACTGGTTACAATCGACACCATGATTGATACACCACTGAATAAAAGGAATATCATGAAGGCGACAACTCTTTAACAATGTATTATCTTTGTAATTTACATCATAGGTCAGTGCCAATTGTTTTTGTAGTGAAATATCAAGTTTTTTTAAATGACATAGGAATTTCTGTCTGAACTCTGGTACTTTCATATTAATATTTTGAAACACGATCGCTACTTTTCCTTCAGACCAGTCATGAATCATTCTCCCTATGTACAACGGTTGGTATTTAGATGGTACGACAGTGATAAACTGAGCCATGCCAGCTTTTTTTTCTAATAAAAATCTTTCTGAAATAATCCAACTGTCTGCATTCAATAATAAACACTGGATAATTTTTTTACCAAAATAGTAAACCAAAAAGTCAATAATTTATCATGTATTGTTTTGTATACATTATGTTCCTTCCTTAAGAAAGTATTTTCAAGTGACTTCAATTCATCTAGAAGAATAAGTCGAGATGTTCCTCTGTCCAGTTTACAGGCCTCACATGTGTTTTCTATCATTGTTCTTATTACTATATTTACCTCCTCGGTCAACAATTCCTCGTCCAATCTATTGTTAAACATGACACACAAAGCCAAGGAACAATATTTCTTAAAATGTCCTCTTTTATGCAAATTGTCAATCTCTCCCTCATAAACTGGAAATGGATTCTGGAAGAATTATTTCATATTTAGTTCAGAATTATCATTATACAATTTACAGAGAAGCGGAAAACATTCATATAAATCACAGAACTGAATAATTTCGGAAGCATCTGTTTCCATGTATACTTCTGCTATTGACTGTTTCTCTGTTTTTGATAAACATAAATTTTCTGATTGCAAGTTACATACGCATGTCTTGAAAATAGACAAAGATTCAAACTGTTCATCCTGATACACTTGTAATCGACAAGCGACCATTATTTTCGTTACTTTATTTTGAATGAGCACTTTAATACCTCAATAACGGTTTCCCAACTGTTTAAGTCCGACTGGTTTATAGAATAAATTCCACAAAAATCGTCAACAACAAATAAAGTTTTCAGATCTGGATTGTAAAACTTAACAATATCATGTGGACTGGTTACCAGTTGTATATCGTAGCCTTCAGCTGCCATTTTTAAAGCCACATGTCGTAGAGTTGCTGTCTTCCCAACACCAGAGCTAGCAGTAATAGCAACACAATTGTTTCCCTGTACACAATCAAGCACATGTTTGGCAGCTTTGGTCTCGACAAAGTTACCAGCATTTACCTTCCATTCTTCCAAAATTTGATTGATTTGTACTGAAATATGCAATCAAATCAATTAATGATAATCCCTATATCTGAATGTTCAAAGGTGTTCAGAAGTGTCACATTTGTTTTGTTATTTTCCTTCGCAAGCAAGTTAACCAGAATTGTCAATTTTGGATTTTCCATACTTAATTTTGATATATTTAAACTGATACAAATAGGAAACAATTTTGTCCAAGAAAGATATCTATTCTGAATATAGCGTCAAATCAACAAAATGCAAATACCTCTTAATATAAATGTCGTGCATCCGAAGCACTTTTCTAGATTCATCTTCAATAGGAACATTTGAATTCAAGTATCAAGAAATAGATAAATTCAGCGAAATATGTGATTAGCTATATACTAAAATAAAATTTAATATACGCTCGTTTGTTTTATTTTTATCTTTGTTTATCGAATTTTCTTTGCTACTTTTCCTTTCATGTTTGTGAACTATTTTCAATTTTTTTTGGTTTCCTGTATTTAGTGAATTTTCATTGCAAGTTCAAACAAATGACTATGCCAAGTTAAGCAAGATGCAGCTGCAATATACTGAAGAAGACATGTAGAAAGTTTGTATTATGCGTGATTCAGTACTTGGATTTTATATACATGTACCAAGATGTCTACCGTGATTAGTATGATTTATTTAAGAATATTTCATGGGGGTTTGAATTTATTTGGATTTTACCACAAATTGTGTTGCGTATATCTGTCAAAAAAGAAAGCAATGATCTTTTTGTACACTGTCCTATGAAGGTGGTTGGTTGTGTATCGCTTCCAACAATTATGTGTGTATGAAAACCACAAATATACGTTTTGACCTATATTTAATTTCCTTTGTATAAATACTTACTTGAGACTGAACAAATTCAATAAATCTTACTTTTATATAAGAAAATTGACTTTCAACAAATTTGTATACACCTGTTTAATGTTTCCATGTTTGGACCACTTTAACATTCGTGCATTTTCTCCTAGAATGCTTTTATTCTTACCTCATAGAATGAATCGATCGTTTGATCTAATGTCGTCATTTACACGGGTTGACCTCAATTAACTAAATTGATAAACAAAATTATACGACATGGGAGTATGATTGGAATAGCCCAAACAAAACATGCCGTTGCCGATCAGTTGACAAGCACTATATTCGTATTTTACCACGGGTGTGTATTCAAAACGTTTGAAGAACGTCATATTAAAATTGCTCCTTACAACCTGATAAAAACAAACTAGGAGTAATACTTATGTACGATGTCATCGAGTGAAAGCCAGCAAAAGAATTACACCCAATTACAATGCAATATAAAAATCCAATGTTAATTTAAAATAAGACCTCAAAAGGATAACAGAAGTCACCAAAACATTGGGCAGTAAAATAAATCAAATCAAGTATTCTGACAGTAAAACAGAACCACATAAACCATTAAAATGCTCAGTCTGTATTTTTCTATATTGTGTTTTGTGTACTATTGCCGTGGGATTTTACGTTTGTTTTCGATTTATGAGTTTGAATATCCCAATACTATTTGTCGCCTCTTTTAATTCTGCTGACATGAATGAAAAGCAAGCGACAATTATCGTTGATGTTGAAACTCTTGAGGACACAACAGAACCTAAAATTTGCCTACCATGCAAATGAGGTAAAGGTTAAGTAAACCCTACCAGACAGCTCCAGTAACCTGCTACGTCCGTGTCTGTGTTTTTATTAGATGTATTTCTGCCTTGTATCAATCTGAAGAGTTAAGCCCTTTTCAACTGATTTTTATAGTTTGTTCTTATGTTGTACTGTTACACCATTGTCCCAGGTAAGGGGAGGGTTTGGTGCCAACAAACTAGTTTAACCCCGCCACATTCTGTATGTGCCTGTCCCAAGTCAGGAGCCTGTAATTCAGTGGTTGTCGTTTGTTGCTGTATTTCATATTTGTTTTTCGTTCATTATTTTGTACATAGATCAGGCCGTTTGTTTTCTCGTTTGAATTGTTTTACATTTGTCACTTCGGGACTTATTATAGCTGATTAAACGGTATGGTTTTGCTCATAGTTGAAGGCCGTAAGATGAACTATAAATGTTAATTTCTATGTCATCTTGTCTCTTGTGGAGAGTTGTTTCATTGGCAATCATACCACATCTTCTTTTTTATATCCATGTATCTCAGGACCAATCAATTCTGTTTACTACATAAGATAAGGATTCAGAGAAATAAATATTTTTCATTAAGAAGCAGAGTTTGGGATAATGGAAAGACATAACACTTGAACTTTATTGGGCGGATCATGTACAAATAATCATCAATGGACAGTACATTAGTGACATGAAATAGTGTTTTAGACCAATAATTCTTTTTAAAGGTAATCCTAATCTGGTAATTCCAAGGTCTTTCAACCGACTAATTTCGACTTTATAATACACATTTTCTATAATGGTATCAATATAAAGGAACGAAACAGGCTAACTTAGTAGATGTATCAGCTTTAAATACTGAAAGGTGGGGATAATCAATTGTTATATCCAAATACTCTAGCTATATTCCGATTAAAAGTTCTGCAAGTAGGTTTAAAATCAGAACAATTCAGTTTATTTGGTAACTGTAAAACAGTAATGGCACTAATAAATTAGGGAAAAGAGGAAGGTTCTAAATCTGCAACCCAATATTTATATCCTTGACACTTTTTTACTTCTTTTACTTTTACTTTTGCCTCTAATCATTTACTTTTCTAATTATTGATGATTGCTTAAACAATCTAGTCCTTACCTCTTATATTCCAAGGCACTGTAGATCGGTCTAAACATTTTGTTTTCAGCTCTATACATTCATCCTGCATGTCTTGGTCACTTAATCTTCTTACAGCCTTAAAAAAAATCATATACAACTAATTGTAGGATCAACATTATATGTTTGATTTGAAAGTCAATTATACTTCTTTTAAGTTTATTTAGATTCCACATGCTAAATCAAAATAGGTTTCCATATGCCTGTATTAACATTTTATCACAGTTGTCAATTTTATTTTTGCAAAATGTTTTATGTACATAGATGCTGACTATGGAGAAATATATCTCTACCTATGCATATTCTAAAGATGATCGCAGTTAAATTTAGTTTAATTACTCAGTAAATCATAGCACATATGGTTATTAAAATTGATGTTTTTGCAATATTTTCAGTTCTGTAATAACATTGAGTTTTTGACTGGTTGACTGATACGCATCCCAGTATGACATATAACATGTGATATTCACAGTTATAGAATTGCAAAAGTTAAAAGGTCAAAACTATACAAACAAGAGATTTCTAGCAACATTATTTTACACCTAGCAATTTACAAATTGTGTTCTATAGAAGTGATATATGTTTATAATGCGCCCAATACGTCAGCATCACATGACGTGTACATTTATTGTTGGTAGTCACTGTTTACAATTATACTTATGTGCCTAAACTAGTGTTACTCTTTAACGCCCTCTTATCGTTGGAATAACGACACATGATGTCAGATGTGGTTGCAAACGGACAGTCTAAATCATATTAATGTATTATGTGGCCCAAAAACTTTATTAATAACATTTGAAGTGAGATTCTAGCATCCTTTTGTTTGGATTACAAGTGTACAATGGACATACAATTCGCTATGTTCTGTGAGTTATTTGTAACTTGTTAACATTTGATATTCGAGAGAATATTCACATTTGTTGAAAACTTTTCCGATATATTAATTATCATAATGGCTGATGCAGAAGTAGAAGTTGTCGCCGAGGCCAAAAATTCTACGGAGCACATAATAAACACTAATCTGCCGTTTCCTCAGAAACTGGATTTTCGACGAAACATTGCAACAAATTAGAAACGCTTTAAACAAATGTGGTCTAACTATGAAATTGCAACCGGATTAGAGAAGCCAGAGGGCAAAACGAAAACCGCTACGTTCTTATCGTGCATAGGCGCAGATGCGTTAGGAATTTTTGATGGATTCGTGTTTGCTAACGAAGATGAATCGAGTGACGTAGATGCCGATACCAGAGGACCGCCAAGCAGTTCAGAGACTTTTGGGCATGGTAAACTATGTACAGAAGTTTGCACCATGTCTATCTCATCGTGTCTATCATGTCTATGTCTAACCTCTTCGCGCAGGCAGTTACTTAAGTCAGAAAATGATTTCAAATGGGATCCTCACGTACACGGACTAGCATTTGATCAGATAAACAAAGTATTGTCAAATACACCGGTACTTCGATACTTTGATGAAAAGAAAGCAGTTATATTACAATGTGATTCGTCACAATCAGGACTTTGTGCTTGCTTGCTGCAAGATACATTAACACCGACCGAGGAAAATTACGTTCGAATTGAACAAGTGTTACTAGCTGTAGTTTTTGGAATGGAAAAGTTCGAGACCTATACGTATGGATAAAAAATCACCGTCGAATCTGATCACAAACCGCTTAAGATCATACGTAAGAAAGTTTTGCTGACCGCTCCGAAACGACTACAACGAATGTTGTAAAGTATGCAAATGTTTGAATATGTTATCGTATTCAAACCAGGAGTTGACATGTATATAGCAGACACATTGAGTAGCGCGTATATCAGGAAAGAATCTAGTGGACAAGATAGGCGATTGGATACCGAGAAGGAAATTGAAACTGTGAATGGATTCAGTTCTTACCGATCACCGCCGAAAGATGCAAAACACTACAATCTTCCACCGCAGAAGATGAAGAACTTCAAATTCTTTCGAAAGTTATAAAGAAAGGATGGCCGATTAACAAGAACGCCGTAGATCTTAAGACACACAAGTATTTTCCGTTTCGAGAAGAACTTACAATTCAGAATGGATTGATATTTAAAAGTGATAGGGTTGTAGTGCCGAAAACTGCAAGAGCAGATCTGATGGAAAAAGCACATTCTAGTCACATAGGTATCGAAGGATATTTACGACGAGCGAGGGAATATTTGTATTGGCCGAATATGAACTCGGACATTGAAAATTACATTAAAACATGTGAAACTGCAATACATTCAACATGGAACAACAGAAAGAAAGTTTGCATAGTCATGAACTATGTACAAGACTATGGGAGAAAGTTGCTTGCGATCTCTTTGAATTTAATCAGCAAGATTATTTGATGACCATTGATTACTATTCCGACTACTTTGAAAATGACAGATTAAATAACAAGAAAGGAAAGGAAGTCTTTGGAATCTTGAAGAAACATTTTGCGAGATATGGTCTACCTGACTGTGTATTTTTAGATAATGGACCGCCATTCAATAGTCACGAATTTAGACATTTCTAGAATCAGTATGAATTTACGCATACAACGAGTTCGCCGAGATTTCCACGATCTAATGGAAAAGTTGAAAACGCTATCAAAACAGCAAAGAGGTTGACGATTAAATCTCAGAAGGATGCACAAGACCCGTATTTAGCATTGTTAGACTTAAGAAATGCACCATCTGAAGGTTTGGATAGTTCTCCGTCTCAAAATATGTTTGGAAGAAGAGGGAGAACGTTACTACCATCAGCGTCAAGATTATTGAAGCCGGACATTCAAACAGATGTTGTAGGAATCAAGAGGTTTCAACAGGAGAAACAGCGTTTCTATTACAACCGTTGTGCTAAAGATAAGACCGAACTAGCGAAAGGAGATGTAGTCCGAATAAAGCCGTTCAGAAACGGAAAAGCATAGACGAAAGCTAAGGTTGATGAGAAATGTAATATTAGATCGTACAATGTGACCACAAAAGATGGCAGCACTTATCGGAGAAATCGTAGACATTTGATGTTAACCAAAGAGCCGATGATTGATCAGTCAGAATATGAACTGCCAATTCAAACAGCCTACCGCACTGACAATCGTACACAACCGATTGCCATCAATAATCAGTTAGACGATGTCGTGACTGAACACCAAGAAACGAAACCAACCGTTAGAACTTCAGGACCTTTTCGTAGTAGACCGAAACATCTGCAGGACTACGTTTGTTTAGTGCGTTGATTGGATTTTGTAAATATGTGCCTGTTCTTTTTAGTTTGAATTAGTGTAGGGTTTTGATATTGTGAATTTATAATGGACTTATAAAAGTAGGGTTTTTCAGTGTAAATATGTTCTGTAGTATAAGTTAATACTTTAAATGATACAAGCGCGAGTTAAGATCAGTTTAAGGCCAATTTTGACAACACCAAGAACTTTAAAAAAAAAATTCTTTCGAAGGGAGATTTAACGATATATGTTTAAAATGCGCCCCATAAATCACGTCACGTGTACACTTATTGTTTGTAGTTACTGTTTACAATTATACTTATGTGCCTAAACTAGTGTTACTCTGTAACGCCCTCTTTTCGTTGGAATAACGACACAATATCTTCTGCAAAATCGAAATTTTGATGGCTTTTTCTTTTTTGACAGGATTAGTATATAGAACATCTAAACAGTATCTCTCTTATTTTCCACTCATATAATAAGTAAAGCTACAAGATATTTGGAGAATTTCTTTTTTAATTGAATAGTTCAATAAGAATTCCATTGAAATGGCCTGTAATTTAAACAGACCAGAAATTTAAAGTATTTAAAGTATGATTTATAATTTTTGGAAAAGAAAATAACAAAAAGTTTGACATGGGTTTTCAATGAAAACTAGATTCCATTTATTTTCCGAAGGAAACTACTTGTCTTTTCATAGTTTCATCCAATGGTTGGTAAAATATGAAAATTAAAAAATCTTCCCTCTTTTCACATACATTATACAGTGAACTTACCCAACTTATATCGTCCCATGCTTTGTTAAAAAATACACTGTCCATCTTCCCATCTTTCTTGTGTGATATGTGATGTGATATATAATTCCTATAATATTTTATCCTTGCTAAATCAGCCGATGGTGAAGTGTCATTTTCTAAAGGAGTGTTGTCATAATGACTCAACTTAGTAAGATTTGTGAGCAATGCAATCATCAAAGTAACATCAAAACGTTTTGAATCTGGCAAACCTGTTAATAAAAAAACAAAATTCGCTCAATGTTTGTTTACTTGTTTTTGTTTAAATGTCCTTTTGATCGAGTTAAGCCATCTCAATTTGTATTTTATAGTGTGTCTTTTTATGTTGTAATGTTTCATTACAGTCTCAGGTTAGGGTGAAGGTTTGCTTCTGTTAAAACTTTTAAACCTGCTGCATTTGTATGCACCTGTCCTAAATCAGGAGCCTGTTGTTCAGTCGTTGTCGTTTGTTGGTGTGGTTTATAGGTGTTTCTCGTTTCTCGTTTTTGAAATAGAGTATACCGTTGGTTTTCCTGTTTGAATTGTTTTACACTATCATTTTGGGGCCCTTTATAGCTTGTTGTTCGGTGTGAGCCAGGCTCCGTGTTGAAGGCCGTACTTTGACCTATAATTGTTAACTTTTTATACATTGTGACTTGAATTGAGAGTTGTCTCATTGGCACTCATACCATATCTTCTTATTTATATTATGTTATATAACATGGTTGCAAGTGTGTTCCCATTGTTCACGCCTGGTAAACAATCAATTCTCAACCAAATGGTTAAGCGAGAAAAAAAGTTTACTGGCACTTCCTGTTGAGCTTTTCTGGTACAAAATATCAAAAATGTAATAGGGTAGGTCGACTTTTCATCAATTTATTGTCAATCTGTAAATATTTTGTTAAAAAGAAAATTGTCATGCCATAGATAACTAAATGAAACCTTGTCTCGTTCATTACTCGGACCAATGCAATTTTAAATGACATCAGAATGACTTTTCTCCCGCAGGTAAGTGGTGCCAGCTCAGTGAATTTTTGACAAAATGACAATGAGTTCTTCAATACGTAACGTATATATCAGTATATAAGTGTTCTTCTGAATCAATATAAACGTATAATAACATTTTTTTCTATTTCTGACGAGTTTAATTTCATTAAGCTGAGTATGTAATAAAGTACGTCGGGTTTGACATTGTCTGGTATCGGTTGTAATATTCTGGAACAATGTTGAGATCTTCTGTTGAATAAAACTTCCAACTAGCTGATTGTCAATCGGATACAACCGTCAAATTTCATGAACTTTCTGTATAGTGGTTGTCATTTTAACTTGTTTCTGGTTTTGACATGGAGTCCTGTTGGTCTAATTCAGATAATCTAGAGAGAAAGTCTAGGGCTGATTATTTAAAGTCAAGCGGTGTACGTATTATAAAGTTCGGCGCTGTAGATCTTAATTTTCAGAGCTGTATATTCAAAGTCCTGCCTCGCTTCCGAACAAATAAGGCTTACTATTGTGCAATGTATGTGCATACGAAACAGCATCTTCCATACATTTGATTTATACAATAGGCATAATGGTAAAATATAATCTCTTTTAGTTGTTACCAAGGAAACAATTTGCATTGATTTGATACAAAATATTGGCCAACTAATATGTCAAAAGGTCAATGGTCAATAATGACCTTGAACTTTGACCTTGAACATTTTTTCTTTAATTTATCCAATAGGGAGAGTCATTAGGGGTTTATACTTATGGGGAATTTGTTTTTGAGACTTTGTAACAGCATCCTGTTGATATTGAATTGAAAAGTTTGAGCGTATAAAAAATGTTAAAAAAAAAACACACTTCAATAATTTCTGGACCTAATGGCGGTACGGATGTGATACAAGGACTGTCAAACAGAAAATTCACTATGCAAAATGAAAAAAACAATCTTGATGTTCATATAAACCCCTTTTGAAATTTATATAATTATTCAGCTTATTATTATTATTTATTTTATTGGACACCTACTTTCTTATTTGACAAATTCACCGGTGTCGAATTGCGAAACCAAACTCCTAACTGTGTATTGCAACTTACTACCTACAGCGCCCGACTTTACATCTACCATCGCCTACTTAACATCTCGTTTTCTAGGCTTTAAAAACCACTACTCTTTAGTATCTGACGGTCGTATCCGATTGACAATCAACTAGTTGGAAGTTTTATTTGACAGATGATCTCAACATTGTTCCAGATTATCACAACCGATACCAGACAATCTAAACCTGACATACTTTATAACATAAATCAGCTTAGTAAAATTATATTCGTAAAGAAATAGAAAAAAAAACCTGTTATTATACGTTTATAATGGCGAAGAAGAACACTTATAATAAAAATATACTGATATAAACGTTACGTATTGATGAACTCATTGTCATTTTGTCAAAAACTCACTTACCTGCTGGAGAAAAGTCATTCCGATGTCATTTTAAATAACATTGGTCCGAGTAATGAACGAGACAAGCTCTCGTTTAGTTATCTATGGCATGAAATTCTCCAATTTAACAAAATATTTACAGATTGACAATAAATTGATGAAAATTCAACCTACCCTATCTATATTTTTGATATTTTGTACCAGAAAAGCGCAACAGGAAGTGCCAGTAAACTTTTTTCTCGCTTAACCATTTGGTTTAGATTTGATGGTTTACCAGGCGTGTTCTTTAAATGATCACAAATTTCTGTCATTTGTCATTAGAATGATGTTTGTCTTTTTTTTTGGTTGCTTATCTATGGTGATTCCTATCCTTTATCTATTGATAAATTTTTCATAACTCTTTGTTTATTTATTTATATCACTGTTTAACTTACACTTTAAGAAATCAATATTTTACTTACCACTACGAGGAAACAAAAGGTTCCACTGTGATTGGTTAATTATTCTTTTGATTTTTAGATCATTCAATATGTTGAAAGCTTTCTTAATAGATGCGTATAGACAGGATGGATGAAATTCAATGTCGAAGAAAGCTCGAACAGCACGTGGAGTGATACTAGACAGCAACAAACACATCCTGACATAGTTTTCTTCTTCTTGTGATATGGCTGTCATTTTTTTTGTTTTCAGCGACACTAAGACTTCTGTTATTGTTTTCTATTATTTAAAAAATAACAATATTTCTGGAATAAAAATACGTTGATGATATTTATGTCTCTTCAGCGATGCTCGAGGCCTTTTATCTTACCAATAATTGATATTCAAATTGTTGTGGCCAGCATGTTAAATGGACTTTAATATAAAAGACAACCTTTATCTGAACATCTGAAAGATCAATCATGTGAGGGTTGCTTTCAATTGGTTCAGAAGATTTTGAGAGGATCTTTTGAAAAGTACGTTTATGTGATGGACGATGATGAATGCCAAGTAATGGAAACATGTCATCGTGACCTTTTGTCCTTTCGAGCTTAAAGTATTTGTTTAAATTTTTTATATCATGATTATATTATTTATGAAGATAAATCATTTAAAAAGTGTCCTTCACAAAAATATCCTGATACTATCGAACTTAGGCGAAACATGGTTAAGGTTATAATTGAAATTCGGTTGTTAACCTTTAGTATGCTTCTTTTGTGATAATCTCTAATTCATAGATTGAAGCACAACTAATTTGTTATTAACATTGAAAATTCGCAGTATATTCTAGGCATTGCATTCAAGCAATGTCTTTTTGTGTGCATTTATACGACTGCAAAAAATTTTGCGGTCGTATATTGGTATCACGTCGTCGTCGTCGTCGTCAGCGTCGTCCGAAGACATCTGGTTTCCGGACAATAATTTTAGTATAAGTAAATAGAAATCTATGAAATTTAAACATTAGGTTTATAACCACAAAAGGAAGGTTGGGATTGAATTTTGAGGTTATAGTCTTAACAGTTTAGGAATTAGGGGCCAAAAAGGGGCCCAAATAAGCATTTTTCTAGTTTCCAGACAATAACTTGTGGAACGGTGTATGGATCTCTCTGAAATTATACCACAAGTTTCCATACCACAAAGGGATGGTTAGGATTGGCTTTGGGGGATAATCGCTCAAATCGTTTAGGAATTAGGGGCAAAAAAGGGGGGAAAAACAAGGGTTTCCTTGTTAATGGACAATTTCTTTTAAGTACAATGTTTTGTGTTTGGATTACCTCCCTTACACTGCTTTTGAATTATGTATAAAGAAATGTTGTATTGTCTTGAGGTGATTAGCTGTCAATTTATTTTTAGAAGTTACTATTAAAAATGCTGATTAAGGAATATTAATTTTAGACATGGTTATGTATGTCATTTTCTATTTTAAGACTTTTATAATGTATTTGAATTATGGTTGCAAACTCCATTGGAAATATGATTTGAGATAATGACCATATCTTGAGGGAAAGAATTTTTTTTGGGAAAAAGGGGAGGGGGAGGTGAAAAAAAAATTGGAGGGCGGGTGGTAAAAAAGAAATCATGGGTAACATTTTTTTTTCTCATTTCAGGTTTCAAAACTTAAAAAGAAAATTTCTTCAAATTTTTTTTTTCCCAAAAAAAGGGGGATGGGGGTCAATTCGCAACAGCATAGTGTATTGCACAAAAAAAAAATGAATATTAATTCAAATCATATAACCAATTCTAAGTTCTTTCGACTACAGTTATTCTGTGTCAGAAACCTATTATGTGTCAAATATTTAATTACAATCCAAATTCAGACCTGTATCAAGCGCGAATATTGTGTCTATTTTTTCCCCAACTGTTTAGGGTTGGACCTCTACGGTTGTATCCAGCTGCGCTCGGCGAAGCAATTTATTAAAACATTGCTGTATGAAATCGTCCAGGGTCGTTATAATGGTTACTTATTCCTTATTCCATATTCGTTACTTATTCCTTATCCGATACTTATTGGTTACTTATTCCGTATTTCTTATTTGTTACTTATTCGCTTTTAACATGTTTACCCTTTTAATGCTTTCTTTTCTTTTCTTTACACTGATGTTAGTTACGTGTTTGAGGAGAAAAAAATACCCTGTTAGCGCGTATGTACCCGTTTGGGCGCTCGACTAAAACCCTGTTACCTATTCACTACTTATTCGTTCCTCATTCGCTTTTTATACGTTTCCCCTTTTTGATGATTTCTTTTCTGTTATTTTTCTTGTCTCTGGTTTTAGTTATATGGGTTTGTAGAGGTGAAATTATCCTGTTTGCTCGTATGTCTTTTTCTCTGCGATCGACTGATATCCTGCCACTTATTCGCCACTTCTTTGTTCCTTATTCGTTTTTTATACGTAGCCCCTTTTTGATGATTTCGTTTTTTTCTGTTCATGTCTCTGGTGTTAATCCTGGCTTCGTGGAGTTTGAATAACCCTGTAAGCGCATATGTACCAGTTTCTGCGGTCGACTAGTACCATGTTACCTATTCGCTACTTATTCGTTCCTTATTGATTTTTTATACGTTGCCAGGCCAAACCTGTTAGTGCATATGTACCTTAAAAAGGAGAACACACTTAAAAATGAAAAATGAACGAATTAACAACAGGGTATCAGTCGAGCACAGAAACTGGTGTATATGCCCTAACATGATATTTTCACCTCACCGACCCATAGCAATAAAATAGAATAAAGGAAAGCATTAAAAAGGTGCAACGTATAACAAGCGAATAAGGAACGAATAAGTAGTGAATTCTCGAATAAGTAATAAGGTATCAGTCAAGCGCGAAAACGAGTACATAGAAGCTAACAGGGTAATTTCACCTCTACGAACCAATAACTAACACCAGAGACAAGAAAAAAAGAAGAAAAAAAAAAAACATTTTAAAAGGGGCAACTTATAAAAAACAATGAGGAATGAATAAGTAGCGAATAAGTAACAGGGTATCAGGCGAACGCGTAGACAGGATATTTGCGCATACAAAGTAATTTCACCTCTACGAACCTATAACTAATACCAGAGACAAGAAAATAACAGAAAAGAAAATTAGTAGCGGATAAGTAACAAGGTATCAGTCGAGCGCACAAACTTGTGCATATGCGCTAACAGGACTATTTCAACTTTACGAACCAAAAGCTAACTCCAAATACATGAAATGACAAAAAAATCATTCAAAAGAGGCAACGTATAAAAGCGAACAAGGAATAAAAAAGTAGCGAATAAGTAACATGGAATCAGTCGAGCGCGGAAACAGGTACATATGCGCTAATAAGGTAATTTGACTTCCACGAACAAATAACTAACACCAGAGACAAGGAAAAGAAAAGAAAAAAAAAGAACATTTTAAAAAGGGACAACGTATAGAAAATAAAGAAGGAACGAAAAAATAGCGAATAAGAAACATGATATCGGTCGAACGCAGAAACGGGTACATACGCGATAACACCTCCACACACCAATGACTAACAGAAAAGAGAAGAAAACAGGTGCATATGCGCTAATAAGGTAATTTGACCTCCACGAACAAATTACTAACACCAGAGACAAAGAAAAGAAAAGAAAGAACATTGTTAAAAAGGACAACTTATAAAAAATAAATAAGGAACGAAATGTAGTGAATAAGTAACAGGGTATCATCGAGCTCAGAAACTGGAACATATGCAATCACAAACCCAGGACTAACACCAGAGACAAAAAAAGAACAGAAAAGAAATCATTAAAAGTGGCAACGTATGTGAATATGAATAAGGAACGAATATGTAGCTAAAAAGTAACGGGGTATCAGTCGAGCGCAGAAAAGGTAACAAACGCGCTTACAGGGTATTTTTTCCTCTTCGAAAAGCGAACAAGTAACGAATAAGGAATTAGTAAAAATTTAAGGAACAATGAATTAGTAAGAGTAAGTAACAAAAAAGGAATAAGGAATACGTAACGAATCAGGAATAACGAATTAGTTACCACTTTCCGTCGAGAGACCTGTGTTCATACGAAGAATCGTGCATTTCTGAAAAATAAATATTGAAGGGCTTAAACATATATTTGGAGAGATGCGCCATCCATTTCATGTAGGCGGTAAAGTAAAGTTTTCTGCAATTATTTTGTTCATATCGCAAACTTGGATATGTAGGTCAGCTGGTTGCGATGCTGATACTTTTTCACATATATAGTTGAATATTCGGGTATCAAGTAGGACTATTTTTTTCGAAAATTTAGCTTATACCGAAAGTGCGTCAGTATATAAGACATCTCTGGATAAAAAGTTTTCACGCACTAAGATTATATTTACTCTCAGGTTCTTTACAACTATTAACAAAGCTATAACTTCATAGGTGTACCCTTTTTATTTTATCGTCATCTACACTAAAAAACATCACAAAATGGTTAAGCCTAGTTAATTGTAAAAAAGCAACATGTCAAGTTCACGCATATGTTTTGTGTTTAAATAATAGGATTGAGTTTGTGTTTTTTTTAAGGAATAAAAAGAGACATTGACCCCGTTTTCTCTGCATGGAATTGGCGACACATGTGCATCGATCCAATATCCCTTTTTCAGAGGTTCCTACCTTGATCTATCCGATTAATGGTAGTTTTCCATAATAATCAAGTGTGCATCTCTACCTTATAACCTTTATCCAAATTAGATGTAAACACAATTACAAGATATATGAGCATACAATTTACCTGTCAACTGAGAAATATATTCTGTAAACATACCTTTACCACAGAAAGTTTCTTATTTTGCTTATAACCATTAGTTACAACAAACTACCGTTCCAACAGCAAAAAGTTTAAATAAGAAAGTAACAAGATACCTAAAGGACTTATTAAATGTTACCTGAATTGAATAACAAACCTCAAGATTTAAAATGTATTTGATCATCCAGAAAGTATTTATGTCAAATGTCTATACTTCATAATGAGCTTTCTATACCCAAGATGGAAAGTACACCCGTCACGTGAATCTTTAAATGTCTTCTTTGTGATCAATATTTATCTAAATAAATAAGTTTTATGGATAGCATTTTTCCTTTAATACCCGGGTGGAGAATATTATTTTATAATGAGAAATACATTTGGTAAACAACGGTAATGAAATATAATATGATATAGATATGTGTTATGTGATGTGATGTTTTGTGTATGATGTTTATTACATTTTAAAATACATATGAATCATACTAAATTTCACTATTACAGCAATCAAACAAGAAATCATACACCCGTTACAACACTGATGGTAATTCGAGAACTTTAAATGAAATGTAAATTGTTTTACGCATTAATTATAAACATTTAGGTAGCTCCCTCCATATAATTTAGAAATGAGGTCTAGCTAGATGGAGGAAGGATATGCAATTCAACTTTTCATGGAGTTATTACTGTACGTTATTGAATAATTTGAAGAGAAAACTAGTTGGCAAAGAATATATACATAACCGGAACCTGTTGTTCAGTGGTTGTTGTTTGTTGATGTGTTTCTTAAGTGTTTCTCGTTTCTCGTTTTTTATATAGATTAGACCGTTGGTGTTCCTGTTTGAATTGTTTTACACTAGTCATTTTGGGGTCCTTCATAGTTTGCTGTTCGGTGTGAGCCAAGGCTCTGTGTTGAAGGCCGTACTTTGACCTATAATTGTTTACTTTTTACACATTGTGACTTGGATGGAGAGTTGTCTCATTAGCACTCATACCACATCTTCTTATTTCTATATATAAATGCATTTATATATTTGTCCAGATTGCTTCGTTTTGAAATTGATGCAATTCTTTTATATTAAGTTTGATGAAGTTACCATGAATCGAAACTATTTTTTTACAATTGCTTTCCGGAAAAGCCTTTAAGACTCGTTCTAGCTGTTGCTTATGTAAATTATTTGTTTCGATCATCGTAGATGATATGCATGAAGACCGTTCACTATATTTAGACGGAATTCAAGGGGAATTTAATACTTAAACTAAGGGTACATAGTGTGCATCCTTTTCTGCAGTTGTCCAATCAATTAAGTTCGTTTGTCATTACGACTTCTCGGAATAAATAAACTTTGCCAACATTAAATAACACTATAGGTTTACATTTTTATCATATAATCTGCTGTACGTCAGAACAGCAGCAATGGTTAAGCTCAGTCAATTATTAAAAAGCAATATGTCCAATAGCATTACATGTACATATTTTTATATTCCATTTTACATATCAAAATTGAATTTATCACTTTGAGACCCAGTAGAGATATTAACCCAGTTGTGTCTAGCCTGGAATGTTTTCTCATGTGTATCTATCCAATATTCGTTTTATCAAGGTTCTTATGATATTTTCCTATTATAGCTTTAGTATCTCCACCATATCCCCTTTTCCGAATTTTTATGAACATATTCAACTTAAAAATAAAATAGATGAACAGAATATTTACCTGTATATATAGAAAATATCCAGGACAGGTATCTCTCCGGGTAAAGTAACAACATTTCTTGTATGATTAGTTTTGTTGGTAATCCTTAGATACAACAAAACATGTTCTTACCAAACAAAACCGTTGGCTAGGAACTGAATAACAAGATATTAGAAATATTTTTTTTTACCTGGATTGTATAAGACATACAATCCATGCATTAGGATTAAAATATAGTTGATCATTCATTAAGAATTTCGTTTTTTTTAATATATTCTATGATAGGCTTTCAACATCGGAGGTGAAAAAGTATTAAGAAAAATATCCGAACTCCGAGGTAAATTCAAAAAAGGAAAAGTACATAAAAACTGACAAAATCAAATAAAAATTATACCTGTGGCGTGAAACTTCTTTATGTCAGAAATCATTTTATAGGTACATTTGCAAGGATAAACATTAGTGTATATCTAATTGTGAACAAAACATAATTTTAAAAGAAAGAGGGTCATGATCTTGCTAGTTCAAATATCAAGATTTCTCAATTAAACATTGGTTTATGAATTTTATCATATAACAATTTAAATACTAGAAAAAGTACTTTGTCTTTGTTATGGTATTGTTTAACGTTAAGTGTTAAGCCAAGCTCTACTGAACTAGATATAAGTATACTGTTTATCATTAAGTTAAAGGATCGTATCAAAAAACCATTAGAAATACTAAAATAATGGTATCCTATTATATCATTGTGAAACACTTTTGCAGTGTATAATAATTTAAATGCCATTTAGGACTTGGCTTCAAAGCAGGTGAGACATGTATATTTGTATAACCAGTTTTATATCAGTTTTTAAAGACAATTCAGGAAGAAGGAAATCATGTTCTCGTTCATTATCTAAGAATACCTAAATTTAAAAATCATGGGACTTAATTTGTTCTTTATCTTTCTAATAGCTTTTATAACTTTATTTGTGTTATAGTGTACTAAGTGTTATAGTTATTTGTTTTTGTTTCTCTTTTGGGAACTTTACCATTTTATTGAGATAATAATTTCAGATTGACTTGAAAAGAAAGGCATGTTCTTATATTCAATTTTAATTTGTCATTTATATTTACATGGTGTGTAACATATCTTTATTTCTTCTATAACATGTATAACTTCTGAATATTTTCAATGTAAATCAAAAACCATTTAACAATGATTAAGGAAAAATAACCATGAGGATATACATTCATCATTAATTTATAGAACTATTTTAACCCTTACATTGCAAGGTTGATAAAACCAGTCTGTGATGAACAAGCAAACTACCCATACAATGACCATTCTGTCTCTTGTTAAATGATATGTTATATATTCGACCTATAAACAGGCACTTTTCTATTTTAGAAATATACTAATAAACCCTTTTTCAAAAACACGGTACTCATCTTTCATTTTTGGGAAATGACACTCGGTTGCGAACTTTACATTTGACTGCAAAGCAGATGCGACAGATGAGGTTATTTTTTGTTTCAGCGTAGGTTAATCCTACCCATACTTCGTTAATTAACATTAACGTACTTACAAAATGGTGTAATGATTTTGTAATTTGTTTACAAGATTTGTATCCCTTTCAGTTTTATATCGTTCAAGTAAACTAATCCAGAGCAATGACTCTAACTGGAAATAGAATAGAAAACATTGTATTAAAAAAAAAATCAATCAATCAAAGAAAACTCAAAGTAAAAAGATTGCTATCTGATTATGCTATTTTGTTTTCTTATGACCAGAATTTTGAAGAAATTTAGTTGTAATAATTATGCATCAGATGAATTGAAAACATAAAATAATAGTTAAATAACATATAGCAGCGAGGCTATTATAGTAAGTTGTTAACCATGCAAAGAAAACATTATCAACTGAGGCGACTCCCCGACTATCTAATTAAGGGCATGCAATACAGTTACAGGGGAGGTAATGCCGTTGCTAACGTAAAATGTTATTTTGTCGCGACATCAAACTGTGACATATTGGGAAAAGATGCATTTTTCAACTGATTTTTATCATTAGCTTGTAAACGAGAACATTGACCCCTCATTTTTAAAATGACATTTGTATTGATTATGCATGAATATTATTTGTACCAATTTTTATGAAAAAATCACCGATGAAATGTTTTACTCGGATAGATATACAGCATAAAATCCCGGTTTTATTCTAAAATTATGAAACTTAGATTTAATGAATTATTTTCATTAAAATTGTAACATACATTTATAGCATACTGTTGTAAATAAGATTTTCTAAATGTTTTGACAAAAATCTGTTTGTTTTTATCCTTTCAAACAAAAAAAATTAAGTATGAATGAATGTCTGAATATTGTGGATATTTGCATATCATATTTCGAAAATAATTTTGAAATTGATGAAAGGGTTAGTTAGACGCCATATCAAGCATTAAAAACAAGCTTTAAGTACAAAAAGCGTTTTGCGTTCGTACCGGCTGACAAAGCAGCCAGTCACACTCTGTTAGTGGTATGTCTTAAGTTCTTTATTCGTAAGAATAAAATTATAAATTCTGCTATATTCAAGGCTGTGATCCTACATCTCATTGTAAGGCCTCCTCTGAACATTTGAGGGTCCCTACTATGTATTGGTTACCTAAACAACCAAAAAATATCATTTTATTCAGCTTCCTGTAATGTTGTCAGACTAATATGTCTTTACTTTTAACTATAGAACTTGTCATTACCTTTTGTAATAAAGCATATGAAAATAATGGAATTCGTTTATTTTTGGAATGTAAAAATTTCTTTGGATGTTCAAGATAAATTACGTGCTTTTGATAGTTGACAGTAATGACTGTTTGACACTCTTCACTACCCTCCCACATAATCTTATCAAAGAAAAGTTTTCTTTTTTATTAAATCATCCTGTGAATAATCATTTGATTGCAAATTGATTTCCTGCAACCTACTTAATCCTTCTACCGTAATGAAAATAGCAAATATGCTAGATATACTTACTGAAATTTTGATGAAACTATCAATTTTTCTTGACAACATACATGTACGTTTCTGCAATAAAGTTAAGCGACAGATTGTATGTCTCCCTATATATACACCAATTGCGCCTCATTAATAGCAGACTTTCCTTATGTTGGTATATATCAAATTTATGATCAAACTCAGTAAAGATCCGTCTAAATTCCATTTAGTTGATAAATTTGATAACACTTTGTTTCCTTGATGATTTGTTTTCTCTCACTAAACAAGATATCTCAGTAGCGACGTTTTTTATTTCAATGGGCGTTATTTATGTACAACTGGTAAATTATAAAGTCAGGGATTACTTTTATAGATACAACACTTTGGATTTGAAGATTGGCTGAACATGCTGTAGAATTCTTATTTATAACAGGATATCAATTACTTATGTTTACGTTAATGTAAAACAAGATACGATCCATATAAACTAATTGATCCAATTATTAAACTTATTCTCCAAGGATATCAATTAAACACCTTAGGAAGATCTTTGAGTATAATTTGTTTTGGTACTAACATTGATTTTGTTTTTGATAAATTTGAACATAACTTAACTTATATATTGTTGATAATTAATGACAACTTATGATCCTTCATCGTGTCGATATTATGTGCTTATATTTTGGCATTACTTAAGAAACTGTTTATGACGTCTATACATCAAATCCGTTGAATGTATACTAATTGATACTTTAGTCAGGGAGAACATGATTTATCTATTAGTTATGTTTAGCTTTCAACTAGCTCTCAGTAATATTTGGCAAAACCTTTCGGAATTTTGGGTCCTCACTGCTCTTCAACTTTGTACTTTATTTGGCATTTTTAACGTTTTGATTTGATCGTCATTGATGAGTCTTTTTTAGACGAAACACTCGTCTGGCATATCATCATTTAAATCCTGGTATCTATGATGAGTTTATTATCAATAACTGCGAGTACTCTTATATCGGACCTTTTTGTCTTTTGTCTTTATAATATTTTATTTTGTGCATCGTGGTGTGATGATGAGTCAAGCCATTTCCGACTGATGTTTACAGTCTGTTCCTATGCTGTGCTGTTACATCACTGTCCCAGGTGCGGGGAAAGTTGAGCACTCACAAATTTGTTTAATCCCGCCTCATTATACATATCCCTGTTTCAAGTCAGAAGCCTGTAATTCAGTTGTAGTTGTTGGTCATGTTCGTTGGTTTTTCTCTGTTATTACTTTGTCGAAAATAAACTGATAACGCCCTGGGAACGGACGAAAAAGGACCAAAAGACAAACAAAAGTATACAAAACACAACATACAAAAATAAAGACTGAGCAATACAAACCCAACCAGAAACTGGGGGTGATCTTACGTGCTCCGAACGGTAAGCAGATCCTGCTCTACTTGTGGCACCCGTCGTGTTGCTCATGTAAGTACAAACCTGGTGATGAGTCAAATTCGGTATGTCAAATTCGGGAAAAGAGGACGGGGTTATGGTAGCGAAATTGTGAACATATTTGTCGTCATCTTTGAAACAGATATTCAAGTTTTAAATAGATACTTTTTCAGTTGGGCTTTTTAAATTTTGTTTTAACGATATCAGAATAGAAGGCAGGAAGAAAAGCAACCTCTGGTCAGACGTTTTAACGAGGAATATTACATTTACAGAAAAAATTCTGATACAAGTAACTTTTAAATTTTTTTAAAAGTATTTTTACGTCTGTTGTATCTGTATTTAAGAAACATAATTTTTATGCTACTGCAAGTTTACACTGAGTAAACCTGTGAAAGTCAACATATTTTCCGTAAAGTTTTCTAAATGTTCACGCCATTGGTAGCGACAGGAGGAACATCGTCATCTAAAACACGGAAGTGTGCTATGACAACGTTATAATCGTCCTTTATGTCGTATTGAATAGTTTAAATTTTTAAATTTTGCATCCATACAATATAAATATATACTTGATGGCTATGTTTTACTATAAAACAAGTGAACGTGATCTTTCTTGAAAATCTTTTAATTATTAAAATCTTCATAAATGTACTGCTTTTGAATTACTGTCTTCCCGTACTCTAATTCGATGATATTTTCCCGTATGCAGTTACCTTAACTACAAGACCTTTGGCCACCGTACAGCGCAAGTGCAAGGGGATACCATGACAAAAGAATGTAAACAGACGTGCACTGGAAGGTAAATAGTAATAACTGATTCTGAAAGAACAAATTTTATACCACGAGTCATTTAAACACTGTTAAGAAAGTTTAACTAACAAATGGGAACGCATGGAAAATATGAAAACAAAATATCATAGCTCTATTAGTTCACTTATTTTTCAGGTGCGTCACTTGTTGTATGTTGATTTTTTCATCAATGTCACGATCCGGTAAACGTCGGCAACAAACTCGAAAGTCAATTAGCTTACGATCAACAATAACTGAATGGAATATTATTTGTCGATAGTCCGTTATGGATTCGTAATAAATATTAAAAAACGTATGTACAGGACTTAGATTAGTATATCTGCATGCATTGGTTCAATAATTTCGATATCATTGAAATTACAAAAAACTCGTTTCATATGACTTTAATTTGTAAATGATTTGAATTTTAATGTAACGAATATTACTCACGCTCGTATTGTCTATCCTGGATCATGACAAGATTCATTATTTGTATTTCGCTGTACATGAACTAATATAATAAAATGATATAATAGATCAAGTAGAACAATTAGATAGAAAGTTACATTTTCACAGAAAACTCTTGAAATGATTCTCTAAATTAATATACATAAGAATAAGCTTTTTCTAAATTATAGTTTTTGTAATTGCTGAAATCAGTGATTATACTTGTGCAGACTACACCTGTGCTATTTGTATATATATATATATGTTTATATGTATATTTCAATATTTGTTTATATGTATATTTCAATATTTATTTCGGGGTAATATGCATTTAACAATCGACAAATTGCAGAGGTCATACTGATGGTTAATTAGATGACATTCGGTTCCGAACCGTTGATACTTTTATCATTTTATGTATTGTTCAGTATTTTCTATGGAACTTTTGTAACCTGATTAACGTTGTCGTGTCGTATACTATGTTTTAAGTTTAATTTGAAATAAAATTGAGAATGGAAATGGGGAATGTGTCAAAGAGACAACAACCCGACCAAAGAGCAGAAAACAGCCGAAAGCCACCAATGGGTCTTCAACACAGCGAGAAAATCTCGCTTCCGGAAGCGGGCTTCAGATTGCCCCTAAACAAAAATGTGTCCTAGTTCAGTGAAAATGAACATCATACTAAACTCCAAAACATATAAATGAACTAAAATTAAAAAACATACAAGACTAACAAAGGCCAGAGGCTCCTGACTTGGGACAGGCGCCAAAATGCGGCGGGGTTAAACATATTTTGTGAGCTCTCAAACCTCCCCTATACCTCTAGCCAATGTAGAATAAACAAACACACAGAAATGCGCACAGTAAAATTCAGTTGAAAGGAAGTCCGAGTCCGACGTCAGAATAGGTAACAAAAGAAACTAAGCGAAATGACAATGATACATAAATTAACAAAGGACTACTAGCAGTTACTGACATGCCAGCTCCGGACCGCAATTAAACTGCTTGAAAGATTATGTCTTCATGATATGAAAATTAAGCACAATCCCTCCCGTTAGGGGTTTAGTATCATACCATCATGAAATATATGAGAAGAACATAACCCGTATCATGCCAACAACTGGTTTTAGAATAAATGTGTTTATTTCCAAAGCAAAGACCCTTTGAGTGAATCAATATTAATACCAAAATATGCCATCTGTAATGACCTGACAACAGTATCGTAACTATATTCCTTCTAAATAAGTCTGTTTAAAGGTTTGCTTAGCTTTTGAGGTGAATGCCGACATTTTTGTGCTTTGAAAAGAATATTACCATAAAAGATTGGATGTGGAATACCTGAACGTATAAGATGTCTGTATGTTGATTTATATTTACGACTGATGTCCTTGTACCGACGATAAAATTTAGTAAATGTTTTGACTAGTTTTGAAAGTTTGAGTAAATTCGGTGGACACGAACTTAAAAACTAATGCCCCTATAAGAAATTTTCACGAAACGTAATGTATGAAATGGGGTCATGGTCAGATAAACTGTATCTAAGGTCTCATATTATCTTTTATATCGATCGTTACCGATAATGTTGATATCATCCAGGACCATGTGGGTAAGTAAGTCCTTCTGAAAGAAAACAAATTGGAATTAGATTTACTTACTTTTCAAAGTGCAAAAAGTCGGATACATACGAAAAGAAAAACATTGTTGAGATTGAATACTGTACTTAATTCCTTGCTAAACAATTTTTTGTTCGTTATTGTAAGCTTACTTTTTATCAAGTTATCAGAATTTGATATGGATACGACCAGCGAATCTCAAATTTCCCAAAAGTACACAGCTTTGCAGAACAATAGAGTACATAAACCAGAAGAAAACAATCAACTATAAACACATTAAATTAAGTTTTGTGGTAGCAATATTTGTAATAACTGCATTCAAATTAGCGAAGAATGGTATCATTTGAAAACGCGCCTTCACGTCCGACCCATTGAAAAACCTGATTCAAGACAATTATGTGAAGGTAGGAGAGGGAAGTACAGTATGGTTACCCAGTATGCAACATTTCGTTTTATTTACAATAGCATTCTTGCAAAATTAATAATATTAATATTTGTAGATATAAATGCTTACAACTTTAATTGACCGATATAATCGTAGACAAAACTCTCACAAATAGAGAAAATTCATGGTCTAATAAATTATGTGAATTATTAAAATATATTGGAATACCCTTAAACAAGCATTGTTATAGTAATTTCAAACAGAAACTAGAAGATTTCTACAAAAATAAAATTATATTTGAACTATCTAAGATAAAAGATGGAAACTGTGGTAAACTTTTATTTTTTAGTAAAATTTATACTAAATTTAAACAACAAGAATATTTGAACTTTAATGTTCCTAAATATCTTAGAAAAAAACTCACTAAATTAAGAACAAGTGCACACTCATTAGCAATAGAAACTGGTAGGTATGCAAGACCAATAATACCCTCTAATGAGAGATTTTGTAAATTTTGCACAGGAAAAATTGAAAATGAGATACACTTCTTGATTGAATGTCCTCAATATAACAAAATTAGATCTAAATATAAAATCAATGATATTAACTCAAATAATTTGGATGAAAATTTTACCAAAATGTTAAATCCTATGTCTGAAAAAGAACTAAAATCTATTTGAATGTATATTGAAGAAGCTCTTGATTTGAGAGACCACCATACTGTTTCATCAGATAATAATCCTTTATAATAATTTGTGCATATACTAGTACACACATATCTTATATAGGTGATTGTGTGTTTTACATTTTTTTTAGTAGAATTACAAAAATTTATAATAATCGTGATGTATATGTGTATGGTATTAATATGAGTTTAGAATGTAATGGTATTCATAGAACATACTTAGAATGTTATGGTATCCATAGAATTTACTTATGACTTGCTGTTACATGCATCTATATTTCATTTATATGTTGTTTTAATATTATTATTGTCTGTTTTCGGATCACGCCTCTATTGTGCACTTTCCAATAAAATATTGAATTGAATTGAATTGAATTAAATATCAGCTGTATTTGTACGAGGCAACGAAACAGGTGTAACGCGAGCTTCAGCGAGCTATTACTCCTGTTTCGAGCCAAGTACAAATACAGCTGATATTTAAAGACACTAAACAGTTATTGTCTTTATCCTGCAATTAATTTTGTACATGTTTTTACCATCCCAATCGTTGAATTTGTTTTTGAAAGAAATCGACATGACTTAAACGTGGACCGCAATGAGGACCCCAAATTGAACTGAGACGTTAACAATTATTTGACATAACCGTTCGCTCGCAACAGAAGCAGGATACCAGGAGACTATATACGTCTAGTATACGTATATCGCTTCGTGTTATCTGTACACCTGTATTAGTATAGTAGAAAGGTCGATTGCAGGATAAGGTATTATTATTCCATCAAACTGTATTGATATCTGAAGTATGATAGACAAATTCTCAAACAAAACAATTGATCCGTAAGATACAATATAACTTACAACAGAGATGTTAAATATTCCTTAACAAAATGCATTGACATTAGTGTAAAATACAGAAAGAAAATCTCCTTATGAGAAAACTTTTATTACGGTTCATGATTGATACTTTTTTCAGATTTAAATATTAGGCTTTTGGATAATGAATTCCGACCCTTATCTTATCTTTGTTTTAAAGCGACGGTATAGTTTCCCTACATTACAAACCATGCATGTCATATATAAAGGGTGAGGCATATGAGCTTTTTTTAGTTTATTTCATATTATAATGAGATTAGATATATGAAATGAATATATATATATATATCTTTAAGGGCAATCATTTCATTTGAATAATGGAAGACAAGAAAACTAGTCAGCGTAGTGGTAACATGAACATGACAACCATATCTCAAGAAGAAGAAATCTATGTCAGGATGAGTTTGTTGTTGTCTGGAATCTCCCTTCGTGCAGTTAGAGTTTTATTTGACAGTGAATTCCATCCATCCTGCTTAGGTGCTACTATTAAGAAAGCAACCAACAAATTGAATGACATAAAAAAGAAAAGAATAATCAACAAGTCTAAGTGGGACCTTCTGTTTCCATGTTATGATAGGTTTTCGAAAAATAACGCAAGGTTTATGTCTTAATTCAGTCAGAAAAATGAGAATAAAGAATTGGGCAAAGAAAAATCTAAGTTGAAGAAGGACAGAAATCACCATAATCTAACGTTTTTCTTAACTTTGGGCTTTCAAATATAGTAATAAAATTAAGAATGGAAATGGGGAATATGTCAAAGAGACAACAACCCGACCAAAGAACAGACAACAGCCGAAGGCCACCAATGGGTCTTCAACGCAGCCAGAAATTCACGCAATCGGAGGCTGTCCTCAGCTGGCCCCTAAATAAAATAGTGTACTAGTTCAGTGAAAATGGACGTCATACTAAACTCCAAAACATATAAATGAACTAAAATTAAAAAACATACAGGACTAACAAAGGCCAGAGGCTCCTGACTTGGGACAGGCGCCAAAATGCGGCGGGGTTAAATATGTTTTGTGAGATCTCAACCCTCCCCCTATACCTCTAGCCAATGTATAATAAAGAAACACATAGTAATACGCACAGTAAAACTCAGTTCAAAAGAAGTCCGAGTCTTTTAACAAAAGAAACCAAGGAAAATGACAATGATACATAAATGAACAAATGACTTCTAGCAGTTACTGACATGCCAGCACCAGACCTCAATTAAACTGAATGAAAGATTATGTCTTCATCATATGAAAATCAAATACAATCCCTCCCGTTAGGAGTTTAGTATCATACCATCATAAAATATATGAGAAGAACATAACCCGTATTATGCCAACAACTGAGTTTCAAATAAATGTGCTTATTTCCGATGCAAAGGCCCTATGAGTGAATCAATATTATTACCAAAATATGGAATCCTTAATAATTTGACAACAGTATTGTAACTATATCTTTTCCGAATAAATCTGTTTAAAGGTTTGGTTAGCTTTTGAGGTGAATGTCGACATTTTTGTGCTTTGTAAAGCATATTTCCATAAAATATTGGATGTGAAATACCTGAACGTATAAGATGTCTGCATGTTGATTTATATTTACGACCGATGTCCTTGTACCGATGATAGAATTTAGTAAATGTTTTGACTAGTTTGTGATATCGAAAACCCTGGTGTAATAATTTTTCAGTAATACAGAGATTTTTTTCGTTGAAATCAAATACGTTGTTATATACACGAGTGAATCGAACAAGTTCAGATATATAAACACCATAAGATGGTGACAAGGGAACGTCACCATCTAAAAATGGATAATTAACAATAGGAAATGAAAAATTATCTCTTTTATCATACATTTTGGTATTTAGCTTCCCGTTAAAGATGTAGATATCAAGATCTTTGTTGAGAAAAGCAGAAAAGGAAAGGATGCAATAAAGGTCTCATCCTGTATAATATTTTACTGAAATTGGAACTTTAAATTCACAACATTTTCATTTATAGATATAAGAAGATGTGGTATGAGTGCCAATGAGACAACTCTCCATCCAAGTCAAAATTTATAAAAGTAAACCATTATAGGTCACAGTACGGTCTTCAACACGGAGCCTTGGCTCACACCGAACAGTAAGCTATAAAGGGCCCCAAAAATTACTAGTGTAAAACCATTCAAACGGGAAAACCAACGGTCTAATCTATATAAAAAACGAGAAACGAGAAACACTTGATGAACCACATCAACAAACGACAACTACTGAACATCAGATTCCTGACTATTTCAATGATGAAAGAATGCACAATAAAAACAGGTAAAATTAACCTACTATCCATGATGTCATAATGAATATATGCGTGACATCATTGAAAAGGTACTTTTGATCATTTTTGTGAACATTTCATAGATTTTGTCAATTTGCACTAGTTTCGGACCCTCAAAATGTATTTGTTACTTTTTAGTGAATATTTTGTTCATATATTTGTTTTTATTCTATTAACAGGTGGTCCAAATTCTTACATGTTTGATATAACTTTGATGATTACATTGCTTACAATCTTACTGGGTTGAACCATTACGACAAGTTGCCATTGGTAACAGACACCACACCAGCAGCTGATTTGGGGAAGATAAAGCACTATCGGAACCACATATCACACAATAAAGATGGAAAGATATGCAACTTATATTTCAGCACAGCTCAGGATAATATTCAGGTATGAATAATTGTTACGTTTAATAATTTATTCAGTAAAGACATTCACCAAATCAATTTTTGCATGGGCAAAGTGAAACCACAAAATCTAATATTTAAATACTTTTCCGAAAAAACTTTTAAACAGAAAGAAGATATGTCCACCCTGTTGTTTGCAAAGTTTTCTTAACCTTACAGACCTTTTACTAAGTTTCCAAAATAAAGGTTAAATGTGATACATTTTATGTGAGATCATGCAATGATTGTTTATAGAAAGCAGTACCCAGTTTTCTTGACTGAGGAAAAATATCTACCATTATTTTTTCTTGCAATGTTGATGTCAAATTCTTTAGTTCAAATGATTGCAAAACGCAAAAAATAAGGATACAGTGCATATTTTTTTTCTAAAAACTGAGAATTTAATTTCTGAATGTTGGAGAACCCATTTTCATTTTGTGGACAGTGTACTGTGGATTCATTATTATTCGTTGGATACCAATTTTCGTAGTTTTCGTGAGTCCAGGTGAACCACGAATTTAAATGTTCAACGAATTACAAATTTTCTACTGGGTTGTATGCAGTCTTTGGCAAAACCATGAAATCACATATCCATGAAAAGGCAAATTTTCCGCAAGCCTTATAGATGACATTTGTGAAGTAAACATTGGTAATAGCTACAAGTCAGATCATTCACCAGTGATTTTGACTTTAGAAATAAATGAATTTATAATAGGCAGAGGCCTTTGGAAGTTTAATAACTCTCTCCTTCAAGATCCTGAATATGTAAAACTAATAAAACAACAAATTACTAACACAGTTGAGCAATATGGAATGCCAGTGCATAGAGGGGATGCTTTACATGGTATTGATATTTTAGATATTCAATTTGCAATTAATGACCAATTATTTTTGGAGACAGCACAGAGAACAATCTTGATGAAATAGAAGCCAAAAAATGTCAACTTAGAATTTTGATACAGAACAAGGTTAAAGGTCAATATGTTAGGTAAAGAACCCAATGGATTGAAGAAGTAGAGAGGCCAACTAATTTCTTTTGCAATTAAGAAACTCAAAACTTTGTCAATAAAACTATCAAAAAACTAGTAATGGATGAAAATGCTGTAGTAGAAAATCAAAAAGAAATCTTAAAACAATCAAAAGTATTTTATGAGAAACTTTACAAAAGACAAGAATGTCTTTAAAAAGTACCATTTTTGACATCTAAATTAAAAGATAATGAAAGAGAATCCTTAGAAGGTAACATTTCCTTTACCGAATTAACACAAGCTTTGGAAGGGATGAGAAATAATAAAAGTCCTGGGTCAGACGGTTTTACCGCAGAATTTTTTAAAGTATTTTGGATAGACATTGGAAAGTTTGTCTTGAGATCAATAAATTATGCATATCAAATAGGGGAAATGTCTGTCACACAGAGGCAGGGAGTTATCACATGTATTCCAAAAGAAGGCAAATCAAAACAGTTCTTAAAAAATTGGCGTCCAATTACACTTTGAAACTCAACATACAAACTAGCTTCTAGTTGTATAGCTGAGAGAATAAAGTCAGTTCTAAACAAAATTATTGACTCTGATCAAACAGGCTTTATCCCTGGTAGATTTATTGGGGAGAACTGTAGACTTATATATGATATTTTACACTTTACAGAAGAAAATGATATCCCTAATATACTATTACTTTTTGATTTTGAGAAGGCCTTTGACTCTATATCATGGGCATTTCCCTTTGAAACACTTCAGTATTTTAATTTTGGAGATTCCATTATGAACTTGATAAAAACATTTTACAATGATATTACATCAACTGTCACCCAGAACTGTTGTCTGTCAGACATTTTCCGTGTGGAGAGAGGCTGTAGACAGGGGGATACTTTGTCTCCTTACCTTTTCTTGCTATGTCCAGAAATATTAGGCATTTTAGTAAGAAATAGTGATGAGATAAAGGGTACTACGATAGATGATTCAGAGTATATCTTGTCTCAATGTGCAGACGACACATCACTTATTTTAGATGGGTCACCTTCCTCACTGGATGCATATCTCCGTATATTACAATTCTATGCTGAGATATCGGGACTGAAAATTAGTTTAGACAAAACAAACGTTATATGGATAGGTAGTAAAAGACGTAGTCAAGACAAAATATGTGTAAAGTGGGGACTGAAGTGGGGTTCCAGTACCTTCAAATTATTGGGTATCACTTTCTGTGTTGATTTAGATAGAGTGTTAAACCTAAATTATGCTCCTCGCATACAAGAAATAGAAAAAATATTACAAAAATGGTCAAAACAGTCACTTACCCCGTTTGGTAAAATAACAATTATAAAGTCGCTAATTATATCAAAATTTAATCATCTGCTCATGTCAATCACAGGTCCAGATGATAATATGATACATCAACTTAATAGTAAAATTTATTCATTCATTTGGGATGATAAGCCTGACAAGATAAAGCGGGATCTTCTATGTCAAGAATACTACAGAGGGGGCCTAAAAATGATTAATTTGAGAAATTTTATACAAGGGTTCAAACTTAGTTGGGTTAAAAGATTATTCAAGTCAAAATCTAAATGGATACAACTATTTACCTCCACACAAAATATAAATTTTACAGAGTTGGCTTATTTTGGAATCATTAAAAAATAAAAAAAATAATTTTGGAATGAAGTTTTTAATGCCTGGAAAAATATGTCAAAACTCAGACGTCCTTTTCATTTTGAGGAAGTCATTTCGGCATCTATATGGAATAACGAACATATTAAAATTGATAATGTCAGCGTTTACTATAAAAATTGGGCACACCATGGGGTATGGACTTTAAATGACCTGTTACTTGAACATGGAAATATATTAACATATGAAAATTTTGAAATAATGTATAATTTCAAACCCCCCATGTTTCTACAGTTTTATGGGCTAATACTACCACTAAAAAGGTGGTTACAAGCCATTGGAATCAACACTGAAAGAGAGAAAAAACATCAGGCTATTATGCCTTTTAATATTAATATTTTCTTCAAGTCAGAAAAGGGCTGAAAGGATATGTATACTATTTTAAACCAAGGTACTATACCTATAGATTTTGTAGCAGAAAAAATGGGAATGTATTCTAAATAAAGTTGTAGAAAATTGGAAAAAAATACACTTATGTGTTACCAAGGTTTCAAAATACACTAGGTTATGTTGGTTTCAATATAGAATTATTCATTCTTGGGTACAAACGCTCTACTCTTTAAAATGAACCTTGTAAATTGTAATTTGTGTACATTTTGCAAGGAATAGCCTGAAACTATAGAACATTTACTTTGGGGTTGTCATATAGTAGCCGACATTTGGCACAAACTGAATTCTCCGATTTTCGATATAGTTCATATCGAAATTCCACTAAATTTGGATATTGTCATTTTTGGCCTGTATGAAAATTATAAATTGAATTTTATCAAAATAAAAGTTATTTTACTGACAAAGTACTTCATTTACAGATCTAAGATGCAAGGTATAAAACCTCATATAAAAGGAATTCAAAATTACATAAAAGAAAACTTGATTTTAGAAAAACATATTTCCTCAAAATATTTAAGTGTGGAAGAAAACAACTTGTACTGGAACCCCTGGGCTTAGGTCAATGATAAAATTTTAATGGTGTAAATCCATATACATATGTGTGTATATGAGTATTTGAAAATATATGTATACTGTTATACCATATACATGTACATATATGTTCTTGCACTATTATTACTACTGTTATTATATTAATGAAAATGTTATTACTATACTTAATCCATAGATTTCATATTGTTATACCATAGTATGCACCCATTGGTGGCCTTCGGCTGTTGTCTGCTGTATGGTCGGGTTGTTGTCTCTTTGACACATTCCCCATTTCCATTCTCAATTTTATTATTATGCTTATTTATTTCACTTGCTTGAATATTGTGCCACAAGATAAATATTTGTTGATACCTGTAAATTCATGAAGGAAAAAAATAAATTATAAAAAAAAAAGTTTTCCGCAATCCACGAAAATTGGCACACACGAAAATAAATTAATCCACAGTATTTGCAAATAAATCATAATGACATAAAACGTTATATGAATTACTTTAATTTTAAGTCATATTTTTTTATAATAGAAAAGTAATCAATCTTTATTTTCCACAGATTATTGTCCTTACCCTCTAACTCTGCCTCTCACTAAAATGTGCAAGTGGGACTCTTGCTGACATGTCTGTTTTGTAGTTCTACCTGGCAATCTACCCATTTTATGGTGAATGTATCTGTGGGTTGTACTGAAGGTTGGAAAAAAGGCTACAATGTTTTTCAGCACCACCTCCAATAGTAAAGAAGACCCATTTGTGCTTCTGTTCATTTTTCTACCTTTTTCCTTTTTGCAATCAATGTTAACGTCTGTTCATCTGCTTCATATAAGGTGAGAGTTTTGGTTTTAAGTAATAACTATAGTTTACCATGCAGTTGTGGTCATATCTAATTCAAACTTAATAAAATTATGTTCATTATGATGTGAACTTTTAGAACTATATTCAAGATTTGCGTTTTTTGTCTCGCCTTGACAGAGTCAAAAAGCGAGACATAGGTATGCTGTTTCCGGCATGGGCGTGGGAGTGGGTGTCAACAATGTATTAGTTTGTGATTAGGTCAGTTTATGGGGAACCACTAGCGGAAGGTCAATGATATTTGGTATGCAGTTGCATTAGCATTGGTTCATCTTATTGACATGGAGATTATTTGGCTTTGCCCTCTCAGTCATGGCGTATTGACTTTGAAACTTTTGCTTAGTTCACATATTTAATTTTGTGATTAGGTCAGTTCATGGAGAACCACTAGCGGTAGGTAAATGATATTTGGTATGCAGTTGTTTGATACATCTCATTTCCATGGGTATTGTTTGGCACTGTACCTTCAGTCATTGTTCTTTGAATTTGAATATTTTGCATAACTTACAAGTTAAAGTATTGCTATTCTAAGTTCAACATTTTCATTTTACTATCAAAATAACAAAAAGGTGAGACATATCTCTGTGTTAACAGTTTATTATTCAGATTTCTTGGTTAACTTAAAATGCAAATGTGGTAGTGAGAGCAATGTATGGTGTCCTATAGACACACATACATGTTAATTTTTAAGATTGAAGATAAGAAATTTAGTCAGACAGATACTAAGTAGATGTATTGATCAGAATTGAAAAAGACTTATGTAAAAATCCGAAATTTGAAGTAGCATGAATGATAAGTGTTACATGTAATTGACCTTTTGAATATTTATAGGCTGTTGGAAAACTTGGTGGTCAAAATATGCTTGATGAATTTAAAGAGTTGATAACAAAAATTATGGAGCAGTCAACAGTTCCATGGAACATAAGAGGTGAGGCCCAAATACTTAAACCAAATCACGATAACATAGAAAAAAAATATGGACCAAAATCTTAAACCAATCCATTATACCTCGAAAAGAAGGTAGAGACCAAAACTTTAGACCAAGCATCCGAACTTTTAAAAAACATAAGAGGTTAAGACCTAAATTTAGATTCCTTGGATCAAATGATTTATGATAAAAAATCCTCAAACTGAACATCAATATATTTTAATGTAAGATTCAAAACTCCCTGCGAAGTAAGTTTTACATGTGATTTATTTTTCAAAGGATGTTAATTAAAATTGAATACTATCTGACCAGGTGTGCTCTTTTAAATTAGTGTGCCCTAAGCAGGAGGTGTTGTGGAATCTCAATAAATACGTTGTGTTTTCTATATACGTTTAATCGTCGTGATAGCTAATGAATCTATACAAATAACGTCATTCACTACAGCGTTATGGTTACAACGTTACCATAGTTCAATATTAGTACTTCGCGTATTTTCCGAAATTCTGGGGGCCGACAGAAGTGAAATATGTAACGAAAAATTAAAAAAAATGTAAGTTCACAATATAGATAAAAGAAATTTAAAATTAATGTCCATCTCAAATAAAATAATCTAGTTCCTTAACCTTAACTGATTACAATTAAAGTTTATCTCTTAGTCCATTCATGGATGTTTCTTCTGGCACACACGGCAGCTTCACGAAACGGTAATTTTCTTTACGCGTTGTAAGTTCCTGTCCTGTATCTATGTGGCTTTTTGACTCCACCAGTTGAGGGTGTGTTCGTTCGGGCGCTCTAGGTAGCAAGTTACTAGTACTTCTTTTCAGCTTTTCATCAAGTGGATTTACATGCACTCTGGTTTGTACGAACAATTGTGATATGTGATTAGTCTTACTTTTAGCAGCTATCATATTTGAAGGTACTAGATCTCGATGGTCATATTTCAATGGCAACTTTGTCGTGGATTTTCCTTCCTCGTTGTCAATAGCTGTGTTCTTGTATGATATGTCGTTTTCAAGAATTGTAGATGTTGACGGCTGGTTGATGTTTCTATTGATCGGTCCTGATAAAAGATATCCGATCTTTGACTGAACAGCGGTGGGTCCGTTTCCTCTAATAACTGTGTCCTCGATAATGTCCCAATAGTAGTCTGCGCCTATGAGTAAGTCAATTTTGAAACGTTCTGTACTTTGCACAGAATGTGCAAGTTTAAGTTCTCTTAAGTGTGGCAAGCTCCTTGTAGTCTGGGAAATCTTGTTCTTAATCGGGACGGCAATTTCCGGAAAAATGAGTGTGTTAATACGCACCTTTTCTCATGTGTCGGTCCGTAGTTGTATTGTTGCAGTGTCTAAGTAACGAACTTTCTGAGATAAATCTCCGAACGCAGACAGTTGAATGCTGACTTTTTCTGTTGGTTTAATTTCTAGATTATCAGCCAATTTCTGAGTTATGAAAGAACGCTGTGTTCCCTCGTCAAATAATATGTTACATTCTACTTCTTGGTCGTTATATATAACTGGTGCAGTTGCTGTTTTCAGGAGAATGTCGTGACTATGTTGTGATGAATACATTACTCTAGTCTCGTTTGGTGTTTCAACTTCGATTATCGCTGACTGTTGTATTGTAGGCTCCGGTTTCGTACCTGGAATGACCTCTTTATCTTTACATATGCTAGTATGATGCATTCCGTTACACTTTTTGCATCGTTTTGTAGACTGACATGCGGCCACTCGGTGTGACCCTAAACAGTTAAAGCATAACTGTTTCTGTTTTACGATTTTATTTCTTGTGTTTGTGTCTGTTACATAAGTGCACTCCGTCGGATAGTGTTAACCTGAACAAAATATACATGTACGTGTATGTACCTTCTTACGTGTGTCTGTGAATTTGCTCTTGTATGAATGTGATTGCGTACCCATAAAAAATGCAGTTGCATACAATCTGTCTGAATCTGTGACTCCTTCTCCAGCTTCGAGTATGTCGATCTCTTTAGTTATAGATTTGCGTAGATTTTCCAATATCAAATTATCTCTCCCGTGTTCTCGTGCAATAGATTTTCGAATGTCAATCGGTAACTTGTCCAAAACTACTGGTACCAAAAGCGAACCATACATCTCTGGTGTTTGACCAAGTGACTCTAAACCTCGCACATATGACTCTAATTTGTCTCCGTAAAACCTCAAGCTATATAAATCGTTTGTTGGTGCGGGTATGTTGATGAGTGCTTTCATGTAAGCATGTATCAGTTTGCTAGGTTGTCCGAATCGTTCTCTGAGAAGGTTGACTGCGGTTTCGTAGTTACCATTAGTCAAAGCGAATCCCTCTACTGTTTGCGCGGCGCTTCCCTCAAGCTGGGCTTTAAGATAGTTAAACTTTTGGATTGGCGTTAAGGTATCATTATGATGAAAAGATGACTCGAAACAATCCCAAAATGTCTGCCACTTGAGTATATCTCCATTAAAATAGGGTAAGTCTAACTTTGGAAGCCTATGGTAATTAGTTTTTGAAGATCTCGGTTCTGACGGGACTTGAAACATGACATTCTCTGACGGACGGGTATGCACTGCAGGGGCGTGAATTGAATACTGCTGGTTCATAGAATCTATTGCACATGTGTTCATATCAACTCTAGCTTCGGGTGTGAAATTATATGCGTCTGGGTTAAGTCTGCTCGTTGAAGGACCAACATTATCATGCGAAATTATAGTATTTGTTTCAAAGGACTTAATAAATTTTCGTATTTGTCTAATCTTGCAATCGAGTTGATACATATACTCATCTGAGTCGGTGATTTTCTGCTCCAGATTTTCCTCCGATGTCTGATCTAAGAGTCAATCAATGTTTTCTGTTTCTGCGTGGCGGCATCATCGAGAGCTTTCACTTCGTCAACTTCTGTGTGTGTGTTTGATTTTAACTCGTCGAATTTTACAAGTAACTTCGTGACGGCTCCTTTGTGTCCAGCACGAACTGACTTCAGCTTTGAATCCATATCTAAAGGTTACGGCACCATTAAATGTTGTGGAATCTCAATAAATACGTTGTGTTTTCTATATACGTTTAATCGTCGTGATAGCTAATGAATCTATACAAATAACGTCATTCACTACAGCGTTATGGTTACAACGTTACCATAGTTCAATATTAGTACTTCGCGTATTTTCCGACAGGAGGTATTACTTTATAGTGTGCCTCTGATCAGAAGAACAATTTTAAACATTTCTTAAATTTTCTATCCCTTTTAGCTATATATATATAGCTAAAAGAGATAAAAAAAATCAGTCTTTTTTTTTTACAAAGACTCAGACCTAAAAAATAGATAATTTAACTATCCCGACTTGATAAATCTAATCATCATGTAAGGATGTAAAAATCTGTAAAAAATATGTTTTCTTTATTCTGGCTGTTGTCATATTAGTTAAAAGAAAGTCATATAAACAGTTTAAATAAAAAAAAAAGTAGAAGTTATGGTCAAGTATGGTTCAGACTGGTCGAGTATTGTTCAGACCTTTGGTAAAGTATGGTTCAGACTGAAAAAAATGGTCGAGAACTGGTCGAGTACAGGTCGAGAATTGGTTAAGACTTTTTTAAACTGGTCGAGTAATAGTTCAGACTTTTTCAATGGCAAATATAAGGTTCAAGTACAAATCAGTACAATCGAGTATAGTTAAGTTTGGTGTCGAGCAATATCAAGTAAAATTCAGACCAATTCAGACTGGTCTAGTAAAAAATAAGTACAGTCGAGTACAGATATAGGACATTTCAGACTTTTACTGGTTTGTAGTGTATCTAATTTATAGAATAGTGAAGATTCTGTACATTTACTTCTTGTATTTATTTACCTTTTGTTGAAAATACAAAAGTTGTTTCAATATTCATATTTATATACCTATATGGAGTTATTTTCTTTCAGAACGATAGGTCATTCTTTCGAAGAATCAACCCGGACGATACCATGTTTCAATGAAATATGCTCCAAGGCATAAAATACATGAAATAATGACCTGTGTGAGGTAATTATTTTCCTTGATAAAAATACAAACTATAATTTACTTCAAAATTATATTCGTCTGATAGTTTCTGTTGTCGATTTGGGAATTTATTTTTTAAAGTTCAATCTATGATAGGTGTAAAAAAATCGTCATTGCCCGAATTTTAATTTTAGAAACAAATAATGTGAAGTTTTGTTAATTTATCGCTACAATAAAGAGACATTATCATATATGCGAGATGAATTTTAATGTAAAACTTTCATATCACTTTAAAATAAAGCCAGATTTAACATATTCGTGTGTAAGATTTTGAAAATCTTATTGATTCACACTGAATAGGTTGATTGATTGATGGTTACTTAACGTCCAGTGGCAAATATTTCATGCATGTTCAGGACGATACACACTGAATAGGAAATCATACTGTGACCTACATATATTGATATTCGTTTTCGTATAACATGTACATGTATCACGATTTCGTGCCCCCTTCGTGTCAGTTCTTAACTTTTTTACATTTATGTATACCTTTTACTCTATCAAATGATTAACTAATAAAACATTCTTATATTCTATTGAATAACATTCACGTACCACACAATGAAGTCGGGTGGGGGGAGGGTATATAAATATATCCTGATTATCTGTTAAAAAAATGTATTGCTATTCAAAAGAAAATCATTCTGAATATTTCATTCGATATCTTTTCAGCGATAAAATGTCATTACAAATAGACAAAAAAAAAACATAGCACCTCCCCCTTTCTAAAACTAAGTTGGTACAATAAATTACTTACAAAGTGTCTTGTATATTTCATACACCGTTATCAGATGGTAACAATTCATTTGTGTCTTACTTCATGCAGCTACAGTAATATTTTTATTGTGTATGGATAATAATTTCTAAGGTTTATATCTAGATTAATTAGTGAGTTTTATTTCACATTCTAAATGAGCCGTAGGGCATATTAAAACCTGAACGCATTAGAAAGGAATATCCCACTTTAGTGTGGTCGGTAAAATAGGATGCTAAATTTTGCAAATCTTTATAAAAACAATATTTTTTTGACGGTATATAAGTCAGATAATGCATATTTTAAGGTTTTTCTTGTCGTAGAACACACCTCGGGGTGTCAGGATTGCCCAAAGAAAGACCTCCCTACGGTCGGTCTTTCATTTGATCAATCCTGACACCCCTCGGTGTGTTCTACGACAAGAAAAACCTTAAAATATGCATTATCTATAACTTATTTACCTGGTTTACACAAAAAAAACCATTTTTTCTATTATTCATTCATATAAAAAATCATAACTATCCTCTGCTTTTATAGCAAGGGTTCATCAGATTTGTCCGAGGATGCTATCTATGATTACAGTATACATCAGGGGAAGTGCACTTAGATTTATGTCGATATTCTAAGAAGAAAAAAAAATATCCATTATTGATAAAAAAAACAAACTTGCTTCATTAATGTTCGTTCTGAAATCATATACTTAGTCTAGTAACTTTTCCTTCAAATGATTTTCATTGTATATGTTTTCAATCTTTTGTAAATAAGGGCACTTTCATTTATGTTACAATTTATAAATTCGGATCTATTTTATGGAGTTTTATTCTTATCAACTTCAATTATATTTGCTATCGAATCATGGATATCAAGATATAATGAAACTGTGAAAGGTTGCAGGTTACATAAATGTAAACGAAGCACTCTTGGATTCTACACTTTATACATATATATGTTCTAATCATTTAAATCTTGTGTTTAAAATTTTTGAATATTTTTGTTGTGTCATATTTTCTAAATATGAAAGATTTAAATATTCAAAGTTGAACAAATACATCAAAAAGATAAAAGTATGAAATACGGAAAAGGGTACCCGGTCCCTTCTTTTAAATTTCAATGAGACTGGACAATTGAATCTCAATCTTGACAATCTTACGTATTCTTCGAGATAAAGGCAACAGTAGTATACCGCTGTTCGAAACTCATAAATCGATAGAGATAAAAACAAATCCGGGTTACAAACTAAAACTCAGGGAAACGCATCAAATATAAGAGGAGAACAACGACACAACAAAAAACACAACATTAAAATGTAACACACACAGAAACGAACTATAATATAACAATGGCCATTTTCCTGACTTGGTACAGGACATTTTAAGAAAAAAATGGTGGGTTGAACCTGGTTTTGTGGCATGCCAAACCTCCCACTTTTATGGCAACGTCAAACACAACACCAAAACGACAACCAATATCATATCAAATTGTTTTGATGGCTAATATTGAAAGCATTTTACAACGAAAACAAATATCGAATATAACTGATCTAAAACTTTCATCTGTCAACGAAAAACAAGCTTAAGTTTGCCACAGCACTTACAATGCAGACATGCATATACCTTTATGCGTTGCTGCAACATTTAATTGTTGTGCATGAACGATTTGAGGCTTTCACCTACATTTTCAAATGAAAGCGCAAAGAACTTTGGCTTATGATATACTTTAGATTTGAAAAAATTTGTTTTTTCAAACATTTTGTCAATATCCTCCCAACGTTTTAGAGAAATTTTTAACCTTGTCTCTATGGAAATATTTTCAAATTGATCATTCTGTACTAATTTCTGATAATACTTTCTGGATGCAATGTTTATACATGCATTCAAATATTGTGGTAAATTGTACAGTTCTGCTTCTAAGATATTTTCGATTATCTGCTGAGAAGATAAATCATCAGATTCTGTTTCACATTTTTCCTTCAAAAATAAATCTGCTTTCTCAAGTGTTCTTTTTGTCTGATATTCATGCGCAAGAGGAAGTACCTTATGAACAGTCACAACTGCAAAAGAAAAAAAGTAAATGTGGATAGTGTCCACATGTGGACACAGATGATGCCCCCGCTTGCATATCATATAGTTATAAAGGGACATTACTGAAGAAGGGTAAAAGTGACGCTACCCAAATTTGAACTTGATCTGAGTTTTGTGGTAGTAAGCATTGTGTGTAAATCTCATAACATTTGGTTGAGGTTAATTTAAGTAGAGAACAGAAACTAAAAATTCATCAATTTTTCTATTTGTAAAGACGTACAACTCTAGAACGGTTGTGTATAAGTTATATAACAATTGTTTGAGACAAACTAAAGTTAGAGAACGGAAACGAAAAATTCAACAATTTTTTTTTATAAAGGGACATAACTCAAGAATGGTAAAAGTGTCGCCACCAAATTTTGTATTTAATCTGTATTATGTAGTAATAAGCATTGTGTATAAGTTTCATAACATTTGGTTGAGGCCAACTAAAGTTAGAAAACGGAAACAAAAAATGTGTACTTGATCATAGTTTTGTGGTAATGAATAGTATGTATAGGTTTCATAATGTTTGGTTGGGGCAAACTTAAGTTACAGAATGGAAACTAAAAATTTTGCAATCTTTCGATTTATAAACGGGCATGACTCAATAATGGTTAAAGTGACACTACCCAAATTCAACTTGATCAGTGTTTTATCAGTGAAAGTCAAAATTAAACATTGCATTGTATAAAGCATTGATTATAGCTGATTCAACTATAATCATGGACAAAGGAAGATAACTCCAATTTAAAAAAATTACTTGATATAAAGAAGAAAATAAAAATTTTGCAACTTTTCCATTTATAAAGGGGCATAACTCTAGAACAGTTAAAGTGACGCCACCAAAATTCAAACTTGATCTGTGTTTGAGGGTAATAAGCATTGTGTATAAGTTTCATAACATTTGGTTGAGGCAAACTTAAGTTAGAGAACGGAAACTAAAAATTTTGCAATTTTTCCATTTATAAACGGGGCATAACTCTAGAATAGTTAAAGAGACGCCACCAAAATGCAAACTTGATCTGTTTTTTGTGGTAATAAGCATTGTGTATAAGTTTCATAATATTTGGTTGTTGCAAACTTAAGTTAGAGAACGGAAACTAAAAATTTTGCAATTTTTCCATTTATAAACGGGGCATAACTCTAGAATAGTTAAAGAGACGCCACCAAAATTCAAACTTGATCTGTGTTTTGTGGTAATAAGCATTGTGTATAAGTTTCATATTATTTGGTTGAGGCAAACTTAAGTTAGAGAACGGAAACTAAATATTTTGCAATTTTTCCATTTATAAAGGGACATAACTCTAGAACGGTTAAAGTGACGCCACTAAAATTCAAACTAGATCTATGTTTTGTGTTAATAAGCATTGTGTATAAGTTTCATAACATTTGGTTGGGGGCAAACTCAAGTTAGAGAACGGAAACCAATTTTGGGACGTACGTTCGTACGTACGTCATACAGACGGACGGACAAGGGCAAAGCTTAATGCCCCAAACGCTACGGCGGGGGCATAAAAAAAATAAAAAAATACTCACTGTACTTAATTGTAATGAGTTCCCAAACAAACATGAAATCATAAATGAAGCACATACTTTACTCATTAGCAAATAACACATCTAAAATTAACTAGTTGGTAATGAAATTTTATAACACAAATCAATATCATAATTTGATGCTAGCACAAACATCATGAAAATATTATATAAATAAATCACAAACAGACATGGACTGTGATTTTGATCCTGCTTTCATGATTCACTAAACATGGACAGCGGATTGGAAAAATCAGTAAGTTCTTATGTAATTGTTTTGTTAAGGTTATTTACCATTTAGTTGTAGTAATATCTGCTTAAAAATGAGTAGAAAATCATGTTCAATATGATTATTGTTTGCTGTACTTCCAGTGGCAAATATTTCATGAATGGTCAGGACTAAAAACAAATTTTGAACTGCCTCTGGAAAATGAGGACATGTTTGATGGGGACAGATCATATACGGACATCCACTCCAGAGGGTGATAACACAGTGTTTTAATGTGCGCAATCTAATTCATTTGAACTTTGATGGATAGTTGTCTCATTGGCAGTCATGCCACATCTCCTGATTTTTAGATGGCACTTTCTCTACACTAGGGATCGGATTTAAAAAACCCATTCCGGCCGGAAGTGACTGTTGATGATGATGATGATGATGATGATGATGATGATGATGATGATGATGATGATGATGATGATGATGATGATGATGATGATGATGATGATGATGATGATGATGATGATGATGATGATGATGATGATGATGATGATGATGATGATGATGATGATGATGATGATGATGATGATGATGATGATGATGATGATGATGATGATGATGATGATGATGATGATGATGATGATGATGATGATGGTTGCGGTGGTGGTGCTGATGATGGTGATGGTGATGGTAATGGTAATGGTGATGATGATGATGATGATGGTTGTCGTTAGTTGTTGTATATCATAATAGTTTTTTCGTTTATTTTTAATATACAAATCAGGTTTTCTCGTTGAATTGTTGTACATTTGTCATTTCCGGGGTTTTTATAGCTTGCTATGCGGTATAGGTTTTGCTTATTGTTTAAGGAAATATGGTGTCTTATCGTTGTTAGCCTTCTATGTCATTTTGTCTCATCTTTTTTAATAGTCTATTAACAAATTCACAAAATAACCCTGTAATTAAAGATCAATCTAGACGAATTATTTCCCTAATGTGCGTAATGTACGTAATCTTTAAAGGTAACATCGCCAAAAATGAAATATTTATATTATGTTTATTTGTAAGATATATGCTTACAATTATTAATATTAACGTTTCATTCTCCTGAATAAGTGATCAGAATGGATTTTTAAATCCGACTATCAATTTTCGACATGACGCCATCATACCACGTTATACCACGTGATATCTAAAAATCACAAAGTCCCAAAATAAGCATGGCATACCAAAATTCAATACAGTGTCAAAATGATGTATACAAAGGCAAAGATATGTCTCTGATAAAGGTATATTTATTCATTCTGGGTTCATCGGAATGGCTTAATAAATTATTGCCAGAGGTCGTGTAAAAGTGGTACATTCAGGTATTGTTATGACTTCTGGGCGACCTTACAAATTCAACATTACGCAATGTGGATATTCATGCATCGCTTCCCTGCTGAATGAACCAGGTGAGCATAGGTAAAATTCATAGAGCATGCCATACCAAATGATGTCAGGTGTAATATTGTTATGATATCGTAATTATCCTGTTTATTTGTCTTGGCCTAATTTCTTTTGTGTGACCTTATGTGTAGTTGTTTACAAAATAATTTTATAATTGTGCTGTTTAGAAATCACTGGAACAATCATAAATACTGATGGAATGATTAGCACTTTCTATTTGACTACAATAATAATTCTGGAACGAACATAATCTACGATGTGTAATTTAAACTTCTACCGTATTCTAGAAGATTCCGTTCTACAGTTTTCTAGGAGTTTCTCTTCCTAAGTGTTCTAGAAATTCAGCTATATATATATACAGACACCAAAGTTAGACTTTCAGATTAGACATTAATATACTTGGATTCTCAGAAAATCTTTGGAGTTGTTGAATTAACACTTATATTTACGTTTACTACATCATACTAGATTATGAACTTACTGGACAGATTCCGTTATAGTTACGGGAAAAATTCGGGATACAGAAAAGACAAAGGATCGGACATATATTTTAACAGTTATGTTGATATTTTTATTTGTGTAATATTTCTTGTAAACTGGTGAATAATAAATCTTGTTGTATTTTACTATTGATTTGTGTCTTTTGTTGGCTACAATTTAAAGATGATTTCTGGCCGTAACACTATATATGTGCATCCTGTGTACAACTTTCTGTCCCGACTGATAGTAATATGCAAGATGTGAAATCATACACATATCAAATTTTGCATATATCATTTAATTAACACACTGTTTATGAATGACATGCATAAAGAAAGAAAATTATGATCATAAAATAAACCAGCTGAATATAAAGATGAAAAGAGAATATTTTTACACATTCTTACGGTTAAATTTGGAAAAATATCAGTTTAAACTCGATATCAATAATTATGGACATTATCAAAATCTAAGGACAAATTTCGGTCAACATATTGATATCAATCTTTTTATTACATATATTCATTTGAAAGTAGAAAAGAATTTTCATTACCATTGTTCATTTGTTCTTAATGTGTGATCATTTGATTAATACAGACTTGATTCATATTTTCATAGTTAATATCAATTATGCGACTAGCTGTATTTCTTATGAAAATCTTCTTTACTTGAGGCGTTAAGCAACCAACAATCAATCAATCTTTACTTGAGGGGCTGAAAACCCTCAGTACTTTATTTCTCTGAACACGATATATTTAGCTATGACAGTATAAGACAATTCTAACGACATTATACAAAACTTGTCATAAAAAATACGCTCCAATCATATGAAAACAAAAATGTGAGTTAATTGGATGAGCAAAATTAGCACCATTTGATCAAGAATTGATTTCGTAAGCATATAGCTGTAAATGAAAACTTTATCATTTAATAAACTTGTATTTATAATTCATTCTATTACTGCGATAAAAATCGTCAATTTGCTTTGAAAAAATCTTTTGGTGACTTATTAACGACGGACGGGTCACAAGTTCAATTGTTACGGCCAGAAATCACCTTTAAATTGTAGCCAACAAAAGACACAAATCTATAATAAAATTTAACAAGATTTATTATACAATTTTACAAGAAATATTATACAAATTGAAATGTCAACTTAACTGTTAAAATATATGGCCGATTCTTTGTCCTTTCTTTATCCGGAATTCTTCTCTTGACTGTACGGAATTCAATGTAATATAAATGCCCAATAAGTCCACAATCAAGTATGATGTTGTTCGTAAATAAAAATGTCAATCCAACAACTCCAGAGAACTTCTGAGAATACAAGTATTTTTGTCTAATTTCGGTGTCTGTATATATAGTTGTCACGGAAACTTCTAGAACACTGTAGAAGGGAAACTCCTAGAATACGGTAGTTTAAAATACACATCGTAGATTATGATCATTCCGGAATTATTATGCAAGTCAAATAGAATGTTCTAGACATTCCATCAGTATCTATGATTGTTCCAGTGATTTTATATACTCACAGTTATAACATTATTTGTAAACAACTATAAGGCCACACAAAACAAATTAGGCCAAGATGAATGAACAAGATAATTACAATATCATAACACAATAAACAAAGATTAGAAATAATATTTAATTCTAATTCGTCTTTTGTGTTCGGTTCCTTTTCAATTAGGCAAAGTTGACCTTAGATAGTTACTGAATTTTTTTAACACCCCTAGGTCTTTTAAATCAAGTATTATATATGGCGATGTTTTAAATAATTGGATTGAAGCGTTTCCGATGAAGTAAGTGAATACCGCTTCGGATACACCAAATCATTAAAAAGGGTTTTTTTTTCTTTTCTAGAAACATTTAGTTTAATACTAGGTTCTCGAGGTTAATTTGAATTATTCATTTCTTAGTTTGTATACGTTACTTTTCGATTTTATTGTTAAATGCACCAATGATTTATATAGTATATATAAATCTCTGAATTAATCAATTATTTCAGTTCAATCTTTTCTTATCATTATCATATTACATTTTTGTCATCGTTCAGGTATGTGAAAATGTGTTTAATGTCTATTTTGTTTTGTGAACGCTTGAATCTAAAATGCACTCGGGTGAAGATCAAAAGATTTTTCAAACAGTCGATCTTTTAACTACCGTGAATTAACCACGCCTTCATGAGGTATTGTCACAGTATAATACACATATTCACACAATCAAAGTTGGGAAATAAAATTGAGAATGGAAATGGGCAATGTTTGCTAGAATTTGAATGTCAGTCAGAAAGCGAAGGATTTTAACTAATGAATATAAAAAAGTTGAACGTCTGTTCGTTGTATTTTGTCATTCAAAGTTGGTCATCGACGCTCAAAATTACGCTAAGGTAACGAGACTTTTAATGAAATTAATTTTACTCCCAGCATGCCTCAGACTAAAAATACGTCACAATGGACAGGTAAATTCTAAAAAATGAAATTAACAAATTTCAATTTTCTTCTTCATTCCTGTTTATATAAAGATAAAACTTGGAGAATGTGTTTTTATGTAATTATGAATATAAGAACCCGTCTACAATTGAATTAGGGAAGTAACTCGTGTTGAAAGTGTGTAGTAACATAATTAAATCTGTAATTGGCAAAAAGATTACTGACTACCTGTAAAATCATCATCAGTGCTAGCCAGTGTGCATCTCAGAAAGTAAACGAAGTCCTCAACTCGTTTTCCAGGAAGAGTTATTTCTTTGGCATCTTTTTCTTGAAACTCACTCTGAAGCATTCTTTCAAATACAGGTGATTCTTTTGTAAGCTGTTCTCTAATAACATGTAACTTTGCTTTCTTTATTCTTATTGTAAGGTTTTGTTCAGCAAAAACGGATTCGAGATTTTGAAAATCTTCAGTTTCGGTTTCTTCTTCTGTTGAAAATTCTTGATCATCATCATTTACACTTGGTGACGAGTACACTGGTAAATCTTGTGTTTGTTGATCAATTAATCGTTCTTCTTGTATTTCACTCATCATTGATAAGTGTGATTTATCTGGTTTTTTTTTGCAAATGTGTATCTTTAGTAAAGTAAACTCGAAACCTGGTTCCCGAAAGGTATACCTTAAAGAAAATTAAATGTTTATTATATTTCTGGATTGTTAAAATTATTTGTTATCTGTAAATTGAATAATTATATGAAATTATAAAGTAAATCGGTATATTAGACTTGGGTATAGAAATATTGTTACATGAAATCTCAAATGTGGCATAAGAAAAATAAGAAGATGTGGTATAATTGCCAACGAGACAACTCTCCCTAAGAGACCAAATGACACAGAAATCAACAACTATAGGTCATCGTACGGCTTTCAACAATGAGCAAAACCCATACCGCATAGTCAGCTATAAAGAAACGTCCTTTATGCTGTGACGTATATATTGAAATTCACAGACACGTCCTATTGAAAGGAGAACGTTAAATACGTTAGCACATGACTACAGAGAGTTTCACGATCTCTTTACATTAAGAACACTCGTTGTAGGATCGTTGTGACAAGTTACAAGACAACATTTCTGTCCCAATCCAAAATATACATTTTTCCACTAAATGTATCTATTAAGTTCTGTTTCACGGTTACATGTAACCGTAATTTTGTCCTCAATGCTCTTCAACATCGTACTTTATTTGGCCTGTTTAGCTTATTTGGTTCGAGCGTCACTGATGAGTCTTTTGAAGACAAAACGCGCGTCTGGCGAATAAAATTTTAATCCTGGTATCTATGATGAGCTTATTATTTACAAAGAATATGTTGTCCCAAACATAATTATGACAAGCCACACGTGTCTTTAATTGATTGGTTTGTTTTAACCATAAAATATTTGTACTGTATTTGGCAGTGGCTAATTTTTTGTTTTCCAGTTTCTAACTTACATAAAAAATAAGGTATTCGTAATTTGATTAAAATTTCTAATGGATATCTTCACAATTCACAACAGATCATAAATTCCGGAGTAGATGTTTTTTTTAATCCAAGTAATATTTTACAAAATTGATGGTGAACCCTTTCGGTTATTGAACTATTTCCAAAACCACAAACTCTACACTCATACAGTAGAATTGGTTTGACAATCTTATCAAATAAATGAAGTTGGCACTAAATTGACACATTATGCACCCTTCCTTTTCGAATAAAATCGTACATAGAATCTGTTGCTTTTTTTTAATTGCTTTTCTTTAAACTCTGGAAAAATTTCCTGACCTTGACAGTAATACACCATGCACGAGAAGTAATATATTCTGTGGAAGTCTTCCATGTGAAACAATTACAATCTTAATCTTATCTTCATTTAATTTTGTTTATAACTCAAAAAATCTAATAAGGAGTCCAGTTGTCTTTGGAAATCTTTCTGAGATTCTGCCATTAAGACAGTATTATCAGCGTACAAGAGGACAAATAAATCGTACATAAATATTTAACTCTATTTCTAACTCATCAGAGGTAGAGCACGACCCATCTTTATTATTATTCTGTAAAAAACAATTCAAGACCATTAGGACAAATAAAAGTATCCTGATTTACTATATCGTTCAACAAATTTATTTTTGAATCCATATTGATTCATAGAAAAATGGGCTTTTAACCGACTTCCAAACGATTCAAGATTCTGTAATGAGGGGTACCTGAATTACACCTTTGCTTAACAAATCTGTAAACGTCGAATTACTGATGTTTTTGTGTTTTATTTATTCACATTTTTTAAACAATTTGACAATAGCCCATGCTTTTTAATGTAACATATCTTAATTTCTCATTTTTAAAAGAAGACTTTTTGAAGAAGTCTTACGAAACGTTTCTATAAATCTACCTTTTTTTTTTACTAGAGACCTCATTTCTTGATATATATTGTGACCGTTTGGTGTATTAAGCTATGTTTAAAAGGCGCGAGTAATGTTTCCTTTTTTTTTTTGCATCATGGAAGCAGTTTTGGGTGCTCGGTGCAATTTAGGTACTGGTATGTTACACCGAAGTCACATTACTTATTAATGCACATTTTTAAGGGAATTTCAGTCTGGTTAACATTCAGATCTATCTCGCGTAGTGAGCATAATAACGAAATCAGAGATCTATATTCTAATTAGATTATAAGGACTTTCAACTTAAATTGAGAATGGAAATGGGGAAAGTGTCATAGAAACAACAACCCGACCAATGAGCAGAAAACAGCCCAAGGCCACCAATAGGTCTTCAACACAGCCCGGAGGCGGGCTTCAGCTGGCCCCTAAACAAAAATGTGTACTTGTTCGGTGAAAATGGAAGTCACACTAAACTCCAAAACATATAAATGAACTAAAATTAAAAAAAACATACAAGACTAACAAAGGCCAGAGGCTCCTGACTTGGGACAGGCGCAAAAATGTGGCGGGGTTCAACATGTTTTGTGAGATCCTAACCCTCAATGAAACAGAATTATGGACCTTTAAATCTACAGGAGGCAGAATTTTACACTAAAGGTTGCTTACAATTTCGCTGTAAACTATTTAGGAATGTGAAGCTTGAAGGTGGACAGAACTATTCCAGCAGATACTGGGATAATCTTATCATTCAAAGTCACATTACTTATTGATGTGAATATCTTCAAAGGTCTTTGTACTTGAATTAAACAAAATTACGGACCTATATACCTATAGGAGACAGAACTTTACACATTAAGGGTGCTTATATTTTTGATATATACCATTTAGGAATGTGGAGTTTGAAGGCAAACTGAACAATTCCAGCAAATAGTAAGATTATCAATAGAAAATGAACAGTGTGTGTCATTATGTATTCAAAAGCAAAAGGAGATAAACAAGTAGGTTAATTTATTTCTAAGATGTCATCAGATACACAAGAGAGGTTATTAATTGTCATATATTTCAACATGTTCAAACATTTCCAAAACAACTGTTACCTTCTGACCAAATTTCTTCTTCATGTAGAACGTGAACATGGGTTTGACCATTGAGCCTTCCGACCATTAAAAATTTGAGTAATAATGTAATCTGAAAACTTTTTAGTTGTAGACGAAGCTGCCTTAGATATTTCACAACCGTTATTAATTAAGCATCCGATTAAAGATAAAAACAAATTTCAAAGTGTATGACTCCTGTGAGTAGTGTCATACAATATATCACACTCTCATGCATGTAGTTTGTAAATTTTGAATATGCTTCTGCTAAGTTAAGTTCTTGTCAAAAATGTACCATAAAGAATTGTTTCTTTGAATATTTCCAATTAATGATAGCCAAGAAGTTGTATTTACATTTTTCTTTGAGTAAATACCATAACTTCAGTTTTACTTGGATAAATTTAAAAAAAAAACCACGAAGAACCTTATAGAGGGTACAAGTCCCTGTTTGATCAACTCTACACAATAAACGCAATGGTCGATACAGTTATGTTCTAAGTCATCTTTAGTATAATAACCAATTAAAATGAGAAGATATACGACCGCTGATTCAACTTACTGAAACTCAATGGTCGATGTAGTTGTGTACCAACTCTACTATCTTATAGAAATGAGAAGACATATGACCGTTTATTCAACTTGCTGAAGACTTGCCCTTTTTGTTGCTTGTGCGAGAGCTGTCTGAATTGTTTTACATTTGTTATGTCGAGGCCTTTTATATAGCATACTATGTGGTATAGGGTTTTTTCATTGTTGAAAGCCACACGAAAGTTGCTAACCGTCTATGTCATTTGGTCTCATTTGGGAATCATACCACGCCTTCCTATTTTCTATTGTCAACAACATCAACTCCAACTATCACCATTGATATGCTTTAGTGATTTTGAGACAGCTACCCAGTAGTAAACACAACGAGCATTCGCCAACATTATGTTGAGAAATTGCTTTACCCGCTACACTCAATAGATGTTTCGCAGATACTATATTAAATCAATAGGCTAACTGTATTTAATGTATGGTATGATTGTAAAGTGAACATGTCAATCCGACAGGGTTCATCTGACGAGACCTCATTTACATGGATCATTGATGGTGTTGAGTTTATATGATATTTGTAGATTAACTATCATATTACAGACTTTCAACATACATACAATTATGATAAAAAAAACTTGCAAAACATTATCGACGAATAATTGTATTCTTAAAAAATAATATCAAGAATAGGTACGGAATCAATGTAATAACAGAAATAGTTGGATTCATCAGCTGACGTATTTATTGTTTAATTTGAGTTTGAACGATAATTTATTTGTAAATTAAATTCTTATGTATTTTATCAAAACTAGAATATTCGATCAAGTTAAACAATATTTGAATCGTTTATTAGACATCTCGTCAAATAGTTATTGTATAAATACTGTGTAAGTAATGTTTGTTTACAATTTTATCCTACTAAACATGTGAATTTAAGAGTGCTTCTAACGATTTTAAGATTGTCATCACATAATTTGTTTGTTGAAACAGGCCGATACCACTGTGTTAATAGGTCAAAAAGAAAATGCACTCTCTGCACTTTAAATTCAATAGAGGACAAATTTCATTTCATTATACAGTGTTATTGTTATATAGCTATCAGGAGACAGTACATTAAGCATAATATTATAGGTGTCCATCGTCATTTAAGCTTGTAGAGTTGTTGAGTTATGAAAATGTTAAAAAACATATGTCACCTTTGTAAATTTCTTTTCCATGCATTTAAATGTGGAACAGACTTGTCAGTATCAAATACTTAATATAGGTCATGATTCTTCTCGGATGATTCATTTATCAGTCATGTATTATATATTAATTTATCAGTTATTGTATTTGCATATATATTGTCCATGTCGTTATGCTGATGAGCGTTATTTGCTTTAAGTATTAATAGAATTGAATTAAAAGTTCTATTGTCATAAAAATCACGTTTCTTCACCAAGTGATTTACCTGTATACAAAAATTACAAATGTTCGAAAAACGCGAACGCATCATTACTTCACACACAAATGTACTGATTGTTTCACAATCAAAACTTACTTAAGTTACACGAAAAATAATCTCAGTAGCTCTCTGCTGGTTTTGTGCTGACAAACTATACTTTGCCATGTATCTAATAATAAAACAGGAAGTAAATACATTGGTATTTCCTTTTCAAAGGAAAATCAAGTGTTCAAATATTACTTCCCCTGCCATCTTTTCAATGGTTTATTCTGGCTATTCCTACATTATGAACTTTATAGGTAAAATAGTAAAATTTATGTTGGCGTTCCCAGAATTTTTATGTAAACAATATGGGATTATGTAGGATTATGTTGTAACAACACTAAACTAATGAATCAAGGTACATCCAGGTAAGCCTTTTGGAAAATAAAGAAAAAGAACAGTTTATATTACAATCTTTTATTTAATAATTTCATAGCACATTTTGTGTAAATAATATTCAAAAGCACAAAATGAATTTATAGGCAGAATGTTATTCACAAGCAATTGAAATTATTTAGGTGAAAACATTAATATACAAGTAAATAATATCAATTGAAATATAAATATATTAAAATTGTAGTAATTATTCTTTGAAACAAAGCACTAAATTTTAAGTTTCACTACATATTCATTGAAAAAAGGCACCGAAAAATACACTAAATTGACATTTAAACAGAGCAATAACACAGTAATACATTGCACTTAATTGAACACACAAGAGAATACAAAGTCCTAATCAATGTACAGGAGATGACAGCAGCATCTCCATACTTGACTGGCGCATGTTCATCATTATGCCACCTTGTTTTCAGTGTTTTAAGTCTGTCATCTATTTCCCTGTATTTTCTCTTTCTTGGAACACGTTTCCCACTGGCTCCGTATTGGATAAGTGTGAGAGCATGGAAGGCTTCTTCTTGTCTCAACAACTTGATCATGCTGAAGATGTTTAGGTGAGGTGCCTTGACTAACTTCTTCAGTTTACTATGTCAACCTTCTAAATTATTTGTTGTTCTAGGACCTTCTCTTGCGTAATGATTCCCTAGGCTTTGGTTTGTTTCTACCCAGTAGCTTGTTACATAGTCTGTGAAGTTAAGAATGGGTGTATCAGTATCTGCAGCAACGATGTCCTCCAGTGCGTTAAACCAAACATCTTCGATTGTATTGGGTGGTAAAAGTGGCAAAACTGCAGCTCTCCGAACAAGTTGGTGAATATCACTTTTTTTCACCGTATGCAGTCTGCAAACCATGATTCTGTGCATTTCTCCAGATACACTGAGTGAAGTGAAAAAAGCACACTTCAATTTTAATTCTTGGGAAGATTGAAGTGGCTGCGTTTCTGATGGCTATTTCGTAATCGAGGAACATCGTAGCTGGTTTTAGTAGTATGTTGAATTGGTAACATGAATCTTGAAGAATAGTGACTAGCCTTGTGTATATCTGCTGATCTTTACAGGTAGGAGACTGTAAACCAGTGGAAACATGAGAAGGTTAGTATGTGTTCAACTAGTTGGTGTGTGTCATCACTCCAATCCCGGTCACGGAGTTTTACCAAGTCTTCTTCATAGATAGTTGGAATTGCAGTAAGTTCATCTTAACAACGGGATTTCATACCTTCTAGTGCATTGTCTACTCTGAGTTGCATTCTGTCTGAGTGGTGATTGTGGTTAGCATCCACTTTGGTTGGTATGTTGTAGTGTGTGTTGATAGCGAAATGTTTTAACTACCTTTTCTTTTATGTATTTTTTTTTCCATACTTTTAAATGCTATTACTACTTTTTCTTTGAATAATTTTATTTTCAAGAAATTCAATATTAGAGACACTTAATTATAACACTCGATACATGTTTTCAAACAAAAAAATAAACCAGTTTTTTACATAAATTTCATATAAATAATTATTTTTATTTAATTTTCACAGGTAAATCAACCTGTGACCTAATTAGACACTAATGACTAAAACATATTTTGCAATAAAAACATCGATTGTTCGTCCAATAATCTCCCATGTAGGAACAGCCAGAATAATAAAATACAAAATGTAGGAATAGCCAGAAGACACCCTTTGAAATTCGTTTCGTTTAAGCAAGGACGCTAACACATTCTTATAAACATTCAAAAATAAAAATGAATTGAAATAAGAACAAAATTTCATTATAATAATGTTATCATTCCCCTCTTCAAATAGAAAACAACGTGTACAGAAGACTATAGGAACTGTATGTAAAATTTGTATAAGTTTCATCATAACCTTTTGGCTAATATGACCGTATTTGCACCATAAATGTAACTCCGTGTACAAACAAACTTGTGCACCTGGAAACGTTTTAAGGCATGGCAGGAACTAGATAATAAAGTTTTAAATGCCTTTCATGTTTTAGGAAATGGTAAACTATTCTTTATTTTGAGATTCCTTTGTTTTTGTTCCCGCAGAAGGTACCAAAATAAGTTTAGAAACATGTTGAGATGTTCCCCTATGTAAATAGTTTTAGCGAATTGAATCGATTAATCTTCATCACAACCTTTTAGCAAATATGGCCGCATTTACAACACAAATTTCACTCCGAGTATAGAACAACCTGTGCAACTGGACAAGTTTCAGAGCATGGCTGGACCTAAAAACATAAAATTCAAATGCATTTAAAGTTTCAAAATATTGAAAACTTAACTGAATTTTGCTATTCATTTTTTTTTTCAATCAGAAGGTGCCCAAATAAACTAAGTTTTAAAAGAGGTTTGAGAAGCTCCCTTTATATAATAAATGTTGTCAGTTGTATTTATTTACATGAACAATAGACATCTGAAAATTAAAAGGGGATTTAAACTGTGTAACTAAGTGGACCGTATCAAATAAAACTCAGGTGTTAGTTTATTTTGCTATCCTCTCCAGACTGGAAAAAATGCACATCAAAATACAGTTAAAGTTTAATTTTCTGAAATATAATTTACATATAACTTTTATATATCTAGGACCAGCCATTCCATAAAACTTTCCTGGATCAGTTTGTCTGTACTCAGAGTAGATTTTGTGGTGTAAACACGGCCATATATTTCAATTCCTTTAGATGAACCTTAACTGGACAAAAGATATCTGTACAACAATAGATGACTTAAACTGTGTACATGAGAGGACGATATCAAATAAAACTAAGGTGTTTGTTTATTTTATCAGCTTCTGCAGGCTTAAAAAATTTCGAAGAAATCGATTGATATGCAGCAAAGAATAATACTTTAGAAATTAACTTAATAAGCAAACTCAAACGAACCTTATCCTGATGTAAACATTGGATGTGAATAGATCGAGAAGACCTCAAATACATGTAACGAAATTTAAGGATGTCTTTTCGTTAAGTTGTACAAACAATAGCGCAAATCTTTCAACGGATAATCTGCTTTGTAAAATATATTTATCTTTAATTTTTGAGCTTACACAGACACACTTTTAAACTGTCATATTCACAAAAAGACTACATTCATATTTCTATTTATTTGACAAGAGCAGACCTGTGTACCCGAATACTTAGAAATGAAAAATATTTATATTTTTGAAAATTGTATCATTCTAAAGACTATGTGGTACACTACGAATATTGGCGACTGAAAGATGTTTAGATTTTTTGATTTACAGGATTTTTTTCATTTTGTTTTCATCAATATGCAGCAAAAACTAACATTCTTTAAATTTCAGATTCAAAAGCTTATAATGCAACTATCCCGATAAACACTGAACATATATTTATAATAACACAGTTTAACAAACACTTTCTTTAAAATATACTACTGTTGTTAAGAAATAACTTTTAATCAGTCACCGGCATTGCTTTACTATTGATTCTCTCGTCTTTTTTATAAGAAGAGTGACTTTTGTTTTGTGCTCGGATCATCGGTTTTGCTATTGTAACTTTACTTAGGAATAAAGAAAAAAAACTGAGAAAAACTTAATAAGAAATCTTATCAGATTGTTAATAAATAAGTAAACATATATATAAAAATTGCGGTTTTTATCCAACGCAATCATAGGATTGGACGTTGCTTTCAATTAAGACTTGTTTATATTTTCCCGTTTGGGCTTGTATTATATTTTCCTTCGGGTTTGTATGATCCGTTCATCCTAGTTCGACTCTTTAAAATTCAAGAGTCTATCCTAAATTGAGGTAAATTATATGGCCTTCCAAATACCGTTTCGATCCCTGACATCACTGAAGAGACATTAGTTGTCGAAATCCGGATATGGTGTATTTAATTTTTGCACCACATGTTTGTGGTAAACCATCTTTTCCACAAGTTTATTGTTTTCTGTTTGGTATTAAATTAATATTAAGATCCATTTTATACTGGTGATCAATTTATTTGGCAATCGCCAATGGCAGTCAGCAGGGTTTAAGAACATCCGTTGTTCGACCTGTTAGTCAAATGCGATTTGTTAAAATATACTTTTTCACTATTTTGGTCTTTTGGAAAATATTGTTTGTGCTGTATTTAGACCACTCTACCAAGAAATTTGTTTTACATGCACACGTATAAAAATTGCGGTTTTTATCCAACGCAATCATAGGTTTGGACGTTGTTTTCAAGTTAGACTTGTTTATATTTTTCCGTTTTGGCTTGTATTATACTTTCCTTCGGGTTTATATGGTCCGTTCATCCTATTTCTATAAGTGGTCAAATGACAATTTCGGTTATGTTGATCCTGACTTATTTGTAGATATTATTTTGCTGGTCACTTTTACAATTAACACTTTTCTTTATCTACTAGTTTCAGCAAAAATTTATCAACAATCATTATTCAAGGACAATAACTCGTATACGGGGATAATAGATGAATTTGGTCATGTTGGCTCGTTTGTAGATCTTTTTGTTCTGGTCATTTTTACTATTTAAAATTTCTTTCTAGATATTCATAACTAAAAACTGTGAATTTTGCTAAAAATTAACATTTATGTTGCAATTACTCCAAAATGAGGTTGTATTGACGATAAATATATCCAGACCTGCAGATTATTGTTAACTTATCAGTTTTGATCCAACTGCTCTATAGCTAGTTAGGAAATATGCCAAAAACTGCAGTTTTATCCCAATGTTGTTTTTTTAGAAGCGACTGACATACATCGATCGCATCCCCAGATAAAATTTTCAAACCAGTATTTGTAATGCAGTAATATTTTCATTGGCATTTCTCATTACAAACGAGGTTATTCGACCCTACACCATCATGTATGGTTCATTGACTTTGAATGTTTTGCACAGATAACATTCTAAAGTCTCGTCATTTTAATTTGCATAAGTCTATCAAAATTATATAAAGCCGAGAAATATGTGTCAACAGTCTATGTTTACTGTTAATTATGTGACAACATGTACCGATCTATTAAGCGACTGTCATACGAGTGAGAGGTTTAGCTAGCTATAAAACCAGTTTTAATCAACTATTTTCGACATAAGTTAATGCCTGTACCAAGTCGAAATATGACAGTTGTTTTGCATTCGTTTGATGTATTTGAGCTTTTGATATTGCCATTTTATAAGGGACTTTCCGATTTGATTTTTCCTTGCAGAACAGTATTTTTGTTATTTTACTTTTTACACTTTTCATTATTCGCAAAAACAAACTTAAAGTAAAACTCGTCATTAAGGGGTTATTACTCGCTTAGGATACAACTTATGATGTCAGTCATACTGGCAAATTTGTAGACCTTGAATTCCTAATAATTTTCGCCATCAAGTTTCTACCGCAATAGCGAAGGGCTAATATTTGTCTTCTGATAATTTTTGAGAAAAAATAGGAAGAAGGAAGATTTTGAAATTTTGAAAGTTCTGCCATGAACCTAACCTAATCAAACCTTTAGCATGTATCTGAGCATAGTAAATGGATCACGAATGACAAGGCTTGTCAAAATGTTCTCCATAAAAATTTAATTGTGCCAATGCCAAAACAACTTCACACCAAATAAGGCCATGGGAGAATAAAAGTGTTCTCTCCCCTTAAGACCAACAAATTCTCAACTGCATCATAAAACTATGCAAAAATTTTAGTCAATGGACTGAAAATGCAGAGCCATATACATTTCATCTTCAAGGAAAATAGGAAATAGGCATATCTTGACATTTTGAAAGATTTGCTTATTCAGATTTTCTATATTCTTATCATGGTGTTTTAAAGATATAAGACAATAAATGAATTTACCCTTAAGGTTATTTTCAGCCATAGTGGCCATGTTGGTTGACTGACAGGAATAAAAAAAACATGAACTTTATTTTAGATACATTAAAGGATGATTCAGCCCGTTTTCGATTAAAATTAGTCTTGCAGTTTCAGGCAGTAGACGATTTTTTTGAAATTTTTCATGATGGACAATAGACGACAGATTCTAAGTCATGGCAATAGATCACCAAACAATAGAAAACCAATGTTTGAATAGAGAAATGTTCCTAATACAGCAATTTTGCTGGACAATGGAATTGAAAATATTCTTGAAATATTGGTCATAGATTTTCCAGACTCTTTCAACAACTAGGTATAATCATATAAACAGAGAGAGAGAGAGAGAGAAATCTTAAGGCTTTACATGGTCATTTATGCAGACTACATTGGAAGATGATCTTAAGTCGGCAATTCCTAACTTTGACAAATTGTTGACAGCACCACTTTTCAACACTGTAGCAATGAAGACAGTGATAGAGGAATGTGGTATAGTTGACAATAAGACTACTAGCCACAAAAGACGAAATGAAATCAGTTATAGGTCATGGTACAGATTTCAAGAATGAACAAAACTCACACTGTTATGTTAATTAGGCAATTAAAGGTCCCAGGATGACAAAACGAGAAACAATTTAAAGGAGAAACCAACAGTTTGATTTACAAGAAAACAATAATTAAAAATCATTATGATTTCTGCATTTTTTCGTTAAAAAAAATCATAAATTATTCTATATTTACAAAATGAAATTGTAAAATGACAACATATTTATATTGTAATGAGATTCAGTTTATTCAATTCACTGTTAGAGTATATATATAGTTTTTACAGTGTCCAGCACTGACTATTTGAGCGTTTGACAAATAAATCGGACATTTGTCAGAACTTTATCATGTTTATGAGTGTTCATATTCTACCACCACATGGTAGGTGAATATTTTCATATCTTCTCCAATAAAAAAAAGCTGCTATGTTCAACATTCTCCATTTCTGTTGTTCAGAATGCCAGCACAATAGATGTCCTTTTTCTTTATCAATACATCTCATTATCAGTATCATTTAAGTCATTACTGACTGAGCTTGTGCTAATCTGAGGAAGGCATTGACCAAAACCTTTCGATCACCAGCCTTAAAAATATCAAACAAGTCTGAGTAGTGCAGCTTTCCTTTGTCCTCTTCCATCAATCTGTCTCCTATATGATTTAAATAATATGAACTGACTTCAAGACATGTCAGCATAATCTGTAATAAAAGAATAAAAAATTCGTAAGGGTTCCACGGAACCCAGTGTCTCGCCTACTTTTGCTGTTAATCGCAGGCTCAACAAAAATGAGGAAAAAAAATAATAAAAATATTCCTCTCTATACTATCTTTTGATTGTAAGTAGCTTCTGTCCAAGTTTGGTAAAAATCCAGGATAGTTTATCAATCTAATAAATGTTTTAAAAACTTAAAGTGCAGACTGTATGTAATGTTAACTGGAAGAAAAACTAAGTCCATTTACAAGTAAAATACGGAAAAAATGGAATTTATTTTTTACTTTTTTACAAAATTTACTTCTGGATACTATCTTTTGATCATAAACAAGGTTCTTTCCAAGTTTGGTAGAAATCCAGGATAGTTTAAGAAAGTTATTAAAATTTCAAAAACTTTAACCACAGAGTGAATGTAATGTTTCATGGCAGAAAAACTAAGTCCATTTATAAGTAAAATACAGAAAAAATGGAATTTTTTTTTTTACAAAATTTACTTCTGGATACTATCTTATGATCATAAACAAGCTTCTTTCCAAGTTTGGTAGAAATCAAGGATAGTTTAAGAAAGTTATTAAAATTTCAAAAACTTTAACCACAGAGTGAATGTAATGTTTCTTGGCAGAAAAACTAAGTCCATTTATAAGTAAAATACGGAAAAAATGGAATTTTTATTTAAAAAAAATTTACTTTTGAATATTATCTTATGATCATTAACAAGCTTCTGTCCAAGTTTGGTAGAAATCCAGGATAGTTTAAGAAAGTTATTAAAATTTCAAAAACTTTAACCACAGAGTGAATGTTATGTTTCTTGGCAGAAAAACTAAGTCCATTTATAAGTAAAATACGGAAAAATTGGAATTTTTTTTTTACAAAATTTACTTTTGAATATTATCTTATGATCATAAACAAGCTTCTGTCCAAGTTTGGTAGAAATCCAGGATAGTTTAAGAAAGTTATTAAAATTTCAAAAACTTTAACCACAGAGTGAATATTTGTGGACGCCGCCGACGACAACGACGACGACGACGACGAAGACGCCGACGGAATGTAGGATCGCTATGTCTCGCTTTTTCGACAAAAGTCGAAGGCTCGACAAAAACATCTTATAAGATACTTATCAATTTTAGTCAGAGAGAACAAGTATACAAAAACAACAGTGCACATACTGAAATGTCTCACCTGATTTACTGACCATTGTTTTTTTGGTGAAAGTCTTAAGGATAAAGGTTTTACTACAAGCATCACATAAAAGTAACATTCTTAAACATCAATGGCAATGAGATCAAGGTCAAATAAATACTGTCAGACAACAATTATTCGATATACCAAGAATAGGTAACCTATTGCTTATGGTAATTGAAAAACAAACCAAAACACAAAAACTTATCATTGACCAATGCACCATGACATTGAGTTCAAAGTCAGATTATACCTGCCAGACAAACATGTACATCTTACAATAATTTCATACACCAAATTTATTTGACCTACTGCTTATAGTATTTGAAAAACAGACCAAAAAATAAAAATACCATTGACCAATGAACCATGAAAATGAGGTCAAGATCGCATGCTACCTGCCAGACAGACATCAACACCTTAGAATCATTCCATACACCAAATACAGTTGACCAACTGCTTAAAATGTTTGAAAAACAGATCAAAACACAAAAACTTATCAATGATCAATGATAAAAATGAGGTCAAGGTGAAAGGATACCTGCCAGACAGACATGTACACTTTAAAATCATCCATACATCAAATATAGTTGACCTATTGTTTATAGTACTTGAAAATAGACCTAAACACAAAAACTTAACATTGAACAATGAATCATGAAAATGAGGTCAATAACTGTCCTAGATTTGGATACATCAAAAGGGACGATTTTTTGTTCCAAATGGTTAATTTTCTTTCTTTGGACGGTGATGTTCCTTTGCCACCATCTTACGGTGTTTATATATCACAACTCGTACGCTATGCCCGTGACTGTTGTGACATTTTGGATTTCAATGAACGTAATCTATGTATTACTGGTAAATTATTAAGTCAGGGATTTCATTACCACAGATTACTTTAAACCTTTACTAAATTTTTCCATAGATATGAAGATTTGGTTTGGAAGTTTGGTTGTACATGTAGAAAACTTATTTCAAACGGGATAGCACATCCTAATTTTTACAGAGATGTTGTTTACCAAGCCCGAAATTTAGAAACACTCAGAATAAACTTATCAATCCTTTAAATACACTTATTCTAAAAGGTTACCAATTCAACACTGTCATTAGATCTTTGAATATTGTTTTTATTGGTACTAATATTAATTTTGTTATCAGTAAATCAAAATCAAACTAATTATTGTTTTTTATGCATATGCACATTCAAGGCTCTCAAATCCTGTATCTTGGCATTACACAAGGTCATGTTTTCCCTAACTGTTAATGACATCTTTATTCTAAATACATTGGATGTTTGATACTGATCGATATTTTTGTCTTAGATGCATGATTTTTTTAATAGTTGTTATTGGCTATGAACTAGCTGTCAATAACTGCAAGTACTCTCAGATCTGTATTTAGTGTCTTTTTTTGTTGTAAGGGATGTATAAGTACCCTGCCACGTCCGGTCTTGTATTTCTACTTTGTATCGATCTGATGAGTAAAGCCCTTTTCAACTGATTTTTATAGTTTGTTCTTATACTGTACTGTTACGCCACTGTCCCAGGTTAGGAGAGGGTTGGTGCCTTCAAACTAGTTTAACCCTGCCACATTCTGTATGTGCCCTTCCCAAGTCAGGAGCCTGTAATTCAGTGGTTGTCGTTTGTTGCTGTTTATCATATTTGTTTTTTGTTCATTATTTTGTACATAAATAGTTTTCTCATTTGTATTGTTTTACATTTGTCATTAAAGCTGCCCATGGGTTTTGCTCATTGTTGAAGGCTGTACGGTGATCTATAGTTGATAATTTCTATGTCATTTGGTCTTTTGTGGAAAATTGGCAATCATACCACATCTTCTTATTTTATATCAAGGTCAGATGACACCTGCCAGATTGACAAATACCCCTAAACATCATTACATACACCACAAATAGATGACCTACTGCTTATAATGTCTGAGAAACTGACCTTATCATGTAAGTTTTACCTTGATCACTTATCCATGAAATGAGTTCGAGGTCAGGTGAACTCTGTCTGACAGACATGTAGACATTCCAAGGAACCCATATACCAAATATAGTTATCCTATTACTCATAATAAATAAGAAATTCACATGACAAAAAAAACATAATTTCTTTTTCAAGCAGTCACTGAACCATGAGAATGAGGTCAATGACAATGAATATATGAGAAGGACTTTGTAACATAAGGTGTGTATATATACAAGGTATGAAGCATCTAGGTCTTCTACTACAGAAAAGCGCTTCGGACGCATAAAATTATTAAACGTGTTTTCAATTTTTTACATCACTGGGTCGATACCTCTGCTGGTTGACTATCAGTCCCCGAGGGTATCATCAGCTCAGTAGTCAGTACTTCGGTACTGACATGATTTATAACAAACCTTTCTTAAATTGTCTGTTTATAAATTTTGAAATTATAAAGAAACTAAGGTTTCAACTCCCTCAGGCAAAGTTGACATTAGATGGATTTGGCTATTTGTTTTAGGTATTTTTGTCATATAGCTCTTCAACTGTTTCGGTACTTATACATCCCTTGGATTTCAAATGTTTGGCTTTGAGCGTTCCTGATGAAGGTAAATCCAGAAAAGCGCTTCGGACGCATAAAATTATTAAACGTGTTGTTTTCAATTTTTTTCTGAAGTACAAAGCTTTATACAAATAGTTTACCCCGCCCTCCAGCTGAATAGTGATCCCTTTGCTTGCAGTTGCAGGCGAGACAAAAATAGAATGAATTATGAAATTCTGTTTTTTAATTGTACTTTTAAATTTAAAAGTATAAGCAATTCTTGGTTAGGGTTCGTGGTGTCTGTTGTACTTACTGTCTAATACTTAATGGGGCTTCCCAATAATCTCTTTAAATAATTTATAACTTTTGTAAACAGATTTTATGTTTGTTTCATTAGTTTTGAAATGCTTTTAGACATTACTGTCATAAGGCATTTTGTTACATGTATTTCATAGTTTTTTTTAACTTAAAACTTTATTTTGTTTGATGAGTGTAGCAATAGTTTACTCAGCACAAAACTCTAATTCTTTGTACAATAATGGTTGAACTTTTGTCATATTTTTGATAATATTTTTTCTTGCATTGCATCTTTATAATCTAGTCTTTGAAATCTTTATAGTAGTCGTTTTTTCCTACACAAAATTACCTTTAAAAGGAATAACAATTTACACGCCTTAGGCCAAAAAAGAAAAGTTCTTATGTTGTGCTGTTACACTACTGTCCCAGATTATGGGGAGGGTTGAGCGCTCACAAACATGTTTAACCCCGCTACATTCTTTAAGTGCCTGTCCCAAGTCAGGAGCCTGTAGTTCAGTGCTTGTCGTTGGTTCATGTCCCTCATATTTGTTTTTGTTAATTGTTTTGTTATGAATTAGGCCGTTAGTTTTCTCAATTGAATTCATTCACATTTTTCATGTCGGGCTTTTTATAGCCGACTATACGGTAAGGGTTTTTCTCATTGTTGAAGGCTGTACGGTTGCCTATAAATGCTTAGATCCACTTTATTTGAACTTTGGTGGATAGTTGTCTCATTGGCAATCATACCTCATCTCCTTATTGTTATATATTTGTGTGCTTGCAGTAACCAGACTGATCTTGCAACAACCTGAAACTTTTATTTTCTAAAATAATTGACGAGACATTACTTTGTGACTTCTGTTAGAACCTGATGACACTAGAAATATAAAGAACATATACTGCAAGGGTCCATGATTGGTCAAATAAAGAATTTCTATTTCTATTTCTATTCTCATAAAATATGGCGTCATTCTTAATTGAAAAGAGTGAATGTAAAATCAAAAGCACACCTTTTTTTTAGTAAATAAATACAGTATTTTGATACCCCGAGTAACAAAGATGCATTGGGTATAATGTTTCTAACCCATCTGTCCGTCTGTCAGTCTGTCAGTCCTGTTCTTGTCATTACAACTCCTCTGAAACCACCTACAGAATTTCATAAGTTTTTGTAGATAATAAGGACATACTTTGTAGATGTGCATATCAACAGGAAATTATGATTCAATTCTTTTTCTAGGAATTTTGCCCCATGACCTTTGAATTTTTGCAAAAATACTACTACAACAGTTTGTCATTGCAACTCCTCTAAAACAAAACAACAGAATGTCATGAAACATTACATAGACATAATATCCACAAAAAATGTTCATCAGTTGCTTTTTATAAGAAATATGAGTCTTTGAAAGAAGGAATCTGGTGAGATTTGTTTGCCCAGTGATAATGTGGGGGCATGGGGTATGTGAGCGTGCTTACAAAGGTATGTAATTAATAAATGTATTTTTCTTACTTAATTACATTTCCATTTTTAAAGTGCATGAAGCATCACACTTTGTGAGTACTATGACTGTCTTCATGCATGAAATGCCAAATATTTTTTCCATGGATATTCTCACAAACACAATTTTTGTTTTGGCCTTTATAAGTGGTTTACTCCTTTTTTTTTCCTTCTTTTTTTTTTGGGGGGGGGGGGGGGGTGGGGCAATGGTCAAATGATCAAATGATCTAGTACTATTTAATATGATGTCATTACAAATCAATTAAATATAGTACCAACATGAACAATTTGACTGAAATAGATTAATTTTCATAAAATGTTGACAAAATATTTATTTTGGCCTGTTGACAAAAATATAAAAAATTCACACAATTTACCCTCAAGATCACCCCAAGTTTTTGGTCTTTAGTTTTCTATGTTGTGTTTTGAGTACTGTCTTTTGTTATTTTTCTTTTTCTTTTTTTGCTATAGCGTTGTCGGTTAATTTTCAACTAATAAGTTTAAATGTCCCTTTGGTATCTTTCGCCCTTTTCACAGGAATAATTTCTTACATAGCAGTTTGACAAGCACTAACTTTGATCATTGAGAATCTTGATTCTCTTTACTTATAGTATGTGATTAAAACGTTTAGCTGATTTTTTAAGAGTTAACTCCCTTATGTGTTCTGTGCCCCCTTAACTTCAAGTAATTATAAGAGTACTGCATCAATACATGCATACATGTTTATACCTTTGATCCAATAAACATAATTCCAAAACTGCATGGCTTAAAAGCAGATCTTTTAACTTCCAGCAACAGCTGACCAGCATGCTGAGCTGCTCCTTTTATATCCCAAGGAAGAAACTTACAGCCAACCGACTCTCTTTGTTCTGGGTTTAGTCTTGTGTTTTGTCTTGTGTGCACATCATCCCTTGAATAATCACATTCTTCCAACTATACAAAATATATGTAGCATCATATTAAGTTTAGATTTTATTTTTTTATATTTTGCACTATCTCTATCAAAAAAGAGCTTGTGTTAATTTCAATGACTTTCTTTTGAGAGGTGACAGAATTTGTCACAGAAATTGCCAAGTTAAATATTTTTCAACATGTTCAAACAACGATCATCACTAGAAAAAGTTTGACAGTGCCCATATGCATGAGTTATCAATCTTGATCAGGTAATGTACAGTACACACAGAGAGGATGTAATCTCATACTCCCAACACTGATTCTGGTGTAACACAGTGTCATACTGTGAAACACAGATTTCTCTCCCAAAAAACACCAAGTAATTACTCCCACCTGGGAGGGTTTTATGACCTGTTGATTGCAGGTAAGAGTAATAAAAATCAACAAAGCACGACTGCATGGTCTGACAGTGACATAATTACAGGTCAACTATTCTCTCACTTCTTCCTATTTCAATCATTTCCTATTTAGTTTTATTTCTGAAAGCACTAAAAAAAGGTTAACAAAATGATTTTTAAAATTTTTATACAAATATGTATTTTTAGATTGGAAAATTATTTACATTCTTTCATAATCTCATAATCAAGAATGGCAACTTGATATTTACAATAAGTTGTATTTATAGTCAGTTTAAACATATAGATATTAGTATATACATGGTTTAAAAAATAATAGTAATGATACAAAAAAAATAATGAATAAAATAAAATAATGTAGATAAATTACATATATATATTATATTTATATAATCTTCCTTTATTTCTTATCATTTAAATTTAGAAAAAACGATTGAATAAATTCAATTAAAATATATGTCTTTATTTTCTATTAATAATACTCCACTTACAGGTGATGTTTTGTTTGTTTTTGTATGTTTCTTAGGTATGAAAAACCAACACTGTCAGAACAAATGCTGAATATAATTTTAATAAATAAAGTTGTACAGGATTCTTTAATAAAATCAGATTATAATATGTCTCTGATTAAATTTAACGATTCTCACACTTTTCATCATTTTTGTGACTGTCATTTAATGACAGGAAACACAAGAAATGTTTATTGTAGTCATCAACTACTGGCACACTTCAAAGGTAATCATAGCAATAAAAATCATGTTGTTGGGAGAAACCACACCAAGGTAATAAACAATTAAGGAGTTTTAGGGAGGAATTACTCCAAGTTTCTCCCAATTTCCTCCCAAGATTTGGAGAGAGTTGCTGGAGTTTCTTGGTGTGACACCAAGTTTTTACACAGTGTAGGGAGTATGAGATTACATACTCTCTGTGTGTACTGTATACCAAACGATCTGAAAGTTGTTGGTTGCTATAGATCTGTCATATTTGTTTTTCATTTATTGTTTTGTCATAAAGCATGCCCTTGGTTTTTCCGTTTGAATTGATTCACATTTTGTCCTGTCTGGGCCTTTTATAGCTGACTATACAGTATAGGTTTTTCTTATTGTTGGACCCATACGGTGATCTATAGAATATTGTTGCTTAAATCTCCTTCATTATACCATATCTTTTTTATATATAAATGATCCGGTTCATATCATTTGGTTTATGGTTAACAGTTGTCTCATTGGCAATCAAACAACACTTCCTTATTTTTATACCTAGACAAATATCTGTAAATTGAGTATAGGCTTTGACCCCAAAAGAAACTGACTCATTACTGTAGATTTCTAAAAAAAAATGGGATTGACAAATTCTTGGGGAGAGGGGGGGCTTTTTTTTTTTATCTTTTTGATTAATGGGTGAGCAGTTGAGACATCCTGAATGATCCCTCATTTTTCATATATAATTTTGAATATATAAAAAAAATACCTCATCATAGATTTTTTTTTTACAAAAAAATACCTCTATATAGCTATCATGATTTATGATGATTATGCTATTTCATGGTGAGGTAAATAGATTTGACAAAATGTGATGCACTTACAAAAGTTATTTTAATTGATTCAACCAAAAAAAACAATAATTGGTATTTGATTAGTTTCAGATACTTATGGTGTAATCAAATGGTGTAATCAACAACCTTGACATACATTTCATCTTTAATTCCTTAAAAGACCTTATCATATATTATTTTTGCAAATAATCCCACTCAAGCCAGTGCTAGGTGCCGTCTTAAAGGAGACATGACACGATTTTCAATTTGTGTTTCAAAATGTTTATTTATACTTAACTTTCATCAAAAAATAAATGGATAGCAATATAAGTGTCAACTATTTGGTAAAATATGTATTTTAATGAGAATTTGATGCAACGATTTATCGACCTGTCAAATATGCATATTTCCATCCCAGAAGTCACTCAGAACGAGGCTACTACGTCAGTGGTTACATTCATTCATATTGACATATGGGTACAGCACAAATTTAATTTCGATTATTATCCAACAAAACGCATGACAGTGATAAACAATGATTATGTGTGACGCCGATGGATTCAACAATATAATTAAAAAGATTATTGACATGAAATTTTCTGTTTTTTCGAATGACACGCAGACTTAGAAGGTGTAAAGATGGGACTTTTTAACAAGCCCAAACTACACTTCTTTCCGCCCACTTTCATAAGGAATCCAGAGTTGGGGTCTCGGGTGCCATGCCATGAGTTCATCATAGGTCACATGGGGGATTGATAAGACATATAGTTATTACGCAATATATCTTCATAAGCTCTTTGTGTACATCCTGGATGTTGGTTTTGCCGAGGGCACAGGTGAGATTGGAATATATTATTGTTGTGTACAGTAAAACAGGTACAACTACCTGATCATATATGTTTAATGAATATCGGTAGTACGACCATACAATACCCTATGCACCACCAATTAAATACCCTAACCCGTGTTGATAACTAATAGACAACCTGTATATAGATCTTATTTTTATTGCTTTTAAGAATATGCAGATATAAAAAGGTTTATAACAGATGCATTTTTTAATTGACTTCTTGTGATGGAAAAATAATATTCTTGTATGCTTGCAAGTCTATAACTTCATAAGAAATTGGTAGACAAAAAGCATAAAAAGCAAACAAGGAAATGATACGAGAATGTGAATCATAAGTCTTTTACATTCTTTTTCTGACACATTCCCTAATTCCATTCTCAGTTTTATTATATTGAACATCGAATATAATTATTGACAACTATTTAGTTGGTAAAGATTCAGATGATGAAAAACATTTCTTTTTAAAATGGAAACTTTATAATAAATGAAGAAAGTGTCGTTTATCGTACGGCCTCCAATAATGAGAAAACCCCATACCATATATTCGGCTACAAAAGTTCTCAACGTGAAAATGTGAAACAATTTTAACGAGAAAACTAACTTATTTATAACAAAATAATTTCTGCAGAAAAAAATTGACAGACATGAATAAACGACAACCACTGATCTATATGCTCCTGATTTAAGACAGGCACATTCAAAATCAGTGGTATATGTTTGTGAGCGCCTACAATACCATCTCCCCCTCCCAACGTGTAACAGTGGTCTTACAGCAGTACATAAGAACTATAAAAACCAGTCTAACGCAAAAGTTCGGTATGAAGTAGAGAAACCCCTAACGTTAAAACAATAGAGGCAACGCACAAATACTGTTAGCCAGATCAAAGCCAAGTACAGCTATAATACATAACTCATGTTCTCGAAGACTGAAGTATGTTACATGTAAACATTTTCCTGCCCAGTCCGATTGAAAATCTAACATTTATTCAAATGACCCCTTTTAGAAGAAATATTTTGAAAAAGAACATTATGTGTTGCGAATATTTTCCTGGACTCAAGCGTTCGCTGGTAGCAATAAACAAATTGATTTTGCTAAATGATATTTGGAAGAGAGGGGTGGAAATAAGTGAATTTGAATTTTCTTTGTGTAATTCCTTAAATTTGATGTTAGATTTATAAGGGTCTGGATGGAATAGCATACTTTAGAAGTGTATAACTATATTAATTATTTCAACATAAGATAGTTTTTTCTTAGAAATGTATGATTTTAAAAGGTAAATAACATAACACATGACTAAATCACATTACAGGTGCCTTCTTACCCTTCACCTGGTCAAGTATGCTATAGGTGTCAACATTTAATCACTGAAACAGCAGCCTCCAATAAATGTTTTGTATTGTGTAATTTTATACATAAGGTGAGACGTAAATAAATATTGAAATGAATTGTTTACATAAAAGGGGAAAAGTAATAAAATTGTTAATTGAATATCCTAATGCAGAAATAGTGTGATAAAGGATTTTTCACTATACAAATCCTTTGTGTGATGTATGGTTTCCAACCAAAAAAATTATAAACATAACTTTTGGTGATAATTTATACCTATTAAAAGTCTCTATGTAATAAAAAAATATAAATAAATAAAAACAGACACTTTGCGAACGCCTTATTTGATTTTACTATCGTTTTTTCTGCTTCTGGCGCACACATAATTATAACATTACCGTAACAGAGAGAGAAAAAAGAACACTTTGATCATCAATAATTAGAAATTTATATTTTCAATCATGATTAAAAAGTAGTTTTATTTAAATGAAAAAAATGCAGAAAGCGGTCTATTAAATTTATTCATCAGACAAACCAAATATGTATGGTAACAATCCGATCGGTATTGTCTGAAAAATCGTCGTTTTTGGACTCTTCGCATGAAGAATTAATATCCTTTTCTTTGTTATTTTTCACACACAATGTCTTTATAGTTTATCAGTAATCAGGAAAAGTGCTGTCAATACCGTCCATAGTGTATCCACATCGTCCAGTTAGAGACATTTTCCCAGCTTGTAACCACTGACGTAAGCACGATCACGTGATCGTTATCTAATTAAAAATCATTCTTAATGACAAGCACTGGATTCTCTGACCAGAAAAATGCCGATTTGTCAGGTTTTGACCAGCAAAATTGTACAAAACATGTTTTAAGACTAATATTTATTAATTTAATAAAAAAAAAAAAAAAAAAAAAAATTGTGTCATGTCTCCTTTAAACTTGCAGTGAGGTGAGAGTTTTTTGCTACTTGTTAAAGGACTCACTGTGACTTTGAGATGAAGAACGGCAATAAAAGCGCTGTTTCTTTGCTTTTTGTGTGTTTTTTGCTGTGCGTATACTGATTTTGTGTTATGGATGGATACCCATATCCTTTGTTATTCTATTATCATATATTATGCAGTTGAAAATAGTGATTTATTCCAGCAGCTCATCCCTACCAAACACTACATATATAGTAAGTGCACCCCCCCAACCACCCCCACCCCGGGACATATTATAGACATTTACAGATGGAAAGGTGATCATGACCCAGTGAAGAAAATTAAATGTGACCCCAATATTTATAGTCTGAAATTCCAGTATTTACAGGAACATCAAGGTATAAAATATTAAATATAAAACCAACCTTTGCAGTAGAAACAGTGGCATAGCCCTGTAAAGAACCAAATGGAATTTTTACTGCTTGGAATTCCAAATCTGGAAAAGCAGCGACAGGACATCCCTCTATAATTAGTTCTTTTTTAATACCATCACTGAAATTTATTTTAGAAATTACAACAGAAATATATACATGATATATAATTTGTTAATCGTTGTTAATGCTTATGACTATTTTAACTTATAATTCTTCCTATACAATTTTAAATCCTGAAAAGGATGTTTTCTGCTCAGTTTCAAAATAGCAAGCTTTTTAAAAGATGGTTAAAAATTGATAGTATATAAATAACGGAACTAAAAATGCAGAAAAAATGAAAAGTCAGTGTCCTTGTTTTTGAGATACAAGTCAATGAAAAGTTGACAGCAAATGATTCTCTGTAGGTTTTTCATAAATTTAACATTGGTACCTTTTTCTTTCAAAAACAATGAAAAAATAACTAGGATTTTATAAGATTTTCAAAATGGTTTTTTTTTTATATGAAATAAAATTATGAAAAGAAAATTTGGGGCTAGCCCCTTAGCGAGTAAATTTTTCATTGCACTATTTCTAAATGGATAAAACCACGGCTGTCATTTTTTATATACCGAAAAAATATCGTGAAAGTTCTGGTAAGGGATCATGAGGGAAACCTTATCAAGAAGACACACGTGACGTCAATAGATAATCTAATTCATTGAATTTTAAGGACAAATTTTGAAAAAAAGTAAAACTGTCTGTCAATATGGTTCAACATCATGATCAGTATTAGTATCTTAGTAAAATTAAGGCAGATTACTCTTCAACGTTCAAATGACATAAAAAATGCAAACAAACGTAATTTTTTTCCTTATATCATGTTAACTAAATTACTATTCTCTATAACAATGTTGTTCTTAATTAATGTTTCAAGTGGCTCTCAAAATTATTTTAAAGTAACTTGATAAGAAAGTGTGTCAAAATTGAAATATTTGAATAAATTTGATATTTATGATTGTGCAAGATGGGTATCACTTTTTTGGAGATTGTGAAAAGGATCGTGAAAAGGATCGCTCATTTGTCATTGCACACATTTTTGAAAGTGTTCAAATCAATGTGTAATTACATCTCCATTTGTTTTATAATTGGTACATTGTACTGCAGGAGACCGAACTTCCATGACTTTTTCTGGTTCTCTTTTTGTGATGGAATAATGTGTTAGGCTATGATGGTTCAATGCCCTTTGGTCAGGGTTTTTTTTTTTTTAATAAGACCATTTTGACTAGTCCGTGGTGTCCTTAAGTAAATAATGTATGTCTGTTGGTCTGTCAACATGTTTATGTTGTTATCATACATGTTATAATAAAAAAAAAGGTAGAATTTAAATGGAAAATAATAATTGATTCAGCATGTTCAGGGAATTTCAAATTTCAAGCATGTGGAAATTGGGGGTATATCTGGTAAATACAACATTTTATGGATTGATTCCCAGAGTTCAATTTTCAATTAGAAAAAGTTTTGAAAAAAACATCTGACAGTCTGAAAAAGTGTTCTAGGAGTTGCATGAGTTGAGTGAAATAAAATTTATTGTATTCTGCCATTTGAAATTGATTATTTGTTGTCCCAGTTGTGGTAAAAGCTGAGCTTTTATAAAAAAAAAGATCACAAAATTTGTGAAACATCGTTTTGTGTTAGAATTTATATGCCATTCTGAACTATTTCTCGATGTCATAAAATAATTGTTGCCAGCTATTTTTGAAATGAAAGTCAAAGTGTATGAACAATTACATAGAAGAATATATAAAAAGAACATATCCTGAAATAATTCCTGGTTTGAATTTGCTGTGTTTAAAAGTTTCAATTCCACACAATGTCTAAATAGAGGCAGTGGAAACAATGAATAATAGGAATAAAAGAAAGTCCTGTCTTTGTTGTATTAGACACAAACATCTAAACTATTTGCATTCGAGCTGCAAAAAGTGTTAACAGTTGTGGGATCACTACATCCAGACATATGATTTTGAGTTAGAGTTGGAAGTGTAAGTTGTTATTTAATACTAGTGCTGCTTATGATTTGTATGATTGCCAATAAGACAATTATCCACCAGAGACCAAATAATGCATATATAGGTTACAGAAAGGCCTTCACCAATGAGCACACAGTTTTTTCACAATCAAAATAGCACATTGCCTGATCTTTCACGATCAATTTAGATTATAAAAATCAACAAAATACTTCTTTTAAAAAATAATCTTTGCCTTTTCAAACAAAAAAGTCTATCATGATTTATTGGAAAGTGACCATTGTAGATCCAAAACTTGTTTTTTCTTAAATGATTTGTATTAGGTTGTGTGTCGCCTTTTGAGTTTTCTTCAAAAGTACTGCAATTTTTGTTGACCTTAGTGCACAGTACTATTAAGTAAGTTGAACCATTTTGACAGACATACAAGTATTTCTTTTTCTGATTTTTTTTGCCTGTTGGTAATACAATGGATATTTTAAAAGATTTTGCAGTTGAATTGTATTCAATTGCTTTCACCATCCTATACCAGATATTTCACAATCCAATCACAATGCTTGACCACAGTTACTTATTCTTTCATAATCAATTTTCTCGATTTACCAAATGATAGCCAAGAAAGCCTGAGGAATCTGACAAAAAGTAAAAAAAAAAAGATCAGCGAACATCCTTAAGCTGTTTTTATACGACCGCAAAAAAATTTTGTGGTCGTATATTGGTATGACGTTGGCGTCGTCGTCGTCGTCCGAAGACACATTGGTTTTCGCACTCTAACTTTAGTTTAAGTGAATTGATCTCTATGAAATTTTACCATAAGGTTCAATACCACAAACGGAAGGTGGGGATTGATTTTGGGGGTTATGGTTCCAACAGTTAAGGAATTAGGGGCCAAAAAGGGGCCAAAAATAAGCATTTTGTAACTTCCAGACATAACTTGTGTGTTAGTGTATGGATCTCTCTGACATTGTACCACAAGGTTCCATATCACAAAGGGAATGCTGGGATTGATTTTGGGGGTAATTGCCTCCAAATTTTAGGAATTAGGGGCCAAAAAGGGGAAAAAAAACAAGCATTTTTTTAGTTTCATGACAATAACTTGTGTGTAAGTGTATGGCTCTCTGACATTGTACCATAAGGTTCCATATCACAAAGGGAATGCTGGGATTGATTTTGGGGGTAATTGCCTCCAAATTTTAGGAATTAATGGCCAAAAAGGGGCAAAAAACAAGCATTTTTCTAGTTTCCTGACAATAACTTGTGTGTAAGTGTGTGGATCTTTATGAAATTGTACTACAAGGTTCCATATCACAAAGGGAAAGCTAGAATTGATTTTGGGGGTAATTGCCCACAACGTTTAGGAATAAGGGGCCAAAAATAAGCATTTTTCTAGTTTCCAGACAATAACTTGTGTTCAAGTGTATGGATCTCTCTGAAATTGTACTGCAAGGTACCAAACCACAAAGGGAAGGCTGGGATTGATTTTTGGGGTAATTCCCTAGAAATTTGAGGAATTAGGGGCCATAAAGGGGCAAAAAAACAAGCATTTTTCTAGTTTCAGGACAATAACTTGTGTGTAAGTGTATGGATCTTTATGAAATTGTACTGCAAGGTTCCATATCACAAAGGGAAAGCTGGGTTTGAGTTTTGGGGTAATTGCCCTAAATGTTTAGGAATTTGGGGCCAAAAAACAAGCATTTTCTTGTTTCCAGACAATAACTTGTGTTCAAGTGTATGGATCTCTCTGAAATTGTACAGTTCATACATGTGAACCTCCCGACGGAAGTACAATAATCCCGTTTTCAGGGGTCTCCTCCCGACCTCCCGTTGAAGACAAAAAAATCCCGTGTATGAAATATTTCATGAATGAAAAATTTCAGCCCAACATATCCGGTGTAACTGACATTACTGAAGTTATATTTTACCTGTAAATCAATTAACATGCATAATTATATGGCTTCACTTGTCACCTTTGGTGTCAAACATACTGGTAATAAACGATTTTTACCTCAGCAGGCTAATTGCCGTTGTGTAATAAAACTTTGTTTATTTAAAATGAATGTTGGGTTACTTCCCTTGATTTATCCTGTTTTAAGTTACTTTCCTTTAAATAATGTAAATTTTTAAAAGAATATAAATAAAATATAAATTGAACAAATAATCATAAAAGGATGGTAATTAAATGATTTTAAATGTTTTAGGACAAATAAAAAAATAATAATTTGAAAATTATTTGAGGTTTCTATACTTCCTTTCAAGGCTTAAATTAAAATTTATATAATAACTATGACCCATGATAAAGTTAGAATGTGTTACTTATCATGCAATATAAATCAACTTGCATGAAGATAAAAGATCTACTTGCAGATAGATATGCAAATATTCTGATTGCAATGAATAATGGTAAAAAGATATGACCTAAAAAATTTAAAAAACATACTGAAAAAGAAAAATGTTAGATTGAACAAGTTGAAAGTTTAAGAAGATAGAGAAAATTTATAAGTACAAAGATACTATAAACATAATACATTCGGATGGAAAGTTGAAGAAAACACACTTTAACAGACAATTTCTACAGCACACGGTTACATTTACGACAGAATTTATGTCGATTAAAAACATCCTGATCTGAGTCCTAATCTCCAAAACTCCTGATCTTAGTTTCACAGTCCATCACATGTATGTGTACTGCAAGGTACCATACCACAAAGGGAAGGCTGGGATTGAGTTTGGGGGTGATGAATCATAAGGGGGTTCAAAAAATTTTGGGGGGGGGGGATTTTTTTCCCTTTTTTTCTTTAAAATTTTCCAATTTAAATTGGTTATTTCTGATTTATATATAAGCAAATAGTAATGATATGGTTTGAATAGATAAATTAAAATTTTTTAAGTTCTTAGACCACATTTATTCTGTGTCAGAAACCTATGCTGTGTCAAATATTTAATTACAATCCAAATTCAGTGCTGTATCAAGCTTGAATGTTGTGTCCATACTTGCCCCAACTGTTCAGGGTTCGACCTCTGCGGTCGTATTAAGCTGCGCCCCAGCGGAGCATTTTATTTTTTTTATTATTTCTGAAAATATTAAAGGGAGATAAATTTCATGTGAATATCTGTTACGGTAAAAGTTCCAATGCTGATCATGCTGGTGTTTGTTGCAATATATTCTACTATTTAAGTTGCTACATGTTTATATCTCATAGCAATTTACCGTATAATTATCTTAACCAAAATGCACTCCTAAACTTCTCAATTCACTGATAAAACTTAAATTATGTACATTGTATTCATGTCATTAATAAAACAAGAATGTGTCCATAGTATACGGATGCCCCACTCGCACTACAATTTTCTATGTTCAGTGGACCGTGAAATAGGGGTCAAAACTTTAATTTGGCATTAAGATTAGAAAGATCATATCATAGGGAACATGTGTACTAAGTATCAAGTTGATTGGACTTCAACATCATCAAAAACTACCTTGACCAAAAACTTAAACCTGAAGCGGGACAGACGAACGAACGGACGGACAGACAAGAAAACATAATGCCCCTAGGTGGGGCATAATAAGCATGATCATGATCATGATTAGTAGATTAACAAATTTTAATAACTCAAATCCTCAGTACATTAAACCGTTTGAAGTTTTAAATTAAGCTATTTATGTATATTATATATATAAACATTACATACCATCCTAAGAAACTGCAAGCTTTGCAAAATTCTCTCAACACTGGAACAAACAATGATTCATATGATGTTTCTTCTACACTTAGGAAATAGATAAGTTTCTTTACTGCTTCCACAAAACCTTGTCCATGAGTATGAACATTCATTTTTAACTGACTGAAAATATATTTAATTTTATTTCATTAATAAATTACTTGTTTTTGGGATAAAAGTAATGTATGTGATCAGATACAATGTAACAGGGCTATACATAAAATTGAGAATGGAAATGGGGAATATGTCAAAGAGACAACAACCCAACCAAAGAGCAGAAAACAGCCCAAGGCCACAATGGGTCTTCAACACAGCTAGAAAACCCACACCCGGAGGCGGGCTTCAGCTGGCCCCTAAATAAAAATGTGTACTAGTTCAGTGAAAATGGAAGTCATACTAAACTCCAAAACATATAAATGAACTAAAATTAAAAAAAACATACAAGACTAACAAAGGCCAGAGGCTCCTGACTTGGGACAGGCGCAAAAATGCGGCGGGGTTAAACATGTTAATATGCGGAATTGGCCCATATTGGATTTTGATATTTACTACATGTTTTGCAACATACATTTTGTACTCTTGTTACTTTTACTTCATCATGTTCATTTCATCAGGACAAGATTAAAACAAAATTAATTGTTTCCTTTTGGCGATACTACACTTATTGCTTTTGGGAGAGAGTAATCAACATAAGAAAATTCCTATTTCATTGTAAATTCTCATCTTTTTCTTTTTTTTCTATTTTTCATTGGTGATGACAATTTTATTGGATGAAGTTGAGAGCAATTTAAAGCAATTCCTATGTTCTTAATCATTTTTGTTTAAGTCTTTTCTAGTGTTTTAACATGTTTAAAGATTTTGTTTGATACCATTAAGACAAGTTAACACAAGTAAGTCCAATGAAAATGAAGACAAAGAATTTATCAGACATCTAAAGCATCACCATGATCACCATGATCATTGATAATTGTCTTAAAAGAGAGTCTCACTCTTTTTTTTCCATCTGTTAAATATAATGAATTGTCCCAGAGGGTAAAAAAAGACCTGACAGAGTTATTGGAAACCAACAATCTTCCTTGCATGGCCTTAAACCGGCTTTTTGGTTTTGTTTTCATAATAGAAATTGAATTCCAAGCCTACATGTACATGACCTATGGAAAGTGTTATGCCAAACTTTTGGTAGCCCTTTATATTTTACAAGAATATATCTAAACAGAGTTCTTTTAAAAAGGGCACTGGCTATGACTATCTGCAAAAAGTAACAATAAGAATTAATTATCGTTACTTCTGAAACTAATTCCACAAATGTATTTCTGGACAGGGACCTGCCTTCATACAGAAATTCCAGGTTTCAATAATATTCAATGTTACCTGCAGTTATTGTTACCTGCAAACTATATTCAAGCAGGCACTGATTTAATAATATATGATATGCCAAATTATGATATAAAAAACATTAACATAGTTAAACTTCCAGATGTATTGATTAATATGACGTTCACTTTTGCCATTATAAAGGGGTTGATAAAAACAACTCACAATAAATGACTTTTAAATTCCTACACTGACAGTAGGCACTCTTCCGTAAATTCCTACATGTATATCACAATGCCTTGTGCTATTACATGTACATCACAGTAAGAACCAATTGTTTTGATGACTTCGTTTACACAGATTGACCTCGGGTCAAGCGGTTTAACTCATTCATTAAAAACAACTTGAGGTTCAATCTGATTGGTATTTTCAGAATGGAACTGTTTAGTGTGTGTTAATAACTTGAATCCCCATTCTCTATTCTATATATATATATATGGATCTATACTAGTTTATGACGGGTGTCTTGAGTGGTACCAACTGAAATGTGTTGGCCTCAAAATGCCACTAAAGGCTAAATACTGCATGTACTGACTGTACAGAAAGCTAAAAAAATCTAAATATGTATAAACAATGTGCTTTCACATATATGTATATATTGGACAATGACATGAAGACAATACAAAGTATCCTGATGCGTCACACAAAAAAGACATAATTTGCAAATGTAAAATTTTGCAGGTTTCAAGAACTGCAGGTAATGATAACTAGAGGCTCTCAAGAGCCTGTGTCGCTCACCTGATTCTACATTGGTTTTGGAAATCATGTTAAAATAGATTAAAATCATAACAGATACCCTAATAATGAGTGAGGCCAAATTTGGTTTAATATTAGCCCTGTAATTTAATAAAAAATCCTGGTGGCCATCTTGAACAGTAAATCAGCAACAAAGTAGCAACACTTCATCAGCACCTCAAAAGGAACATTTATGCCATGTTTGGTTTCATTCCATTCAGTGCACCTCTAGAAGAAGCATTTGTATGTATTTCCAATAGGGTCTTATGTTAAAGGAAGTCCCCCCGCTGGCGGCCATTGTGGATGAAGGATCAGCTTCAAAGTAACAACACTTAGTCAGCACCTCATAAGGAACATTCATGCCATGTTTGCTTTCAATCCACTCAGTGTTTCTCTAAAAGAAGACATTTGTATGTATTGTCCATAGGGTCCTTTGTTAAACACTGTCCCCAGCTGGTGGCCATCTTGGATGATGGATCGGCTTCAAAGTAACAACACTTGGTCAGCACTTCATATGGAACATTCATGCCATGTTTGGTTTCATTCCATTCAGTGGTTCTCTAAAAGAAGACATTTGTATGTATTTCCCATAGGGTCCTATGTTTAACTAAGTCCCCCGCTGGCGGCCATCTTGGATGATTGATCGGCTTCAAAGTAACAACACTTGCCTTGGTCAGCACCTCATAAGGAACATTCATGCCATGTTTGGTTTCATTCCATTCAGTGGTTCTCTAAAAGAAGTTCAAAATGTAAAAAGTTAACGACGACGATGACGGACGACAACCACAACGGACAACGGACGCCAAGTGATGAGAAAAGCTCACTTGGCCCTTTGGGCCAGATGAGCTAAAAAATTATATTATTGTTACGTTTTTGTACCTGCAATTTCCCTGTCTGGAAACACATTTCAGCAATAAGTCTCGGAATTAACTGATAATTTCTTATTGGAACTTGTTGCAGGTAACTGGCACTGCATTATAGTTAATTTCAGCACCAAGTCAAATTGGGACCTGGTTAATTCAATCAGTTATGTGATTTTTCCTACGGGAGTCAAAATCTCCCGATAGAAAATTTCCAGTTTTGAGGCCCAAACTCCAGTCAAAAATTTTCAAATCTCCAGTTGTGACTTATCAACTCTGTCACATGTATGTTAAATTCGGCACCAGAGGTAGTTATTTTGGCACTCATGGTTAATTAACATGATGTTTTGTAAGTAAAATGCTGTTTTTTTCCAAATTTTTATTTAAAGATTTTCACTCTATTATGGTGCCAGCAAGTCAGTTTGGCATTTCAATACTTCTTATTTTCTCATGAACAAACCGCAGCAGGACTCAGTTAGCAAATATATATATATATATACAAAAAATTTGCAAAGCAAATTTACAGATCTAACATTGTTGGGCTGATGTTTAGACGAGTTGTATATACAGAATGTACACAGCCATGTATCACCATCATTGCTGGTGATCCGATGGATAAATCTGTTCATGCTGTTGTAGAGTTGTCACTGGTACATGTACTTATAAATATAATTATTTCTGTGACTGTATCTTGCATTAATTTGTAGGATCCTTTACAATAGATATTTCAGCTGATCTGTAACAATTCCATCTTCATGCCTTATATATCATGTACTGTATTACGACCCTAGATTAAAACTGACGAGGAAAGGTAACACCCGGCCACCAAAAGCTTTAATAATGTGAAGCTTAGGTGGTTTAGTGGTCTAGCGCGTCGGATACAGTGCAGGCGATTTTGTGTCACGATATCTCAGTAACATGAGTTCGAATCCCGGCGAGGGAAGAACAAAAAATTTGATATGCAAATTTACAGATCTAACATTGTTGGGCTGATGTTTAGACGAGTTATATACATGATATATATATATATATACACACACTTTAAGTCATATATTTTTGTATTTCTGCTATCTATTTGTATTAAATAATTTACGTTGGCACCAAGACTTTTATGTTTACCATTGTTTACTAGCAATATTCTTTAATTGGTATCTCTAAGTTCTTTCATTTTTAAATGAAAACCAATCAAAACATTATTAACAAAATATTTAGAAACAATTAATAGGTGCCGGAATGAGTGTAAATAGGTGCCGATTAGACCAGGTGCTGATTTGACTTTTTCTATAGGAGCCGATTTGACTAATGTACCCACTGGCACAGTGGACCAGATAATACAATGACTAAAAAAATATAAGGGAAAACAGTTATAGTTGAGCCAATGTACCTGGATTCAAAACTAATTGGATGGTCAATCACTAGTTGCAGAATGACAAAACACTTACGAATAGTTCCCTGCTGGGGCAAGTTCTTGAAGATGGCTTTTAATGTCAACTAGCTCCCGTCCAATAGAATCAAGATCTGCAAGTGACATTGCTTTTAACTGTTCAAAAGGGAAGTCAATGTTTATTTTTTCTGATATGTAATCAGCGACTTGTTTTAATTCTACATTGAGAGGAGGAATAGTTGCACAAATGTTCAGCAATTCTTCAGGATTTTTTGGCGCATCATCCCAACTTGTGCGAAGCCTGTCCAATATATGCGGTTCCCATGTTCTTGTGTCATGAGGAATTGTTGTCAACTCCAGGAATTTACTATTTGACCTGCTCGAATTAATTTCCCAGTCAGAGTCTTCATCAGATTCACTGTGACGCCGTTTTATTGTGTGTTTTTGACAGGATTGTGAAGTTTCCGATGCCATAAGGAGAGTATTAGTATAGGGGAGAGCAACTTGTAATTTGTAGACAATTTTGTGTCTATTAAGACACACCTCCTAGTGTAATGAGCACAACCGTTTACGTCAGCTATACCTTAAATTGCTTCAATCAATTCCATAAAATAAAATATCACATAAATTCTTTAATCTAAAGAACTATCATTAATGTTTCGACAGAACTACTAGGTCAGTGTGGGTGTTCAGCGCTAAACCTATTATCAATCCATGCCACGGTCTAGAATGTTGGGAAAATCTTTGAAATATTAAACAACAAAGTTAAACTATCAGGTCAGTGTGGTTGTTCAGCGCTAAACATGTTGATAGAAATAAGTGTACAGATCTACTTTTAGCTTTAATATCCAGTATCTGTAACTTGAATGTAACATATATATATATGGCTATACATAATTAAATCGCTTAGATAATATAAGCTTAAATGCATGGTTTTATAACTTATATCACCTGGTAGTGCTTATAGATAGATGTAATAGCATCGGCAGGCAGAATGTTATTTCTTACCTTTTATTACATGCTTTATTGAATGTAAAGATTTTTATTCTAATCATGGAAGTAATATTTAAATATTACTTCCATGTTCTAATTAAGTCATGCCCTGTAAATAGTATTTAAACTTTATCAAAAACTTTTTAAATAAGACCCAGATTTTAATGTACTTAGAAATTATTTTACAGGGATTTAAATGTATATAATGTTTTTTACTAGCATATTCATTTTAGGTTTAACCATCTCCTACATAGTAAGGTTGGTGTACTCCAACTATTGGAGGAAGATATAGAGGAAAGAAAAAGTCTCATAAAATTTTCCATAAGCTGCTTCTGCATGAATAAAAAATAAGTATTATTAATACCTTGATGGCTTATATATCAAATCTTTTAATCGAAAAGAGATAATAATTTTTATCCGGTTTTTTTTTTGTGGTTTTTTTTGTTTGTTTTGTTTTGTTTTTTTTTAATTATTTTTTTGGTTTTTTTTTTGGGGGGGGGGGGGGGGGGGGGGGGAGGGTGTTGTTGTAAAGTGTTCCTTAACTTTAAGGTTTGAAATGTAATTACCTTCTGCCAAGATCAAAGAAATACGATAAAGCTGTTGTGAAATCGTGCAATAATTGGTGACAAAAAAGCGCGGACAGCTTTCATGCAGACAGGTTACAAGTCTTCCGTTGATTTTTTTCCCTTACAACTTACTTTTAATCCGATCGATAGGTAGATAGGAAGAACATAAATAAAGGGCATCAAATTCGAGATAACCCAGTATATAGATAAAGTAACTTAATTACAACTCAGGGGACAAACAAAAATTTTGTCTGTCAAAAAAATATTAAAGGACGAGTGCAACTTTCTATTCTTGCAATGCAGAACAATTGATACTTTTCAGGAACTTTTTGACAGGATGCCGAGAATATGGAAAGCCATGTCTCTCAGTCGTACAATTTCAGAAAATTCAAAAATTGGAAAAGTCGATACCATGTAACAACATTGTTGGCAGCATTTAAATAATTTCATAATTATATCAGACTTGGGTTTCTGGGTTGTATGGTCTGTTGTTTGTCTGTTATGGTTGGACTTAACCAACAGCACACCTTACGGACTTAGGGGGATGAGTAAGGGCCTGAAAACAGTTATAACAAACACAGTGAAGTAGGTTTTAGAACTTGTATCTTCAAAAGCGCATGAGAAAGTCATATATAATTTATAACAATATTATAGTATATAATGCAAATAATAGAAACATCTAATTCATATGATTTTACAATATAATTGATCAATTAATATCTTTGGTATACAAACTTTACGTTAATGCATGAGCATATGCATTTTAACTGACGAACACGGATGCTTATAATATTTCTTATAAATAAAAGCTTATTTAGCATTCAAATATATAAGCAAGATGCGGACTAAATCTTAAATGTATGAGCATAATGCAAGACCTAATATTTGAACCTAACGGAGCATAAAGCATGTGCTGAACAGCATAAAGTATTGAATGCATAATATCTTAAACAATGGACATGAATAAACATGTTGAATTCTTTTATCTTTCGAATTATAATCATGGTAGATCATATATTGCGCTAGTAAAAACTTAAACTATATAAAAACCTATTAACCCAAAAATAATCAATTCCGACGATGAGCATTGGTTGAGAAATATTCGAAATCGAGACAAACTTAGCATTACGAAACTAATCGTGAATATTCAAATAATATAAATATTTAACAATATAATATGAAATGGGGAAACTAGCTTTAAAAATATATATGCTTGCTTTGTATTAAAAATTCATGACTCGTAATAATATAGGGCTAAACAACAAGAATAGTTTACGATAAATAATTTCTTATTAAATTAGCCTACACATGTGGAAATTACGCATAAAGCGTTAATTAAAATAATTGACATCTTACCCTTGCAGAACTGACCTTAATTCTTATTAAGTATAAACAAGCGATAAGTTAAAATTATCATTTCCAACATGCGAGCGTAAAACTAAATTCTATAATGCGTTTAAAAATACCCTTGAGTAAAGAAAGTTTGTGAAGAATAAACCAACCTTTTTTTGAACATATATACATCTATTTACACTGATCGAGAAACAACAATTTGGTCTTAACTTCTTTACTTGCAGAACTCATAGATATTTAACTTCAACTTTACTAAATGAAATGGAAACGAATCTTTACGAAGTTTCATGATTCAATTGAATAAAATAATGAAAGAAACATATTAACTTTGAATAATTTAAATACTTGACTCACCTGACTCAGTTATAACAAACACAGTGAAGTAGGTTTTAGAACTTGTATCTTCAAAAGCGCATGAGAAAGTGCCACTTTTTAGACCGAAATTCACTTGTTCGATTTTGCGTTACTGTTTCAGGTTCGACCAATCAGATTCGTTAAACACCCGAGCCACTTAGTTACCCTGATAATTTGGGGTAAAAAGGGGCGTGGAAAGATCTTTGCTGGACAGGACATAGAACCCTAATTGACTAGGTTACCTAGACATATGTTGTTTACACAACAACTTGTTTGTGTTTAAAGGACAAAAGACTTAGTAAAAAGACATGTCTAATTGTGTCCACTTAGCTTGTCGCTAAACATCTTAAATTGATAAAAATAATGCCTAACAAAGAGAAAATCTGAAGTGACAAATGCTAAAGTAAATATCTGTCAAATTTGAACTTTTTATCTTAAATATATCGAGAATATAAAAAATGATTTCCTTCAACAATAATGAACGAATATAAAACAAAAATACTTTTAATCAATACTGCAGCTTCGAAATGGACTTTAAATAAATAAAATATCTTAAACTTATTCCTTTTTGCTGAAAACTAAATTTTCTCAAAAATATAAAATGAGGTCTAAAATGACTCTATGACAACTATTTACGATTCTACAAACACTATTAAAAATTTAAAGCGTGCACTGTATGGTATATGTCTTTTAATTAATGAACAGGAAATTAAATTTTAAAATTCATTGAATAGTGTCTTCGACTGTTCAATCATATATTAAGAACAGATAATTTACAGTGGCGGATCCAGAACTTTTCATAAGCAGTCAGGGGCATTACTTAAACAGGTAACTTTTAAAATTACCTATACAAGTAATGTTGAAAACGAGGCTATTTAAAAAATTACTTATATAAGTAATTTTTCTAAATATTATTTTTATATGTGTCCAATTATACAGATTTTGCTAGTTTTAACAAATTTTAACAGTCATCTGGTTATTTTTCCCATGAAATATAAAATCTAATCCTTCTGAAACACTAATTGCCTTTCTGACGCTCTTATCTTTCATATCGACGCTTCTGGGTCAAAAATTGGTCTCTTGGGACTATTAAAATATCTTTTTCCTTGAAAATCTTTAAGGTAGACAGATATAAATAGATAGAAACTTGTAAATTAATCAAGACTTGAAGTTATTAATAATTTGTAACCCAAAACAATTACATATGTTCCTTAAATAAGTATTATTACTAATTCTTTCAAAGATGTATAAAATAACTTATTCAAGTAACATTTTTGTCATTTTTTTTTAAAGTAACCCTTTATATCTATACTCCTCTCAAATCAAATAAATTCTTAATTTTATGATATTAAATGATGTAAAAATTCATGAAAACTTCATTTAGTCCATGCTTCTATTGAAATTTAAAATAACCCCATTGAGTAATTTTATATTTTTTAAAAACAAAAATTACTTATATAAATAACTAAAAATAGTTACTTGTTTAAGTAACGCCCCTGACTGACAAAGGGGGGGTTGGGGGTTGGGGGTTGGGGGTTGGGGGGGGGGGGGCTGACTGACCTAAGGGGTGGGGCGCTCCAGTCATGCTTCAGTGATTCCCTATATAATCAACCAAATTTTTCCCACGAAAGGGGGGGCCCGGGCCCCCCAGGGCCCCCTGGATCCGCCTATGATTTAGCGGTTATATATGAATAAAAACATTTTAAGTACGTTTGAATCTTATGCAACTTTTGAGTTTATAGACATATCTGAAAACTGGCTGCTAGCGAAGTGGCTGCTAGCTTGAGCTTGGTTATAAATTAGTGACACACGTCAGTTTTGATTAATCATAGTGACAAAAGACTCTTTTTATCAAGGATAATTCATTTTTCTATTAAAACTGTTTAAACTTAACTGTCTTATGTGTATTTGTGTCACCAGACCTAATAATAAGAAGATGTGGTATTAGTGCCAATGAGACAACTATCCATCCAAGTCACAATGTAAAAAGTAAACAATTATAGGTCAAAGTACGGCCTTCAATACGGAGCCTTGGCTCACACCGAACAGCAAGTTATAAAGGGCCCCAAAAAGACAAGTGTAAAACAATTCAAACAGGAAAACCAACGGTCTAATCGATTTAAAAACGAGAAACAAGAAACACTTATGAACCACACCAACAAACGACAACCACTGAACAACAGGCTCCTGACTTTTTGGTTGTATAATTTAGTTATACCCCACAAAGGATTTGTATAGAAAGATGTCTATTTTAATGTAAAAATAATTTATTGAACATCATTTATCAAATTCCTTTACATGCCAGATTCATATAATATTCTGCGAACCTGCTTAAAGCCTATAACAGTACTCCTTGGTGGTGAGTGCATATTAATTATTCTCTTTCCTGCCATTGCCTTAATTAATCCAGTTTTTCATATATGTGTGATTAATGTCCATGGTATGATCGAAAATGAGACAACTATCCACCCAATACCCAATAAAGATTTTAGCAACCAGTAGTCTACATGTATGTCATCGTACACAATTATCCAAACCCATACAGCATAGCAAGTCAATAAAATTTCTCACATGAAACCAACAGCCCATACATAAAACATGTGCGAAAATCATTTTTTAGACCAACTTAAGTTAAGACATATAAGAATAAGGAGATGTGGTATGATTGCCAATGAGACAACTGTCCACCAAAGTTCAAATGAAGTGGATGTAAGCAATTATACAGTCTATCTTTATTTCATATCATGATAGACAAAAGTCAAAGTGTTTTACAGGTACATAAAATTAAGAATGGAAATGGGGAATGTGTCAAAGAGACAACAACCCGACCATAGAACAGACAACAGCAGAAGGTCACCAACAGGTCTTCAATGCAGCGAGAAATTCCCGCACCCGGAGGCGTCCTTCAGCTGGCCCCTAAACAAATATATATACTAGTTCAGTGATAATGAACGCCATACTAAACTCCAAATTGTACACAAGAAACTAAAATTAAAAATAATACAAGACTAACAAAGGCTAGAGGCTCCTGACTTGGGACAGGCGCAAAAATGCGGCGGGGTTAAACATGTTTATGAGATCTCAACCCTCCCCCTATACCTCTAGCCAATGTAGAAAAGTAAACGCATAACAATACGAACATTAAAATTCAGTTCAAGAGAAGTCCGAGTCTGATGTCAGGAGATGTAACCAAAGAAAATAAACAAAATGACAATAATACATAAATAACAACAGACTACTAGCAGTTAACTGACATGCCAGCTCCAGACTTCAATTAAACTGATTGAAAGATTATGTCTTCATCATATGAATATCAGGCACAATCCTTCCCGTTAGGGGTTTAGTATCATACTATCATAACATATATGAGAAGAACATAACCCGTGTCATGCCAACAACTGGTTTTTAAATAAATGTGTTTAGTGCCGATGCAAAGACCCTATAAGTGAATCAATATTAACGCCAAAATATGCAATCTTTAATGACCTGACAACAGTATCGTAACTATATCCCTTCTTAATAAGTCTATTTAAAGGTTTTGTTAGCTTCAGAGGTGAATACTGACATTTTTGTGCTTTATAAAGAATATTTCCATAAAAAATTGGATGAGAAATACCTGAACGTATAAGAAGTCTGCATGTTGAGCTATATTTACGAATGATGTCCTTATACCGATGATAAAATTTAGTAAATGTTTTGACTAGTTTGTGATATCGAAAACCCTGGTGTAATAATTTTTCAGTAATACATAAATTTCTCTCGTTAAAATCTAAAACATTGTTACATACACGAGCGAATCGTACAAGTTGAGATATATAAACACCGTAAGATGGTGACAAGGGAACGTCACCATCTAAAAATGGATAATCAACGATAGGAAATGAAAAATCATCTCTTTTATCATATATTTTAGTATTAAGCTTTCCATTAATGATATAGATATCAAGATCGAGGAAAGGGCAGTGGTCATTGTTAGTATTAGCTTTATTTAAAGTAAGTTCAACAGGATAAATTTCTTTAGTATACATACTGAAGTCGTCATTATTGAGAGCCAAAATATCATCCAAATATCTAAAAGTATTATTAAATTTGTGTATCAGATGTTGTTTCGATGGGTCTTTGCTGATTTTTGTCATAAATTGTAACTCATAGCAATACAAAAAAGGTCCGCAATAAGTGGTGCACAGTTAGTCCCCATTGGAATTCCGATAACCTGACGATATACGGAATCACCAAAGCGAACAAAAATGTTATCTAGTAAAAATTCAAGGGAAGATATAGTAACAAAGCATGTCCAATTGACATAGTTTTTTTGTTTATTGCTACTAAAAAATGACCTAAAAGAGTTTGAACATATATATTCACATTCTGACTTTTTAAATGCCCATTTATTAGGTGTGTGAATTTTTTCTTAATGAGAATGTGAGGCAATGTGGTATATAGGGTAGAAAAATCAAAACTTTGAACAGATTCAAAATCACCAATATATGCATGTAATATATCAAGTACTTCCAACGAGTTCTTGACACTCCAAAAGTAATTAATTCCACTATTTTCGAAGGCCTTATTTGAACAATTTATTATCAGGTTTTTGATTGTACCAAGTGTGCTGGTAAGAAGAATAGACAATTTAGTAGTGGAACAATGGCTTGAAGACGAAATGAATCTATATTTGTAAGGTGTTTTGTGTAGCTTCGGAAGCCAATACATAGTTGGGACTTTCATTGTATTTGGTTCTGCTTGTAAAGCGGTAGCTAAAAGTTCATGTTTGTTACAGATGTCGTTTTCTGAAAATGGAGTCAGTTGGAATGTTGGTGAATTGGTGATTTCTTTTTTCAGAACCTCAATGTAAAATTTACGTCAAACAATAATAATATTATAGCAGCTTTATCGGCCGGGACAAAAACAAATTCCTTGGCTAGTTCTTTTAGTTTATGTTTGATACGAGAAATAGGTTTATTGTGGTTATTGTTAAGAGTAAAATGTTCTTTAAAATGTTGAATACGTATATCAACTATGTTCATTACTGAATTAAAAAAAGAGTCCAAAGATTTTTTGTCAGCCTTTTCCCGTTTTATCCATTTCAAACAGTAAGTATGGAGTGAGTCGTGGATGATAAAACGACACTCATTCCAATTAATAATTGACGGGGGACGATATTTAGGTCCTTTACTGAGGAATGATTTTAACTCTCGGTCTTGAACGATGTTAAGATCTCTATGTATGCTATAAAGTCAATACAAGCCAAAAATGTTCAAAAATTATATACTGTTACATAATAAACATTTTAGTTATCATGTTTACCAAGACATTATTCCTATATAGCTATAGACCTAGCATACATTGTGTATGACAGTTACACAAAGAAGAGTCTAGCTATAGACCTAGCATACATTGTGCATGAAAGTTACACAAAGAAGAGTCTAGCTATAGACCTAGCATACATTGTGCATGAAAGTTACACAAAGAAGAGTCTAGCTATAGACCTAGCATACAGTGTGTATGAAAGTTACACAAAGAAGAGTCTAGCTATAGACCTAGCATACATTGTGTATGTAAGTTACACAGAGAAAAGTCTAGCTATAGACCTAGCATACATTGTGCATGAAAGTTACACAAAGAAGAGTCTAGCTATAGACCTAGCATACAGTGTGTATGAAAGTTACACAAAGAAGAGTCTAGCTATAGACCTAGCATACAGTGTGTATGAAAGTTACACAAAGAAGAGTCTAGCTATAGACCTAGCATACAGTGTGTATGAAAGTTACACAAAGAAGAGTCTAGCTATAGACCTAGCATACAGTGTGTATGAAAGTTACACAAAGAAGAGTCTAGCTATAGACCTAGCATACATTGTGTATGAAAGTTACACAAAGAAGAGTCTAGCTATAGACCTAGCATACAGTGTGTATGAAAGTTACACAAAGAAGAGTCTAGCTATAGACCTAGCATACATTGTGTATGACAGTTACACAAAGAAGAGTCTAGCTATAGACCTAGCATACATTGTGCATGAAAGTTACACAAAGAAGAGTCTAGCTATAGACCTAGCATACAGTGTGTATGAAAGTTACACAAAGAAGAGTCTAGCTATAGACCTAGCATACATTGTGCATGAAAGTTACACAAAGAAGAGTCTTGCTATAGACCTAGCATACAGTGTGTATGAAAGTTACACAAAGAAGAGTCTAGCTATAGACCTAGCATACATTGTGCATGAAAGTTACACAAAGAAGAGTCTAGCTATAGACCTAGCATACAGTGTGTATGAAAGTTACACAAAGAAGAGTCTAGCTATAGACCTAGCATACATTGTGTATGTAAGTTACACAGAGAAAAGTCTAGCTATAGAACTAGCATACATTGTGCATGAAAGTTACACAAAGAAGAGTCTAGCTATAGACCTAGCATACAGTGTGTATGAAAGTTACACAAAGAAGAGTCTAGCTATAGACCTAGCATACATTGTGCATGAAAGTTACACAAAGAAGAGTCTAGCTATAGACCTAGCATACAGTGTGTATGAAAGTTACACAAAGAAGAGTCTAGCTATAGACCTAGCATACAGTGTGTATGAAAGTTACACAAAGAAGAGTCTAGCTATAGACCTAGCATACAGTGTGTATGAAAGTTACACAAAGAAGAGTCTAGCTATAGACCTAGCATACAGTGTGTATGAAAGTTACACAAAGAAGAGTCTAGCTATAGACCTAGCATACAGTGTGTATGAAAGTTACACAAAGAAGAGTCTAGCTATAGACCTAGCATACAGTGTGTATGAAAGTTACACAAAGAAGAGTCTAGCTATAGACCTAGCATACATTGTGTATGAAAGTTACACAAAGAAGAGTCTAGCTATAGACCTAGCATACAGTGTGTATGAAAGTTACACAAAGAAGAGTCTAGCTATAGACCTAGCATACATTGTGTATGAAAGTTACACAAAGAAGAGTCTAGCTATAGACCTAGCATACATTGTGTATGAAAGTTACACAAAGAAGAGTCTAGCTATAGACCTAGCATACAGTGTGTATGAAAGTTACACAAAGAAGAGTCTAGCTATAGACCTAGCATACAGTGTGTATGAAAGTTACACAAAGAAAAGTCAAACTAATTAGAAACTTTTCCCTTAATACGTGACGTAAACCAGATGAAGCTTTGCTTCTTACCTTATTTCTTTCAAAACATGTGAAAGCGTACCAACGTACAGTCAGAAAAAGATGAACGAAGTCTTCCATTTAAGTACCAAGCCACAAGGAATTTTTTTGTCCCTTAGGATTTGTTATAACCTCCCATAGAATTTTTGTTCTCCCCTGAAATGTTTGCCCTCCCTTGAGATTTATTTGTTATCGCTTAGGATTTTATTTTTTCCTTAGGATTTTTTTCCCCTTAGGATTTTTTTTTTATCCTGCAGGATATTTTTCTGTAATGGATTTCTCCTAAGGGATTTTTTTTAGTCCTAAGGGAGAAAATATATCCTGTAGGATATTTGTAGTCTCCTAAGGGATTATAAATTCCATCGGGATTATGCCTTTATCCTATAGGATTTAAAAAAAAACTATGGGAGAAAATAAAATCCTACAGGTTTTTTGAACAGAATACCGATCAAGCCGGTGCTAGGGGCCATCTTAAAATGGCAGATAGGTGAGAGGATTCCCCCCCCCCCCCCCCCCCCCCCCCCGTGTTGAAGGCCTTACTGTGTCTATTAGATGAAGAACAGAAATAAAGCGCTGGTTTTTTTTTTGCTTTTTGTGTGTTATTTTTGTTATTTTGCTGTGCATGTACTGATGTTGTGTCATGAATGAATAACCCATATCCTTTGTTTTCCTATTAAAGAGGTGAAATGTCTTTATAAACGATTTAATCAAGTTCAAAGAAGAAATTAAATCACATGCGATAAATTCTACAGTTCAACTGAATGTTGGATAGTAGGGGCATACCTTTTTGTTTAAATGCATGTAGACGATTAACGGGCTATATATCTGACATGTAGTCAAATTCCTATGAAAAAAAACCACAAAGTACAGCTAAAGGCAATAAGCTCTTGAATAAAAAAAACAAAATTCAAAAATAAAAACTATACTGTATATCAAAGATTGTTCACAGTTACTAACTCACAGTACTTAACCTGCTGATCAGAAATCATTCCATCCTTCAGTAAATACAAGCTGCTGTACGTCATAAAATATTTTATTCTGCAATGTCATCAACAGTACCGGATGCTTAACGTCCAGCGGCAAATTAATATGCATATTCAGGACGAGAACATGTTAATGTAATGTGAATATCAACCCTGCTATGTACTAGATCAACACGCTGAGCCGGATTTTTAACATGCTAGTTCACAAGGAAACAGTCCGCAGGAAGACATGTCACTTTAAATTTACCCGGACACATTATTCTGACTCCGAGCTGACCAGCCTTTGCTCTTACTCCTTAATGCCACGTGCTTAGCGGAGAAGCAGCAAATACCATTTTAAAAATCTTTGGTTTGACCCGGCCGGGGTTCGAAGCAACGACATTCCGCACTCGAGGCGAACACGCTACCACGAGACCACCGAGGCGGTAACAGCAGGTAAACGATGATCTTCGTTAATGCCCAAAACAAACTTTACAGACAAAACAAAGGATACATTTTAATATTGCTTCAAACTATAGATTAGCCCTTTGATATTTATAGCAAACAGTACGACAAGCAAAGATTGAACAAGAACAGTATATTTATAACCGTTATCAATAGGTATAGTCAGCCAAAGAGACAGATTTTCTAAATTGTTAGCTTTATAAACAATATGATCGTCAAAAGCTGCATGGATGTGAAATACCACTTTTTGTCATTCAAATATATCACAATCAAGGAAAGGAAAAGTAACAATTGGACAGGCAAAGTCGCCCCATTATCATAGATTTTGATATGAATAGGACCAAGTGAAATTCTAATATCATGGTCCAAAATGGACATCGGTCGCAATGAATGATTGAAACCATTTTATTAAATTTTATATAATAGTGTTGCTGAAATTGCTGATGTTTTGGTCGGTCTGTTCTGTTGATGGACAATAATAGATAACTAAATTCAAAATTTTGTCTAACTAAAAGTATATTTCTTTGTTTAAGACGATATACAATTCACAATACACATTGCACAATGAAATCAATCTTTATTCCCCCGTTTACATAGTTTTTTTTTTACACAGACATCGTGCTCACAAGCAATTTGATATACTTTATAGTATAATATACACTTGGTATTAATACTGTTTGGCAACTGTTTTTTGTTGTTGTTATGGTATATATGATTGCTTTGTTTAGATTAAGTTAAATCAATATGCAGTACACCTTATTATTTTCAATTTAGAATATAGCAAAGTGCTCTCGACCAATGAAATTGTAGGATTTGGTGTTTCTTAATTGTGAAGAATGAATGAATCATGTTCTTAGTAAGGGCTTATCCTATTGTTAAGGCCTATTTACAGTTTAAAACAAAAAGTTTCTATAAACGAGTTACAAATGCCCCGAAGCACACGTACCAGCTTGAAAGAATCTGTGATTAAAACTGACTAAAAGTTGAATATTGAAACTAACAAAAAAAAAATCAAAATAAGATGAAGTTTACTGGTGCAGTAACATTGGTATCGTTAACGGTATAACATAAGTTTACTGGTGCAGTAACATTGGTACCGTTAACAGTATAACATAAGTTTACTGGTGCAGTAATATTGGTACCGTTAACAGTATAACATAAGTTTACTGGTGCAGTAATATTGGTACCGTTAACGGTATAACATAAGTTTACTGGTGCAGTAACATTGGTACCGTTAACGGTATAACATAAGTTTACTGGTGCAGTAATATTGGTACCGTTAACGGTATAACATAAGTTTACTGGTGCAGTAACATTGGTACCGTTAACGGTATAACATAAGTTTACTGGTGCAGTAACATTGGTACCGTTAACGGTATAACATAAGTTTACTGGTGCAGTAACATTGGTACCGTTAACGGTATAACATAAGTTTACTGTTGCAGTAACATTGGTACCGTTAACGGTATAACATAAGTTTACTGGTGCAGTAACATTGGTACCGTTAACGGTATAACATAAGTTTACTGGTGCAGTAACATTGGTATCGTTAACAGTATAACATAAGTTTACTGGTGCAGTAACATTGGTACCGTTAACGGTATAACATAAGTTTACTGGTGCAGTAACATTGGTACCGTTAACGGTATAACATAAGTTTACTGGTGCAGTAATATTGGTACCGTTAACGGTATAACATAAGTTTACTGGTGCAGTAACATTGGTACCGTTAACAGTAACATTGGTATCGTTAACGGTATAACATATTAAGTTTACTTATTGCATTAACATTGGTACCGTTAACGGTATTATGAGAATATTAATAACTTCAAATTAAAAAAAAAAAAAAACAATATCAAAGCAATTACATTATTGGTGATTCATTTTGGAGCTTGTGGAAAAACCATAGCTTCACGTCCGATAGTATTTTGGTTTTGCATGGTTATAAATGTCCTTCTCGCTCAGTTTTGAAAAAAAAACATTCCTTGAAATTTGCAAAAATCTTTCAAAATTGCAGTTTTGAGGAATCAGACTTATATCACCGGTTTGTACTTAAATGAGCAATAAGACGGGTGCCACATGTGGAACAGGACCTGCTTACCTTCCGGAGCACCTGAGATTATCCCCATGTTTTGCTGGGGTCTTCATTGTTCTATATATATATTTATTTTTTTGTTTTGTGTACTGTTGTTTGTCTTTTCGTCGTTTTGGGGGTTTTTTTTGCCATGGCATTGGACTTTTTATAACATATTTTTGTAAAAATTTGCATTGAATCAAACCAAATCAACTTATATCTAGAAGATAACGTATAGTTTTACTTTTAGTGATTTTTAAAAAAAATTCCTTCTTATAATTCATTATTCCAACTTAAAGTTGATATATCAAGATTGCAGTTCCGAGACGTTGCATGTATATTATACGGAAAAAAACCACCACGAAAATGGTATTTAAATCCTTATAAATACACAGCAAGAGTCGTTTGAAACTGTGGATTTTAAAAAGGGTCCTCGTGTGAAATAATTTCAAAGACAATTGGCCATACTTCTTTAGAAATTCAAGAGCTCTGCTCATCGGTGGCGAATATATATAGTGAGAAGAAGGCTTCGTTCAAAACATATTTTTTCGTAAAATCTTTAAAAATATACTAGTATCTTGTAGAATCAGTAAAATAAAACTGGGCCCTTTTTCCAAAATATGTCTACCAACTTCTGATTGACTATGATATATGCGGAAAATGCGCCTCGTTTAACTTGAAGACTTAGTGCGCTTTCCTTCCGTTCGTGCACTATGTTGCAAATACTATGTCTTCGAACGAAACTACCATTTCGCATAATGAATGTAAACTCCAATCTCATTAAAATAAGATTTTTCACTTTGTCCCTTTGGACGTCGCGACATACAAATCTAACTGAGCGTCGCGACATACAAATCTAACGGAGCGTCGAGACATACAAATCTAACGGAGCGTCGAGACATACAAATCTAACGGAGCGTCGCGACATACAAATCTAACTGAGCGTCGCGACATACAAATCTAACTGAGCGTCGCGACATACAAATCTAACGGGGCGTCGCGACATACAAATCTAACTGAGCGTCGCGACATACAAATCTAACGGAGCGTCGCGACATACAAATCTAACGGAGCGTCGCGACATACAAATCTTACTGAGCGTCGCGACATACAAATCTAACGGAGCGTCGCGACATACAAATCTAACGGAGAAAAGTGCAAGATTTAATTCAGATTGAGAACATCAATAAAGAATTATGATATAATATAATATAATCAATAATCTTTAAACAACTCTTTATTTTCATCAATCTATGCATTACCCATAATTAATATGAAAATACTTAGATGTGACATGATTGCCAATAAGACAACTTTCTTTTAGAGATCAAAATACGTGGATGCATGTACATGTAAGCAACATGTGTAACCATACGGCCTTCAACAACATTGAGCTTATCACATACAGTAAAGTAACGTACAAAAGGACCCGTCATGGCCATATGTGAAACAATTCAAACGAGAAAAACCATCTATGCTTAAACAGTTTATACGAAAAACAAATATTACAGACAACAACAAAAGGCAACCACTTATTTACAGGCTCCTAACATGCCACATAAATGAAGCGGCGACGTTAACATGTTTAAGAGAACTTAATCCTTCCCTAACCTTGGACAGTGCCGTAACAGTATGACTAAAAACAAACTGTAAAACTCAGTTCGAAAGGGTTTGACTCGTGTATCAGTTGCGCAAGAAGCGCCAACAAAAACCAACTTTTTTAGGAGGAGGGTTGAGATCTCACAAAACATGTTTAACCCCGCCGCATTTTTCAGGAGCCTCTCGACTTTGTTCGTCTTGTATATTTTTTTTTAATTTAGTTCATTTATATGTTTCGGAGTTTAGTGTGACGTCCATTTTCACTGAACTAGTATACATTTTTGTTTAAGGGCCAGCTGAAGCCAGCCACCGAGTGATATATTTTCTCGCTGTGTTGAAGACCCATTGGTTGGCCTTGGGCTATTTTCTACTCTTTGGTCGAGTTGTTGTCTCTTTGACACATTCCCCATTTCCATTCTCAATTTTGTTACAGAATGAAAAAAGGCAACAAGTCTAAGTCTAAGAGGAAAGCATGACCTTGTGCAAAATAGAAATATTGACAGTATATATATATATATATATATATATATATAGAATAGTACCGCACCATAAGTACTTATAACTGTATAATTATAGGTAGTCAGTTATGTTTTTATTTATGAATAACAATATCATGCAACGTTAGTACCGGTGAAGACAGTTAATATTCAAAGATATATCTACAGTGTAAGTGATTGTAAATATATGCAAAACAGATTTCGAATGTTATGTTGGAGGAAGTAACAGCACTGTACATAAAGAGAGCACCCCTTCTGAACGAAAATATGGTTAGATGTAAAATGGTGAAGGGAGTACCAGCACTGTGTATATAAAAAGTGCAACTGTTTCACATATGGAAATATGATTCCTTTACAAAGGGGGTGGTTTAAAGATAAGCTAGATTGAATTAGTTTAGTTAAGGATGTTCGCTACTCTGTTTCAAAATAACAAGCTTTTTAAAAGACTGTTATAAATTGATAGTATATAAATAAAGGAACTAAAAAAGCAGAAAAAAATAAAGGGTCCTGGTGCTTGTTTTCGAGATATAAGCCATTGAAAATTTGGCGGGAAATAATTCTCTCTAGCCTTTTCATACATTTAACATTGGCAATTTTAACCTTTTTCTTTAAAAAAAATGAAAAAATAACAAGGGTTTTATAGCATTTTCGAATATGGCTTTTTTTACTATATTTAATAAAATTATGAAAAGAAAAGTAGGGGTTAGCGGGGAAATTTTTTTAATGGCAGTACATGGATAAAAACAGAGGATTCCGAATATCTGGCAAAAATTCAAAAGCAAGAGGTGCGAACATCCTTAAATTGACAACCTCGGAGAATAAGTTCATTCGTAAGATCAATAAATAAACACGGGTCGTATCTAAATTAACGGGTTCTATAAACAACATTAAGTTAAAAAATAAGGATGCCCATTTTTGATAATGTTAATGCAGACACAGTTAAATTTTGAAACCAAAGCTTTGCACATGTGTCTATCATAATAGTTAGTAAAGGTTTCCAAGTAATCTTTGGAACTTGATAATCTAATTACCAGTCATACAGTAGATTATGTGCATTGAAATTTAAACCATGTAAACGGCACAAGTCACAACCAGGGCGAACGATACACAACGCAGGAACGGCCCAAAAGAACTTGCCTGACAGAAAATGAAAATCAACAATATGGAACGAAAAGCCGTCTTTTTTATTGTAATTTTTGTAATCCTATTATTACAAATAGCCCATACCGTATAGTAAGGTAAGGTATAATGGTCAATTTCAAAATCCGTCCATATTCTTGTACGGCTGACCTGTGAGGAAAATACGGCTTTATCATCATTTGAATTTTGGTTTCCTGCATAGTGCAACGTACGTTCTACTACTTGCAGAAGAAAAATAAGGAATAGGTCCGTGGGTTTTCTTGGAAATCGTGCTTAATAATGGTTTACTTTTATAAATTTTGACTTGGATGGAGAGTTGTCTCATTGGCACTCATACCACATCTTCTTATATCCAATTAAAGCTCTAAAATGACCCTAAACTGCATGTCCCAACTCCAAAAATACCAAATATCGTATCAAAATAGACATCTTTATAATTACCCAAATCTTACAATTTTCTGTTTTAACATAGAAAATACAATGCAGATTGATATTATAAAGGCTTTAACTAGTAGTTGGCTATTTTTTATTTATCTTAATGTTTTATAGCGTACTTGATATTTTTTCAACTACATAACAAAAACGTTTTTGCTTGCTATGATATAAATTCTGACACCCCCCTTTTTTTTTTTATCTAGAATGTGCCTCAGTACTAACTCTACATATCATTATAATAATGGAAGCATAAATCAAAAGATAACTCTGTAAATGGTATCAACATTTTTAGAGGTAGCCCGTATTTTTTAACTTGTCCACTTGGTAACGGAATTTTTTTGCAAGATAACAATGGAACATCACGTCCGTATCTATATCATTATAATCAATGTTCTGTGTTTTATAGAATCAGTGGTATAAAAAAACGCCCTAAAGTGTGAATATGTCCACTACATAACGGTCAACTACATAACAATTGACCTAATTTTGTTATGTGGTGGACATTTTTGTTATGTAGTTGACAATTATATCTTATGTAGGTGACAAAAAGCAAAAGTCAAAATCGTACGTTGAACACTGTATTAACCGAAGTAATTAGAAAAAAGTAAATTTAACTTATAATGTTTATTGAAAAGGTCATCATTTATTAGTACTAAACATTGTGATATCAACATAAATGCTATCGTTATGTAGTTGACAAATTCCGTAATTTCTGTTATCTCATTGTGCATTTAAAATGATCTTCCCAGTTTCATTAAGACTGCATATTTTAGATTTTGTTCATATAAATTATTAAGTCAGAATTCATTAGAATATTTAAAATTGAATTGATTTGATAAAAATATTTTCCAAATCTCTATCTAAAATATGAACGGATTTTGAAAACGACCCATAAACAGGGGCGGATCCAGGATTTTAGGTTGGAGGGGCGCAAACTTTAATTTTCGCCGAGCGGAGCGAGGGGATTTTTTTTTTTTTTAGATAAAATTATCGAAATATTCTTTATTAACCTGAGGACAATCCATGCTTTGCAAATTTTAGGGGGCGCGCGCCCGCCACGCCCCCGCCTGAATCCGCCCCTGTTGGTATATGACCCAGTTTGCATAATACTTGAAGTCTACCATTATTTTTTACTATAGATAACAGATCAGCAAGTGTATAATTTATACCATGTTTAATACGTTGATTACGGTTTTTTGCGTTTACCATGATACCTATGTTCAGATTTCGTTTTAGGAAGCCGATTTGTTACATACGTTGCCGGTTAACATGGTCATTCCATTTCAGTTCGGATGTAAATGTGCAGCCCATTTATTTGGCGCTTTTGACAGGTTCTAGAGTGTGACCATGTAGCTTGTAGGATGTTGCAATGATATTGTTTTCCCGGCTGTTCTATTTTAAATGAAATTCATTTTATTGGCACAATAATTATTATCTTCTATAACCGAAGATCAATTTTAGTTATACAAACATTGTCGAACTTATATAAGCCTTTCAAGGTTTAAATTTGAAGAGATTGTTCATTAATTCTGTGTTGAATACTTCACGTTTTAATCCTCAATATATACATACACATAGAAATATATAGAAATATATTGCAATATGTCTCTGATACATATATAATATTATTATTAATGGACCGAGTTTGTAATATGCCAAGATTGCACTATGCCGAGTTGACATGTGCCGAGTTTGTAATGTGCCTAGATTTCTTGCTTCGCTTCTCAGCATATTATCATTGCTTTCCCTCCCCTTACTTATATTGACCTGATGCACAGCGATCAACAATTAAGTGTCGACTATCGCTAACATAAGTCATATGTTGTAATACTAACATTACAGTATATATACGTAGTGACAATACATTGACATCCATTTACTTCGTTTTATTAATAAGATATTTCTCCGCTAATTGTCAATATGGCTGCGTGGCAGCTTCTACACACTGTTAAGAAAACAAAAGTATTTTTTTATGGTTTATTAAATGAAATTTCTAAGCTCCGTTCGATGAAGCATGTTTCTTCAAGATATTTTTCTTCTAAACGCAGATCACAGACGGATATTTTAAAATCGGCTTTGAACAATTATAAGGATTTACAACTGGCACCACTTATGATAAAAAACTGTAAGATTGGGGTAAGCTTTTCGGAGGCTCACCTCGAACATGAAGTGTATAGCTGTAAAGGAAATGATGTTGTTTTATGTGAGAATTTTTCTAATGTTTTCGAAGAAGGCTTCAATGTATTACATCAATCCATTGATAAAGTTGGTGTTGGATTCTTCGATGCACCCACTGAAGGCAATGGGACTGAAGACTACATGTACTACTATGCACTCTCAGCACTTCGAGATTTTTTGACTGAGATGGGTAAGTGTTGTAATATTTATATGCGATCTATAGCTCGCTCTTTACTGTATCACATGTCGAAAAAAGAATGAGAATATCACATTCTGAAAAATTGTTTCACCAGTCATGCCAGTAGTCCAAAAATGACTTTTGGGGATGATCCCTTACATTTGTATTTATTATGTAACAGAAGGGCATAACTTTACTTCCAAAATTACCTGCTGCACCACCAGGAAAGGAACCAGGGACCCTTAGTACAGCAGCACAAAGTTCTAATAACTGAGGGGTAACACGAATGACCGAATAACACTTGAAATTTTAATATTAGCACATATTGGTGACATTTAAACATTGATTATCAAATACTGTATATACAGAGTATTGTCCAATAATATTTTTTCAGTAAGGTTTTGAAAAGTTAACAAGTACATCACAGCCATGCAATTACTCCAATCACCTACGTATTAGTTTTCTTAACGATTTACTCAATATTGAATGAAACGTAATTAAGAATTTTCACATATTTAATTTAAATTGATCTTTCTGTAAATCATTTTTAAGTTATATAATACACTTATAATATAATATTATTTAATAATTAATGTTTAAATGTCACCAATATGTGCTAATATTAAAATTTCAAGTGTTATTCAGTCATTACAAGTGTTATTTGGATAATAACAGTGTTATTCGGTCATTCGAGGTACCGATAACTGAGCTAAAGGAGATCTCCACTAATGCAGCTAGTAGAGGGTGTTATAAATCTGCTATGTACAGTTCTATACATGTAACTTCAATCGTAAACATGACAGTCAGGGGTACTACTTGTACAAGTATTTTATTTACTTGAAGAAGTAAATATTTATATACTTATATAAGTAAATTTGTAGGATACACATGTACTTATACAAGTGTATTTTATTTACTTGTATAGGTAAATTATTTTTTGGCCTAATTATGTCCCTTAGACATTCAGATTTTTTTACTTATACAAGTAAAAAAGTCATCCTATCTTCTTTTCTTGAATTCTTAGAACTTCTTTGCTCTAACAGAATTTTGAATTGTCTGTCCTTTGCAGATGTCTTTACTAATCATTTAAGAGTAATTTCATGGACAATGAAAATCTCATTTGTCTGTTATCTTCAGAACACTGCTCATTTACAAGCCCCCAAGGAGCAATTTTTGAAGGCCTTGCACAAATACTTAAGATCTTTGCGCAATCAGTTTCTTTGTTGAATTAATGAGATGAAACATTGAACTCTTTATCAAAAATTATGAGCTAACCTGAGAATAATTGTTAAAGGCATGATTTTACATCTGAAAACTTGAGAATTTTTGTGGGATTGTAAAAAAATTTACTTATACAAGTTAATTTTTGAGAAAATTAAGGGGAGATTATTCAAACATTATAATTTACTTATATCAGTATATTTTATTTACTTCTTCAAGTAAATAAAGATTACTTGTACAAGTAGTAGTCCCCTGACTGCATGAAAAGTCTCGCTACACTTCCCCCACCTCAGGAGTCATCATACCATAATAATGAGGATACATGTATATAACCAACTCTTTACAGTTTACCTTAGCCAACCTTGCCATTTCACATCCATGAGTTTTTTTAGTTGGGCGCCAATGTACTGTAACCATGGTAACAGTAGAGCATAATTTTACTTCCAAAATTGCATGCTGTACCACCAGGAATCGAATCTGTGGTCCACAGTTCTTAGGCAGTTACTAGAGGGTGTTTTAAACCTGTTACCATGGTTACAGTTCTACAACTTCAATCGTAAACTTGGGAAGTCCTGCTGTAATTATTTGGATCCTTAATTTTCATACAAAATGTACCAACAGTCAGGGGTACTACTTGTACAAGTTGTTTTTATATACTTGAAGAAGTAAGTATTAACTTAATATACTTATATAACTGTATAAGTTAATTCATTTTTTTATACGACCGCAAAAAATTTTTGCGGTCGTATATTGGTATGACGTTGGCGTCGGCGTCGTCCGAAGACACATTGGTTTTCGCACTCTAACTTTAGTTTAAGTGAATGGATCTCTATGAAATTTTACCATAAGGTTCAATACCACAAAAGGAAGGTTGGGATTGATTTTGGGGGTTATGGTACCAACAGTTAGGAATTAGGGGCCAAAAATAAGCATTTTTGTAACTTCCAGACATAACTTGTGTGTTAGTGTATGAATCTCTCTGACATTGTACCACAAGGTTCCATATCACACAGGGAATGCTGGGATTAATTTTGGGGGTAATTGCCTTAAAATATTAGGAATTAGGGGCCAAAAAAGGGGCAAAAAACAAGCATTTTTTTAGTTTCATGACAATAACTTGTGTGTAAGTGTATGGATCTTTCTGAAATTGTACTACAAGGTTCCATATCACAAAGGGAAAGCTGGAATTGAGTTTGGGCGTAATTGCCCAAAACGTTTAGGAATAAGGGGCCAAAAAGGGGCCAAAAATAAGCATTTTTCTAGTTTCCAGACAATAACTTGTGTTCAAGTGTATGGATCTCTCTGAAATTGTACCACAAGGTTCCATATCACACACAGAATGCTGGGATTGATTTTGGGGGTAATTGCCTCAAAATATTAGGAATTAGGGGCCCAAAAAGGGGCAAAAAACAAGCATTTTTCTAGTTTCAAGATAATAACTTGTGTGTAAGTGTATGGATCTTTCTGATATTGTACTACAAGGTTCCATATCACAAAGGGAAAGCTGGAATTGAGTTTGGGGGTAATTACCCAAAACGTTTAGGAATAAGGGGCAAAAAAGGGGAAAAAAATAAGCATTTTTCTAGTTTCCAGACAATAACTTGTGTTCAAGTGTATGGATCTCTCTGAAATTGTACTGCAAGGTACCATACCACAAAGGGAAGGCTGGGATCGAGTTTGGGGGTGATGAATCATAAGGGGGTTCAAAAAATTTTGGGGGGGTGATTTTTTTTTTTTTCCTTTTTTTTTTCTTTTAAAATTTTCCATTTTAAGTTGGTTATTTCTGTTTTATATTTAAAAGCAAATAATAATAATATGGTAGGAGATACACACCAAACAGGATGTGTAAATTATTATAAAATAAGTATTGTGCAATAGCAAGAAATTTTCAATTGCACAGTATTGCACAATAGCAAGAAATCTTCAATTGCACAGTATTGCGCAATAGCAAAAAATCTTCAATTGCACAGTATTGTGCAATAGCAAGAAATATCCAATAGCACAATATTGCGCAATAGCAAGAAATTGTCAATTGTACAGTATTGCGCAATAGCAAGAAATATTCAATTGCACAGTATTGTGCAAAAGAAGATACTTCGTATAAATTGCTTATTTCTTGACCAATTTCAATGGGGTTTTATTCTTGAATTCTTGGGGTTCTTTAATATGCTGATTCTAACCGTGTATTAAGTTTTTGGATTTTGGGCCCCGTTTTTAAATTGGTCCACATTGAGGTCCAAAGGGTCCCAAATTAAACTTTGTTTGATTTCATCAAAAATTGAATTATTGGGGTTCTTTGATATGCCGAATCTAACCGTGTATTTAGATTCTTAATTTTTGGTTCTGTTTTCAAATTGGTCTACCTTAAGGTCCAAAGGGTCCAAAATTAAACTTAGTTTGATTTTAACAAAAATTTAATTCTTAGGGTTCTTTGATATGCTGAATCTAAACATGTATTTAGATTTTTGATTATGGGCCCAGTTTTCAAGTTGGTCCAAATCGGGGTCCAAAATTAAACTTTGTTTGATTTCAACAAAAATTGAATATATGGGGTTCTTTGATATGCTGAATCTAACCATGTATTTAGATTTTTGATTTTTGGGCCCCATTATCAACTTTGTCCACATTGAGGTCAAAAGGGTCCAAAATTAAACTTTGTTTGATTTCATCAAAAAATTGAATTCTTGGGGTTCTTTGATATGCTGAATCTAACCATGTATTTAGATTTTGGATATTGGACCATAATAGTTGAATGTCCAATTTAAAATTTTTAAGTTCTTAGACCACATTCATTCTGTGTCAGAAACCTATGCTGTGTCAAATATTTAATCACAATCCAAATTCAGAGCTGTATCAAGCTTGAATGTTGTGTCCATACTTGACCCAACTGTTCAGGGTTCGACCTCTGCGGTCGTATCAAGCTGCGCCCTGCGGAGCATTTTATTTTAATTTGTAAGATACTTATACAAGTGTAATTTATTTACATGTATAGCTAAATTATTTTAATGGCTTTAAGTTATGTCCCTTAGACATTCAGATTTTTTTACTTATACAAGTAACAAGTTGCTTTCTTTAAAAAAAGAAAAGCAATACGTGAACACGAGACTGCTGACTGGTAACCAAAAAATGTTGATGAATTTTTTTTTGGCTTTAGATTTGAAATAATTGACTGAATATAATAATATACCGATGATGTTAAAACACCTTTATTGAAAATATGTAATTGTGTGTAGATTCTAACACAAGTCAATTAAAAGCAATGTTGTACTTTAGTTGGAAATAGAGAAATGTATACACCTACTATATGAAAAAAAGTAAAATCACAAAAATACTGAACTCTGAGGAAAATTCAATCGGAAAGTCCCTAATCACATGGCAAAATCAAATGACAAAACACATCAAACAAATGGACAACAACTGTCATATTCCTGAATTTACCTTTTAAGGCTTGACTATTTTATTTATTACTTGGGAGTGTACATCAGTTTTTCTTCATGTTTAATATACATACAAAGTCCCAATCCTATTGCGATTCTTAGTTTCTTCAAACCAAATGTCTACAGCAAATTGCACAGACCAATCGCAATATAAATTTAAGCACTCAGTTTGCTAAAATTATCTGGATGCATTTATTTCGTCTGTCTGCAGTCATACATGTATCTTCATATTTTGTTTCCTTGATGGCTTCAAATATTTCTTATACTCATAATTGAAGCTGTCGTCTGTACTCACGGTAGATGTTGTATAGAGAAATTGAAAGTCCAATTTCCATGTGAAGTGTAACTCTGTGGCATGCAACTTATAACAATGTTTTGTATTTTAGTTTTTAGAGTAACACACCAGCTAAATTGGGACTTCTTATAAACTGACAATTATTTCGGTCTATAAAAACATCTCAAATTTTAAGAATTTCCTGAAGTTACTTTAATCAACATGATCAATCCAAATATTGGAAAAACTTAGTTCTAAAGAAGATTTATAAATACCTGAATATGCTCTCAAAAGAACCAATTAATATAAAAAAAAAGATATGTATCCTACATGTATGTAGATATATAAAAAATTATAGATACCAGGATTAAAATGTTGTACCCTAGACGCGTATTTTGTCTACAAAGACTCATCAGAGACGCCTTAATAAAAAAAATGTTAAAAAGGCCGAATAAAGTACAAAGTTGAAGAGCATTGAAGACCCAAAATTTCGAAACAAAGGTTTTGCCAAATACATCTAAGGTAATCTATTTATTCCTTGGGAAGAAAATCCTTAGTATTTTGAAAATTTCAAAGTTTATAATAGGACAGTCACTCAAACAAAGAGAAACAGCTAGAGGTCAGAATACCTTAACTTATGATGACCATGACTCAACGTCACATGTCCAGCTCTAACTGTCCTGTCCTGAATTTAGACAAGAAATGTGAAAATTCACAGTCTGCGAGTGAAATTAATATCTACAATGTATGCATGCATGTGGTTTTCTTGTGCAGCGCAAGAAATAGTAAGTGGAAAGCATACGCACTGATACTCTGGATTACAATACGCATTTGCGTCATCATGTATATTCATTCTAGGCTCAAATCTAATGCAAGTTGAATTCGAATGTCAAACTACCTACCTCAAGTGTTTTGACTCCGGATTCATGGCCATTTAATCCGAAATTTGTGTAGACGCAAACCGATGTTGTGTCGTGTGAACAGGGTGTAATATAATGAAAATAAATCAAGACAGGTGTATGATAGTTGGTCAACACAATGAATACTAGGGGCGGATCCAGCCATTTTTAAAAGCATTGATCGTCAAAAAAAAAGGGGGGTCCAACCCCCGGAACTCCCCAGGATCCACTGAATACACAATTTTCGAAATCGCACCATATTGAAAAGATTAAGATGTTATGAGGTTAAACTATTAAAAACAAAACAAAAAGAATTGAAATTTAATCAACATACATTCCTGTTAATGAATCATTTCCGAAAATTTAAAGATATAATATCAATAAAAACAAACATCAAGTATTTACTGATGGACAATTTATTTATTAAATCAATCTCTTCTTCAAGTCCGACTTTCCGTTATATGAATATATATTGCTATACAAAATATAAGCAGAGACTTATAAAACTATATATACTAAAACGAAATTAATTAATTAACGTAAAATATTAAATACGTTTTTTGTGAGATGCAAGGATTTAAAATGGTTGTGAAGTATTTTTTTCATTCACTACAGTTTAAATTTAACTAACTTATGTGTACGCATCCCTGATAGTTGGTGCTAATATGTTGCATATAATTTTCATAAATGTATTAACTGTTCAGACATGTCGGACATAATGTAAGCATTTAATACATTATATTCTATTAATGACAAATAATTTAGTTTCAGTTTAAACTTAATAATGTTAATGAATATTTTCTTGGTCTGTTAGTGTATTTTAATGAAATTAAATATTTTGACAGAAATATTGTTTTGTTTAATTATAATTATGCTTTCCGACCTAAGATACATATTTATAACAGATATATCGTTTTGTTAATTTTCTTCTTGCTTTCCGATATTTGCCCAGGCTGTGATTGAAGTAAATAATATCACATGGTAAATGTTAGAAATAATCAGTTTATCATGAAACATAATATATTAGTATACTATTCCCAGATTTATTGTCACAATGCACAATAGCACGTTGTATTAAATACTTCACACACAGAACGCACACAGGGGCCGTCTCAATGCATGAATTATATAATTGCGTTATCTATTGATGATTATAATTGATATTTAATAAACATTCTGATTATGTCGCATTATTAAAACGCATATATATATGTTCTACCACAAGGCAAGTAGGTGGCAATATATAAATGATTTTTTATTGCAATCGAGTCTTTATTTTTTTAAAATTTTCCGATCTATAAATAAATTTCGACTGTTGAACTACACAATGTCACATGGTAGCTTATCCATAGAGGGACCGTATCAAAGACATAAACAACTTCATGTATAAATGATCGAAAGTTTTGCGACGTTAAGAGAATCTTGTTTCCGAGAATATCGAATGGCCCATAGAAGCTTCCAAAACTCGCCAATATATAAGCCTATAATTGCATATAATAGCAAAAAAGTCATACTATCTTCTTTTCTTGAATTTCTCAGGACTTCTTTACTCTCATAGAATTATTAATTGTCTGTCCTTTGCAGATGTCTATACTAATCATTTAAGTGTAATTTTATGGACATTGAAAATCTCATTTGTCTGTTATCTTCAAAACACTGCTCATTTACAAGCCTCCCAAATTTTTTAAGGCCTTGCACAATTACTTAAGATCTTAATTTGCGCAATTAGTTTCTTTAATTTGTTGAGTTTATATCAGTGAGATGAAACATTGAAATCTAATAAAAAATTATGAGCTAACCATGCTAACCAGAGAAAAATTGTTTAAGGCATGTTTTTACATCCCAAAACTTGAGAATTTTAGGGATTTAAAAAAAAAAATCTTATAATACAAATAAATGTTTTGAGAAAATTAAGGGGAGGTTATTCAAACTTTATAAAAAAATATGAATACATGTATAACTTATATAAGCATATTATTATTTACTTCTTCAAGTAAATAAAAATAACTTACAAGTACAAGTAGTACCCCTGACTATTATTTTGTTGCAGACACTAATGATTTCAGGGGCGGTTCCAGGAGTTTAGGTTAGAGGGGGGTGCAAATGAAAATTTGTTTGAGGTAAAATTATTGAAATATTCTTTATAAACAGATTAAGGTGAGGACAACCCATGCTTTTCAAAATTTTAGGTGGTGGGGGATGGGTGGGGGGGTGGGGGGGGGGGGGGGGGGAAGCCCGCCACGCCCCCGCCTGAATCCTCCCTTGGATTTTATAAACATGATAAATGTGTAGTGAAAATCTGGAAAAACAGTTCATATCTGGAAAAACATCCATCATAATCCAGTTTAGCACATACTTAAAACTTCTCGTCCAATCAAATTGCTAGAATTTGCCTTCTAATTTTCATAGTACACACTTTTTCCGTGTACTAAGTACACAACAGCCCGTGTGGATTTTGCTTTTTCCACCGGCCCACCGTGGGCAGTCCACCCGTGCCCACTCTAGCTATAATCTCTTTTTTGTAAAAATATTGATTACAAATGCTTATCTGCTTTTTTCAAGTGATTGTACTTGCAAGTCTTTAGATGAAATGCCCACTCCTACAGGTGGGCAGAGTGGACAAGGTACAAATTTTGCCCACCCGGTGCCCACTCCCATGGTGGGCCGGTGGACAAAGCAAAATCCACCCGAGCTGTAGTGTAGCTACGCATGAATGACCACAAGGGTTAGATTTCATTGTATTGTAATCAAGATATTAAAACAAAAATTGCCACTGGCTATTTTGAAATAAAATGCTGTGTCCCAAATTAAATTAAATAGTTTAGTAATATAATTTTCACATTGATTTTTAAATATCCTGCTATTAAAATCTTTGGATCTAAAAAATGTTTTTGACGATTGCAAGTTTCTTTCATTTAAATAAAGAGTAACAAATATGGTTCTTTATACCTTGATTAGAGTACAACGCCATCTTAAAATTGTGATAATTTATCATCCATGCAATTACTTTGTACACAAAAAAGTGTGTACTATGAAACCTTGTGAAGGGAAATTAAGGCAACTTGATCTATTTCATCATGAATTGATTGATTGATTTATTAATGGTTGCTTAATGTCCAGTGGCAAATATTTCATGCCTTTTCAGGACGATGTCATGAATTGAAAAACCGTAATAATGTCTGAAGAGAATGTGCCACCTATATATATATATGTATATACATGTTCTGATACATCTTTTAGTTTTTACTTTGAAATAAAAAAAAATAACAAACCCTAGTATCTTTGATCTATTGGTGGTTACTTTTTAATGACTATCCGCTAGACTACAATGTATCTATGGGGACATATCAGGGGCGGATCCAGCTATTTTTAAAAGGGGGTTCCAACCCAAGATAAGGGGGGGGGGGGGGGGGGGGGGGGCTGTTTCAACCATATGTCCCCATTCAAAAGCATTGATCGTCCAAAAATGTTTTCATGGGCTTTTTTTTTTCATTTTCTCTGGATAGAACTTTTTTATTATGTTAGAATTACAATTTATTTTTATTTCATTATGAACTAGAGAAAATTCTGATTCCAGTGATATCTAGTTTTATGGTGTAACACCACTAATTCGGCCCGGCCAGAAAGCACATACCAGAAAGTAGTACATATTTAACACAAAATAGTTCCTACGCATGAGTGTAGCTTTCAAAATATGTAGAATATTTAGGTATTGTTGGTATCAAATGAAAGCTGAATGACTGGTGATCATTGTAGAACACTTTTTGACTTATAATTTTGAATATTAAAAAAACTGCACCAAATTTTATAAAGAGGGTACTTTTTGCCTGTATGTCAGATCTGAAGTACCTGTTTTGGTACACCCGAAGTTCTGGGAACCAGTTCTTTCTTATATGCCATTAAAGGTATGTTGATTTTTCCAGTACAAGACACCATAAAGTGTTGCTTTGACATGCAATGATTGTCACTTTATTTGAACTTGAAACAAAAGAGCTGTGTCTGCTTGAAATTGAGGAATTTAACATAGAAAGCAATGGGGCCATGAATTAGTGGTGTACTTCCTATTACAGAGAATCATCAGAAATTCAATTTTTAGAAGTTGTACCTATTCCAATGAAAATAAGTCATATTTGATGTAAGTAAACATGTTTAATCATCTTTTTTTGAAGAACAATTCTGTTTATGGGAAATTTCAGCTCTTAAATTGACATAATCAGGTATTTTAGCCTTTTATGGTCACACAACATGCATGCAGTTAAGACTTGACTCCAAATTCTTATTTTTGCATTATTTGGGATTGCAATCAATAAAACATGTATATAATGACTTGTTTATGGTAAAAAAATAGCTCTTGGTCAAATAATCCTATGATTTTTCAAGTTTTATTGGTTTTCTTATGATAGCCTTTTACAATCTAGGCAATTGGTATATACTCATATAAGAATTCCAAAATCTCACTGTACATGCAATTTTGAACCAGTTTAGCAAGTTATCCAGCTGAAAAATATATAAATTGCTCTTTATAATCTATTTTGTACCACAGAAGTATGGTTTATACCAAAAATGTCCCTTTTTCAATTTGAAGAAAAAAGGGGGGACAATTTTCTCAATTATGTCTTAGGTTTGGTCTAATATATTTTTATTAAATGAACAAACTCTGGTAAATTATGACTATTGGTAAGCACATTGTTTTCCTAACAGAAATTATTAAATACAACAATGATATTGAGAATAAAATAAGTATATTGGCCATTTATAATATCCATATGCAGTTTTCTTTGAATAACCTATATGTTACTACCAGTCCAATTTGAGCTTAAAATTAGTAAAATAGTATTTGGACATAAGCTTTATGTGTTTTTTATTGCTTGAAATAGATCATAGAATGAAATAAAGTGATGCTGAAGTCAGTATAGCAAGTTTGGTTCTGTTATAGGTGTAACACCACTAATTCGGCCCGGCCAGAAAGCACATACCAGAAAGTAGTACATATTTAACACAAAATAGTTCCTACGCATGAGTGTAGCTTTCAAAATATGTAGAATATTTAGGTATTGTTGGTATCAAATGAAAGCTGAATGACTGGTGATCATTGTAGAACACTTTTTGACTTATAATTTTGAATATTAAAAAAACTGCACCAAATTTTATAAAGAGGGTACTTTTTGCCTGTATGTCAGATCTGAAGTACCTGTTTTGGTACACCCGAAGTTCTGGGAACCAGTTCTTTCTTATATGCCATTAAAGGTATGTTGATTTTTCCAGTACAAGACACCATAAAGTGTTGCTTTGACATGCAATGATTGTCACTTTATTTGAACTTGAAACAAAAGAGCTGTGTCTGCTTGAAATTGAGGAATTTAACATAGAAAGCAATGGGGCCATGAATTAGTGGTGTACTTCCTTATACAACTATCTTTATTAATTACAAAACCACCACTAAGGGTCACTTATGCATGGTCCCTCAAAATATGACGTCATAGAAAAAAACTGTTGATCGCACCCTCATAGTTTCACTTGTTTAACATATAATATGGTTTACCAAAAAAATTGATACTTTTGCTGATTTTGCAGAATATATATATATATATATATATATATGCAAATTAGGCTTATTTTGACAAAAATTCAATGTAAAATCATCTCTGAAACCTCTGGGCCAATTGAAACCAAACTTGATTTGGGTGGTCCATGGGTGGACACCTTTCAAAATTGTATCCAGTAGCCCAGTCCTCCATCCAAAATTGCCACTGTCACTAAGACTAGAAATTTCTTTAAATGGCCAAAAGGACCAGTTGAGCTATTGCCATCACTTTGTGTCCTTCGTTGTTTTCCTCTGTCCACATTTTACATTTTAATCTTTTCCTCTGAAACCTCTAGACCAATTGGAACCAAACTTTAGTGGAATGGTCCTTGGATGGTCCCTTTTCAGATGTGTGTCCCATGACCCAGACCGCCAACCAAGATGGCCACCGTTACTCGAATAGAATATATGCCAAAAGATCATTTAAAAATCTTCTTCTCTGAAACTAGGTCAATTTGAACCAAACTTAGGTGGAATGGTCCTTGGGTTGTCCTCTTTCAGATTTTTGTCCGATGACCCGACCACAAACAAAGATGGCCGCTGTTACTTAAAATATAAAATATGGCAAACAATCATTTTAAAAATCTTCTCCTCTGAAACTGCATCGCCAATTGGAACCAAACTTTGGTGCAATGGTCCTTGGGTGGTCCTTTTTCAGAATTATGTCTGATGACCCTGAACATTCTGAATGCCAACCAAGATGGCTATAATTACTAAAAATAGAATATTTGGCAAAAAATCATTTAAAAATCTTCTCCTCTGAAACTGCTAGGTCAGTTCGAACGAAACTAAGGTGGAATGGTCCTTGGGTGGTTCTCTTCCAGAATTATGTCTGATGACCCTGAACACCAACCAAGATGACCACCATTACTAAAAATAGAATATATGGTGAAAATTCATTTAAAAATCTTTTCCTTTGAAACAGTGCTGGGTCTATTGGAACCAAATTTAGGTGGAATGGTCCTTGGGTGGTCCTCTTTCAGAATTATGTCCGATGACCAAAACCACCAACCAAGATGGCAACCGTTACTAAAAGTAGAACTGATACAAACTTGGGGTTGTGACACTTCATTAGACTTGAAATGGCAAGTATTATTGAGGCGTGTTGTCATTTGGTAATTTTGGCATTCCAGTAATGATATTTTTCTCAAAAATGGCCACTGTTACTAATAATTGAAAATTCAGCAAAAAATCACTTAAAAATCTTAATAATTGAAACTACTGGACCATTATTAGGACCAAACTTTGCTGGGAGAGTCTTGGGATGGTCCTCCTGGGAGCTTCTGGTTCAGAAAAATGGGCTCAAATTTGAACTGTAGCTTCATGTATAGCTAGTTTTTCGGAATTTTTTTTACTTTTGCTGATTATGCAAATTAGGCTTAATTTGACAAAAAATTAATTAAGAATCTTCTTCTCTAAATTAATGGCATGGGCCAATTGGAACCAAACTTGACATGGATGGGCCTTAGATGGTCCCTTTCAAAATTAGATCTGGTAGCACTGTCTTCTATCATGAATGACAACCATTACTAAAAATAGAAATTTCTAATGGCAAAAACAAATTCAGTTTGCAGCAAAATGGGCTCAAATTTTATATAAAAGCCCCGAAAGAGTTCAATATTTAATACAGTTTTTTTTTGTATGTGAAAACACAATTTTCTTAAAGTTAAACATTCTGGTCACAGGTAATTCAGCTGGTGAGCGATTACATTTTTGTACCATAACTCTTTTGACCACATATATGTTTTGTTTCATATTACAAGTTTAGAACAGTTACCACATATTTTCCATCTCTGTATGTGCTCAGTGTTCGAGGGATTCCGAAACCCGATGTGAGGTTAATATTAGTGCTGTTAAATTCGTTAAAAATTGTAATCGTTGATGGTTATAATCAATCAAGTATAATTGATCATTTATTGATTATAACATAAGATAAGATACTTTTATTACCAATTATGGGCCTACATGTGGCATAATAAACATGAAATAAAATACATGATTACATATAAAGTATACAGCAAGAAAAAAATAGACATAGCAACATTCATAATAGTACAAATGTAGTACATACATGATACAGTAATTTGCTACATTTTACTGCAAGGGTCATCAAGGGACGATGCTCAAGAACATATTTGGTCTCCTCGTGTCCAGTGCAGTAGAACAAAATAAGATTTACATGATATGTTGATGATTGAATTTATGTTCTCAGGTGCACCCCACAACAAAGAGGGGAGATATAAATAAATAAAAATTATAAAGGAACATATAAGCACAGTTGCCTCGATGCAACAAGTACCAAGGGACGCTGCTAAGAGATGGCTGTTTCAAAGTTTACACAAAATTAAATACAAAATTTATGTAGATTTATTGTATCATAAGCAGCAAGCTTAAGTCTCCCCATACCTGATATAATCGGTGATTTTTGTTCACATAAAAACATACTTCCGTCAAAGTAAACTGTTTTTGATGATGTAAATCATTAAGGTGGTACCAAACACCTTGACTAAAATTAATTTAGCTCGTTTAATTTTCATAAAATTTTGACAAAATATTTACTTTGACCCTTTGACAAAAATATCAAAATTTCAAAAAACTTGAACCACACACTTCATCGAAAAAATTTCATTGGATATAGCAATTTGACAAACACTAATTTTGATCATTGATCATGAGAAGCTTAATATATCCTTAACAATAGAACGTGATTAAAACATTCAGCTATTTTTTACAGAGTTATCTCCCTGTAGTGATATGTACCACCTTAAAGATAAACCTTGAGGTTTGTTTTACAAATTTTTGAAGAACCAATTATGAAACTTTACAATCCATTAGTCTAGTTGGTTTGCATAACCAACTGATTATTGATTATATTCGATCATCAGAACAACACTAGTTAATATGGATGACCAGATTATACAGATGACTTATCTCAACATTGTACAAATATTTTTCACGATTATCACTTGATTTAGATTTCACTTAAAATTCGAAGTTTAACTATTACCGACAATTAGGAAATCAACCAAAAATAGACAACAAAAGAATCCAATCTGGAGTGATGCAGTGCGGTTTTTGAGAAAAATGTGACAGAAATTATTTTGTGACATCGACAAGGTTTCAAGACGACGGATAGTGATCGATCCCTATATGTCGCCTCTGCGTAACTCAGGCAACACAATGAACAAGTCTCACAAATGAATTTCAATTTCAACTTGTCTATTTATCTGGAGTAAAACCAAAGGAGCCTGTAATTGCTCATCTGAGTTTACCAGAATGATGCAATTTGATATGTATTCCCATAGTTTGTCACTAAATAATTTCTGTCACATTTTTCTCAGGAACCACATAGGCCAGCTTCCTGATAGTTGGCATAGAGCATCAGTATGGAGAACTGTATCCTGTAAGACATTTTCTAATCTGCTGCCTGTCCACTTCTTTTTGTCGAGCTTTCGACTTTAGTCGAAAAAGCGAGACATAGCGATCCTACATTCCGTCGGCGTCCACAAATATTCACTCTGTGGTTAAAGTTTTTGAAATTTTAATAACTTTCTTAAACTATCCTGGATTTCTACCAAACTTGGACAGAAGCTTGTTTATGATCATAAGATAGTATCCAGAAGTAAATTTTGTAAAAATAAAATTCCATTTTTTCTGTATTTTACTTATAAATGGACTTAGTTTTTCTGCCGGTAAATATTTCATTCACTCTGTGGTTAAAGTTTTTAAAATTTTAATAACTTTCTTAAACTATCCTGGGTTTGTACCAAACTTGGACAGAAGCTTGTTTATGATCATAAGATAGTATCTAGAAGTAAATTTTATAAAAAAATAAATCCATTTTTTCCTTATTTTACTTTTAAATGGACTTAGATTTTCTGCCAGGAAACAACACATTCACTCTGTGGTTAAAGTTTTTAAAATTTTAATAACTTTCTTATACTATTTTGGATTTGTACCAAACTTGGACAGAAGCTTGTTTATGATCAAAAGCTAGTATCTAGAAGGAAATTTTGTAAAAAAATTAATCCACTTTTTCCGTATTTTACTTTTAAATGGACTTAGATTTTCTGCCAGGAAACAACATATTCACTCTGTGGTTAAAGTTTTTAAAATTTTAATAACTTTCTTATACTATTTTGGATTTGTACCAAACTTGGACAGAAGCTTGTTTATGATCAAATGCTAGTATCTAGAAGGAAATTTTGTTTTCTTTCAGTTAACATTACATTCAGTCTGCAGTTAAAGTTTTTAAACATTTATTAGATTCATAAACTATCCTGGAATTTTACCAAACTTGGACAGAAGCTTCTTACAATCAAAAGATAGTATCAAGAGGAATATTTTTATTGATTTACTTCCTCATTTTTGTTGAGCCTGCGATTAACAGAAAAAGTAGGCGAGACACTGGGTTCCGCGGAACCCTTAAGAATTTTTTATATAGAAAAATTTGTCACAAAATAATTTTTGTCACATTTTTCTCAGGAACTGCACAGGCCAGCTTCCTGATATTTGGCATGTTTGGAACAGAGCATCAAAAAATTTAGAATTATATTCTTTTTCATAATGATGATATATTTAAGATGAATTAATTTTTCAAAGGAAAACAACTTTGCAGGCGACACATGTCCTCCCTGGAAGACTTACAACTAAGTTTAAGGTTTGATATTGCTCACATTTGTTTGGGAGACTTCCATAATTGGTTTATTATAATCTTAAATTTTTATACTGCTTTATATTTTTCAATTCAGATTATCATGAAAAGTGTTTGAAGCATAAGGAACCATTTGGAGATGCATTTGACAAACAAAAAGAAGCTTATGTGGCAGCACTCTTGACAAACCACTTGCTGTCTCGTCTAGTGTATGGCAACAGATACCTTATAAGCAATGATTACGCAGTACAACCTCCCAAATGTCCGTGCTTAAAGCCACTGGAATGTGCTTCCCTGATAAACTATGGACAAACAGGCTTAGGTATAACTATCAAACTATCAAACATTTTGTGTCACCTGCTTATAGAACAGGAAGACATATAGAGATCACTATATAAGCATTGTCCGGCGTTGGCATCGTCGGCCGTGTCAGCAACATCACATTTGTTTCGGGATGATAACCCTAGTTCTATTAGGCATGTACATGTCCCTTTGAAATTTTAACACAATGGTCCTTGGCTCAAAGTTAAGATTTGGATTAATGATATTTAAGTTTTGTGATTTCTACCACAATTTCCACATTAAAACAATGTCTGTGTCTTCCCTACACGACAGGTGCTACATGTACATGTACAGCAGGATATACTACCATTTAAAAGCACCTAGTCTCACTCACAGAAATGTTGGAAGTAAGAGTTGTCTTTCTTTAATAACCTATTTAAGTAGTACAAATAAATCAGGAGACTAAGTGATTTAATTTTATTAAGAATGTAGCTTTAAATATATAATACTAATGATCCAGGGACTAATTATGTTGCTAAAATTATCAGAACCAACATATTTGTTTATAGGACTACTCAAGTGATGACCTTGTACTGAATCTGGGATAATGACATGAAAATCACTTGTTTAAATATCATACTGCTATTTTCTTGCAAAAATATCACTTCTTTAAGTATAATTATTTTAATTACCCCTGAAACTACAAGTGCAAATGATTTGTTACTTTTGTACAAATGATATTTGAGGTCCTCTGTAGACAAAGATTCCTCATTTCTTTTTGATCAGGCAAAAATCATTGCTGCCATGAGTAATTCTTGTATCTGATTGGCTGAAACTTTAAAAATCATCCCTTCTTAAATTTCAAGTGCAAATGATTTATAACTTGGTACAAATAATGTTTGTGAGGTCCAAATACTCCTCTTTTTGTTTTTGATTGGGCAAAAAACATTGCTGCCATTGCTGCAATTCTTATTTCTGATTGGCTGAACTTTTATAATCATCTGCTCTTAAACTAAAAGTGCAAATGATTTGTAACTTGGTAACAAATGATGTTCATCAGGTCTTCTAGAGATAACTCATTTTATGATGATTAGACAAATGCCTTTTTGGAGCTATTTGTAAACCAGGTGTAATATATATATAGAATCCTCTAAACTGTCCAATAGATGCACATAAGTGCGAAGGTTAGCACCCAGACAAAATTATATTTAATACTTTATTTGCTTTGGTTAAAGTGTACATCATCAGCATGATCAGAGCCTATATCCCTGGTACTGTAAGATATATCTAGATCATATAAGATTGTGCAGTTGTGCCTTAATTAGTAGGTTGGCATCCAGGCAAACTTAGGTCACATAGGATCTTTTTAAAGAGTCAATGTTGAGACGAGGAAAACTCTGTAATCGTAGATTACCATAACTCATGTTTAAAGATCATCTCCTCTGAAACCACTGGGCCAACTTAAACCAAAGTTGAGCTGAATCCTCATTTCCAAATTGTGACTGATGAATGACCAACTGAGCAACATGGCCAATGTTACTATAAATAGAAAATTGGAAAAGGGGGGGGGGGTTAAATCAACAAAAAATTCAATTAAAAATCTAAATGGTCAATTGCGGCTAAGTTTGTGAAAATGATACGTATGTGATATTCTTTCAAATTATGGTTGATAACCTTCACCAAACATGGCCATGAGCATTACTAAAAATTAAAAAAATAATAAAAAAGAAATCAATAAAAAAATCCCGTAAACATCCTTTCTAGAAATGATACATTTATGATCTTCTTTCAGAATTATGGTTGATGACATCAACCACCCTCAAACATGGCTGTCACCATTACTAAAAATAGAAAGTAATGCAAAAATTCTTTAAAATTCTTAAAAAATCTTACCTCGCCTTATGTTTCGATCAATCTGAAAATATAATCTGCAGATGAATAAAGTTCATTGAATTTCAGATTAAATGAATATAGGCTGATTGAAATAATGATAAAAGTATGCAGGATTATCTTATAAACAATTTAAGAAAGAAATATATGACAAAATTACAGATAAAAAAATATGTTGATACTATTTTGACTGAAATAATTTTTTTCTTTATTTATTAGTCACTGTCAATGATATAATCAAGTCATGAATTTAACTTTAAAATCTCTTAAATCTTCTCAACTGATTTGTTACCACTGTTGCTTAGAAAATTAATAAGTCAAGCTGTGTTTTGTCAGAGCCACTTCAGAAGAGGTTCTATTTCTGGTGAATGATTCAGGCTCCTAGGACATGTGTAGGAACCCCTAAAATGTATGCATCTAATTTTAACTTGAGGTATGAAAAAAGTTAAGGAGCCAGTGTTTCTTCTAGTTCCATTCTATTATGCTGTCTTTTTCAGGCTGCGAAGACATTTGGTATGGACATCCTGACATTGTGTTGGTACCACCAAATTTTTCAAATATACCACTCTGGTTTTTTGAAGATGATGTTGAAGCTCAGATGCAAGAAGATGATGATTTGTTAACAAAAGACCTATTGCAGCAGAATAACAAATCAATAGATATTAGTGAAATAAAACTCAATATGGTATTTGAAAAATGTGCTGAACAAATATTAAGCCAAGCTATTACATTTTCATTTTGTGAAGCAAACACAGATTCCTCAGGAGAGAGAGAACGTCATACATTAATTCCATCCATAGTGTTAACACCTCATCATTACCTTGTGGTTATGTATGATTATGAAAATGATATTTTGTTAAGCAGTGATCATCAGATATCTCCTTTATGGGATGAAACTGGTGTAAAATTCAACTTATCAGCTGTTTTGCAGATTTGGCTGGTTCTGAATCATAGCTATTTTAAGCCAAAGCTCAGTACTGAGTTTCAAAAAGATTTTGCCTTTAAATGTGAGATTCACAGAATTCTGAAGGAGTTACAAGTGTTTGATAAAACAAAGCAAATTACTTACAGGCCATCATTTAGACAAGAAAATAAACGCCTAAAAGCTAAAAAGCCTTTTATGCTTTACTCCGACTTTAAAAAAAGTTTTAAAAAAGTCATGATTTAAAGTAGTCTGGTGAAATTTGAGGTAATTACAGTTGTGGAAAAAAGTGTTAAAAGACTCCAAAATTGTTATGTACATAACATTATAGTTGTAGAAAAAAAGTTTTAAAAAGACTCCAAAATTTATTATGTACAAAACACTTTTGTTTGGAGCCATCAGTTAAAACAAATATGATTTGTAACAAATTTGTGTCCTTCTTTAATTAGGCTGTAACTACAAGCATTTGACATTATCAGTTTTCAACCATATCTATAGATAATTTGAGAGAATGGTTCAAAGATTGTTAAGATATCTAATAAATGTTTTGACAGAATTGTTTTTGTCAGACAATTTCAGTATTTTTTCATTATAATGCAGATCTATAAAAAAAAAATAAATATTGCATTGACTACTGTTGATTGATTTGTAGAAAGCGGGTGAGACACAGGGTTCCAAGGAACCCCTTACGATTTTTTATCATTGACAGATTTTTTTTGCAAATTACCCCATGACACAGAAAACTCATTATTTTATTGTATATAAAAATATACATGCAGGTTCTTATTGTGAAATGAGTAGCAACAATCTAAAATTGATGATTATGATTAATATATTGATAATAGTTACTAAGTCATTGCAAGGCAAAAATGTGTTGTGGATTTTCGCCAGTTGTCCAGACACTTATCATGACAAGTACTGTAAATTTTGATTTGTAATGTGAAAAATGAATTTGGATAGCTTTAACTATTTGTTGAGCAATCTGTAAAAAAATACAATCAATTATCAGTTTATAATTGTTAATGTGACAGATAATATTGGGCCGATGATTGATTATAATCGAAAGTTGATTGGTTAAGGGTAACTGATTCTGATAATAGAGAGTAAAGTTCTATAATCGATTAATCGATAAAGAGGAAAACTTCTTGTATTACAATTGAGAATAGTTTATCACCCATTTTAATGAGACTTGTAATTTACTTGTTAGAATTTCAATTTCCTTGTGTTTAATTTCCATTTTACTAAGCACCGCTTATAAATTATATGGCTGATTGACATTTATTTTGTATATAATCAATCATTGGCCAAACACTACGTGTCGCATCAATGTGAATACACATTTTGATTTCTCCAACTAATTTTTGCATATAAGCAGAACTTTTAAAATCATGTTTATGTCAACACACTGATGGTTTTATTGTGTCACCTGCATAGCAGAGTCACCACATAGGGATCACTATCCCTAGTCTTGCGTCTGCATCATTGTCACAATTTCTGTTTATCTACAATTCCTCCTCAACTACTGGGAGGAATTAAACCAAACTTGCTCAGATACATTATTATGATTAATATTAATATTATTAATGTTATTATGAACTGTTGAGCTGCACCAAATATTTTTTCCTGTGAAAGATTAAAAAAAAAAAAAGAAGTCATTTTCACTTTGTGATAATGAAATGAAAAGGTGGTGGCATCTCTTATCTGCAACTCCTCTTAACCTATTCAAAGGAATCACACCAAACTTTCTCAAATACATTATTATGAGCTGTTGATATGCACCTGCTATTTTATTTTGTTGTGAAAGTGTTTTTATTGCCAAAAAAGCCTATTTTCACTTTGTGATATTGAACTTTAAAAAAGGGAAAGGCATCTCTTACCCATAACTCACCAATCATACTTACAATGTATCAACAGGCCTACAAAAGTCTCCTTTGGTTGGAAGTTGTATAGTAACTCATTTTAGGAGTTATTGCCCTTGAAAGACAAAATTCAACAATTTTTGCAGATTTTGCTTTCTATCTTGAAAACCATAACAGATAGAAAGAAACTTTCAATGAATGATATGATCCTCATCACCAGACCTACACAAGTCTCTATTGGATTGGAAGTTGTGCGACAACTCCTTCAATTAGCTAATGACTTTGAATGCTCAGGAGTTTCTCCACATTAGCCTTGATATGGTAAAAAAGTCTATCTATAGGAACTAGAATAAGCCCTAGTTCAGAACTCCTAGAAGTGACCACCCCTCCCTTATTTGTTAGATACTTGGTCCAATGTTGAGACCCTACTCAGTTTACCTTCGGGAGTTTCTCCACATATGCCTTGATATGGTAAAAAGATTTAACTATAGGGACTAGAATAAGCCCTAGTCCAATACAATTTGACCCTAGGAACACATTGCAAAGTGACCACCCCTCCCTTATTTGTTGCACACATTGTTTTAGGTATTTTTGTCATATAGCTCTTCAACTGTTTCGGTATTATACATCCTCGGATTTCAAATGTTTGGCTTTGAGCGTTCCTGATGAAGGTAAATCCAGAAAAGCGCTTCGGATGCATGAAATTATTAAACGTGTTGTTTTCAATTTTTTTGTCCAATTTTGGGAACCTGCTCAGTCAACCACTGGACCAGTAGTTTCCCCAAATAGGCATTTTCATGGCGAAAAGTTTGTTAAAGTGACCATACCTTCCCTTATTGGAGGGGATAGACAGGGAGTCCCTGATTCCCACTTCCCTCCCCCAACTCTAACTCCCTTCTTACTCCCAAAAGAAAATCGGTCAAAAAAATATCCCAGAATATCCCTATCTTTCTCTCCCTCTTCTCCTTGTTCCCGCTCCCCTGTCCACCTCCTCTTATTGGTTACATATTTGGTCCATTTGTTTAGAACCTACTCGTCTATCCAATGAGTTTCCTAACATAAGCCTTTATATGGTAAAAGGGTCTACCTATAGAGACTAGAATAAGCCATAATCCAAAACCGTTAGACCCTAGGAAAACATTGCGAATAGTCTCAAAGTTACCTTCACTCCCTTATTTTTAGCTCACCGGGGCCCGAAGGCCCCATGTGAGCTTATGTCATCACTTGGCGTCCGTCGTCGTCTGTCGTCGTCGTCGTCTGTTGTCGTCTGTCGTCGTCTGTCGTCGTAAACTATTTCAAAAATCTTCTCCTCTGAAACTACTGGGCCAAATACCTTCAAACTTTAACTAAATGTTCCTTAGGGTATCTAGTTTATAAATTGTATCCGAAGTTTTGATCCATCGACAAACATGGCCGCCATGGCTAAAAATAGAACATAGGGGTCAAATGCAGTTTTTGGCTTATATCTCAAAAACTAAAACTTTTAGAGCAAATCTGAAATGGGGTAAAATTGTTCAATTGGTCAAGATCTATCAGCTCTGAAATTTTAAGACGAATCGAACAACCCATTGTTGGGTTGCTGCCACCTAATTGGTAGTTTTAACAAAATTTTGCAGTTTTTTTGTTATTATTTTGAATATTATTATAGATATATATATAAACTGTAAGCAGCAATAATGTTCAGCAAAGTAAGATCTACAAAAAAGTTAATATGACCATAATTGTCAATTGACCCCTTAAGGAGTTATTGCCCTTTAAAGACAATTTTACACAATTTGTTCATCAAGTTTGCTAACATTTAAAAATCTTCTCCTCTGAAACTACTGGGCCAAATACTTTCAAACTTTAACTAAATGTTCCTTAGGGTATCTAGTTTATAAATTGTATCCGAACTTTGTATCCATCGACAAACATGGCCGCCATGGCTAAAAATAGAACATAAGGGTCAAATGCAGTTTTTTGCTTATATCTCAAAAACTAAAGCTTTTAGAGCAAATGTGACATGGGGTAAAATTGTTTAATTGGTCAAGATCTATTGGCCCTGAAATTATCAGTCGAATCGAACAACCCATTGTTGAGTTGCTGCCACCGAATTGGTAGTTTTATCAAAATTTTGCAGTTTTTATACGACCGCAAAAACTAAAAATTTTTTGGTCGTATATTGGTATCACGTCGTCGTCGTCGTCGTCCGGCGTCGTCTGCGTCGTCCGAAGACAGATGGTTTCCGGATAATAACTTTAGTATAAGTAAATAGAAATCAATAAAATTTTAACACAAGGTTTATAACCACTAAAGGAAGGTTGAGATTGATTTTGGGGGTTATGGCCCCAACTGTTTAGGAATTAGGGGCCAAAAAAGGGGCCCAAATAAGCATTTTTGTAGTTTCCAGACAATAACTTGTGTTAAAGTGTATGAATCTCTCTGAAATTATACCACAAACTTCCATACAACAAAGGGATGGTTAGGATTGACTTTGGGGGGTTATGGCTCAAACCATTTAGTAATTAGGGGCAAAAAAGGGGAAAAACAAGGGTTTTCTGGTTAAAGGACAATTGAGACAATTTAAAAGCAGTGTAAGGGAGGTATTCCAATTCAAATTAAAGAACACTGTTTGATTACCTCCCTTACACTGCTTGTAAATTATGTATTAAGAAATTATGATTGTCTTGGGGTGAGTAGCTGTCAATTTATTTTTAGCAGTTACTATTAATTAATATTAATTTTAGCCATGACTATGTATGTCATTTTATATTTTAAAACTTTTATGAAGTATTTAAATGGGTAATTTTGGTTGCAAACTGCATTAGAGATTTGAATTGAGATACTGACCATATCTTGAGGGAAAGATTTTTTTTGGGGAATAAGGGAAAGGGGGGAGGTGAAAAAAATTGGAGGGGGGATAATTTTTCTCATTTCAGATTTCAGAAATTAAAAGAAAATTTCTTCAAATATTTTTTTTGGGGGGTTAATATTCAACAGCATAGTGTATTGCACAAAAGCAAAAAACCCGTGTAAAATAAAAAAAAATTGGTAAAAGGGGGGGGGGGGGGGGGTTCAATTCGCAACAGCATAGTGTATTGCACAAAAGCAATAAATTGAATATAAATTCAAATCATATAACCAATTTGAAGTTCTTTGACTACAGTTATTCTGTTTCAGAAACCTATTATGTGTCAAGAATTTAGTTACAATCCAAATTCAGACCTGTATCAAGCGTGAATATTGTGTCCATTTTGGCCCAACTTTTCAGGGTTGGACATCTGCGGTCGTATCCAGCTGCGCTCAGTGAAGCAATTTATTTGTTATTATTTTGAATATTATTATAGATATATATAAACTGTAAGCAGCAATAATGTTCAGCAAAGTAAGATCTACAAAAAAGTTAATATGACCAAAATTGTCAATTAACCCCTTAAGGAGTTATTGCCCTTTAAAGACAATTTTACACAATTTGTTCATCAAGTTTCCTAACATTTAAAAATCTTCTCCTCTGAAATACAGGTGAGCGATTCAGGCTCTTGAGAGCCTCTTGTTTACATGCCTGGTCTACCCCAGGAGTACCCCACATAGGCCTTTATATGATGAAAAGGTATATCTATATTGATTAGAATAAGCACTTGGCCAGAACTAGACCCTAGAAACACATTGCAAAAAGTCTAAAAGTGCCCCCCCCCTTCCATTATTGTCCGTCGTCTGGTATTAATAATTTTTGTGCCCCCGTCGTAACTAAGGGTCATTAAGTCTTACCCTTATGCGTCTGTACGTCCATCCGTACGTCCCAAAATTGGTTTCAGTTTGCCTGAACTAAATGTTATGAAACTTATACTAGTACACAATGCTTATTACCACAAAACACATATCAAGTTGGAATTGGGTGGCGTCACTTTTAACGTTCTAGAGTTATTCCCCTTTACAAATGGAAAAAATGCTGAATTTTTCGTTCCCGTTCTCTAACTTTAGTTTGCTTCAACCAAATGTTATGAAACCTATGCACAATGCTTAGTACCACAAAACACAGATCAAGTTTGAATTTTGGAGACGTCATTTTTACCGTTCTAGAGTTATGCTCCTTTACAAATAGAAAAAATGCTGAATTTTTCGTTTCCGTTCTCTTACGTAAGTTTGCCTCAACCAAATGTTATGAAACTTATACACAATGCTTATTACCACAAAACTCAGATCAAGTACAACTTTGGATAGCGTCACTTTAACCGTTCTTGAGTTATGTCCCTTTATTAATGTTATATGCAAGCGGGGCGTCATCTGTGTCCCATGCACATATTCCCCATTCATTTAAAGATCATCTCCTCTGAAACCACGGCAGATTTTAACCAATCTTATCAGGAATGGTGTATGGAAAGACGTCTAAAAACGAACCACTTTTGATTCTACATGGTTGATCAAGATGGTACAGTTGATGTGTACGTCAAGTAGACAAAACGAAAGATTTGAAGGTAATACAGATTTATATTCATAAGGTTTGAATTGGGTGTATGTAGGTTGAATTGGTCTGTACTTGAGGTACAGTTGTTGTGTACGTTGAAAGGTTTGATGTTAATAACCATTACTATTCATTAGGTTTTGGTGTATGCAGATTGAATTGGTGTGTACTTCAGGTAGAGTTGATCTGCACGTCAAGTAAACAAAGCCTCTCGCAAGTTTCGATAGTAATACCAATTAATGTTCATTAGGTTTGGATGTATGTAGATTGAATTGGTCTGTACTTTAGGTACAGTTGTTGTGTACGTCAGGTAGACAAAACCTGTCGAAAGTTTCTATAGTAATACACTATTATCATACTTCAAATTGGCTTAAAAATGCTAAACAAGTCTTTAACATATGAATGCCAAATTCTGTATATGTAATGCATGTTGTTATTATTGTTTTCATGTTATGTATATATTTTTATATTCGATCAGAAGCTCTCTCAAGCTTGTGTTGTAAAGTTTTATATATGCCGAATCATAATACAATTGTCTTATCTTATCTTATCTTGGTCAATCTTCTTACTAAAAATAGTTGTTTCAACTTTCAACATTTCCCGCTTTATAAATTTTATGGAGTTATCTCAATTATATATGTAAAGTCCAGAGAGAGTCTGAATGGCATTCATAGAATGGAAAAATGTGATCATAATGCTGTATAGAGTTTGATTAGAAATGCATCAAATAACACTTGTTAGATTTTTTATCACAGTATCTTTTACAAATTTACTATATGGATGGTAAGTTCTGATGAGAGAAAAACTAACAGTTATTTGGGAAATACTTTGTATAATTAATCATTCACTGCCATTTTGCACAGGCACAAAGCTATGTATATAAATATCAGTCGACCGGAAAATATCTCAAATGCTGTTTGTCAGTAACGTTGACATATATTCCAAATGAAAATAATTCAAATAAATGTTTTTAATAAAAAATAAATCAAAAATAAACTACATGGGGGTCATTCGGGGTACTCCCACTCAGGGGCACACAATGGGTATCCCGTCCACAAGAACCTGTGCCATTTCGCTGTGAAAAGACGAAATAAGCACAGCAGCAGCTTCTTCTTTTTCTTCGTTAATCATCAAAGGAAAATTCCATCACGCTGATGCTGTGTCATCAAGTGCAGGTGCTATACAAAGTGTGATCAACGAAAAATTGAAAAAATCTATGTACAAGTTAAAATGTGGCTGATGCAGGTTAAAAACATAGACATGATATATGATCTTTTACAGCATCACTGTGTCCCTGGTCTCCTGATGGAAGTGTGACAAGAGGTTTTCCTTAAAAGTGTCCGAGTCGATGTCTGTTACGATGTTTCCTGGAAGTTGGTTCCAGTCTCGGATTGATCGTGGATAGAAGCTATGTTCATATTCAGAGGTGTTGCACTGTGGTTGCATGATATTGACTGAGTGACTTTTTCGCGTTTTTCGGTTGTTAACAAGATAGTATTGTGGAATTTCGGTGGCTACTTGGCGGTATAGTATCTTCTGAAATTGGATTAAGCGGTTTACTGTTCTTCTGGTTTCATATGTTGGCCAATTCAAAGAGTGTAAGATTGTTGTCATTGAGCCAGGTAAGTAATTGTTACAAATCTTGCCGCTGTGTGTTGAATCATTTCTATCTTTTTGATGTCCTTTCAATGAGGGTCACATACTGAACTGATGTATTCTAGATGTGGTCCAACCAGTGAAATATAAGCATGTTGTTTGATATATGGTGGGCATCGATACACATTTTTTCTTACAAAATTAAGTTGTGACGCTTTATTTATATTGGATGTAATGTGGTGGTTCCAATTGAGCTTGCTGTCCGGATTCACTCCTAAGTATATGTTATGTTCTTTAACTGCAAGATTTGTTCTATGTAAAAAGTATGGTCTTTCAATTATGTTTCGGATTCTATGGAGTACGAAGACTAGGGTACATGTATTTTATTGTGACATGTGTGATGTACATGTAAGTTTACATAGACAGGGAGAAGATATTTTTGATGTATGTTTTAATTGGTATTAATAAAGCGTATTGTTTAATATTCTGTATTTTTTTTATGAAAGTCTTATTATGTAGGAAACAGTAACTGTGTGAAATAACTTGTACTATATTACTTGTAATGATTGTAGTCTGAAACATATTCATAATTGAAGCAAATAAGTTTTAATTAACATTTAATTAAGTAAAGTTAGAACAATTACAATATTATGATTTTCTAGAAATATTGAATTACTGTCATTTGAATATTTGATAAACTATTTGAAGTTCATGTTATAATTTACCAGTTCATAGTAATAATCCACTGAATATTCCAACTGAATGTCTTGTATTTTTGTGATGATCCAATTGTAGCAACTGTAGTAGATCGTAGTAAATCTCGTAGTAAATCCACGTACCTTGCTTGAATTTTATGAATGAAATGTACTGACATGCGCAGTGGAACCCATGTGTCACTTGGGACGATTTTTCAATAAAACACTATTTTTACGTTTCTGCAACTGTTTTCAAATACTCTTTGTAATTCCTTTTAGTATTTGTAGTCAGCGTCTTCAATGTTTTGCAGATGTTAATGCTCACTATCCTTGATATTTGTCATTTGTCGCAGGTGACACACATAACTTTTGGCAATGTTGTTTACGTATTGTGACTTCCGGTGAAGTTTTATTGGTGTATTTTTAGCTACTATAGAATTTTTTTTAGTACCATGCAAAATTTGTTTATTATATGACTGTTACTAAAATTGTATATCATTATGATTTTTGTAATTTATTTGAGAATTCAAATATTTCGTTGGACAGCAAGCGCGCGATCCAACAATTTCCAACTTTGCCAACAATCCAACATTGACGTAATTTCGACGCTTGTTCGTCAGTTCTGCTTAAACTTTTGGTTAATACAGTTAGTATTTTATTTTGCTCGTAATTTATTTTATTCAAATGGTTAATTTTCTTACAAACTTCATTTTTTTAAAGGTTAAACTGTAAAGGAAAATAGTAAATTTAGCGTTTTCAAAGTTAAAAGGAATATTTCATTTTAGCTGACTCTTTGGAGCCGGACTCCTATAATTTTGATCATTTGCTTAAAGTAGTTTATTCTTTTGGTAAATTTAGGAAAGTTCTTAAAACTGTTTTAGAATATCTTTTGGGTTAATTATCGTATTATTGCTGGCAAAGCTTTATTTCTAGTTTATCTTTTAAAGTTAGGATTATTGAAATTGTTCATTGTATTTCATGTTACTGTTAACGTTTGTCTTTTTCTAATAAATAAAAATTAAATAGGAAAACATTAGGCAATTAAGGGATAATTTCCTAAAGGTCTGGAAATTATAATAAACAAAACAGTTTATTTAAGGTATAAATTGTATTTTATTGTTAGTTTTTCAGGAAAGGTTCTGAATATAACTAATGATAATAAACATTTTTTTTATATAACTGGTGAGGTATCAGTTATTACTTTTTACAAAACTGTCAGAAAGAGGTATTCTGACTAAATTCACTTGAAATTAGTATTTTCTGTAAGGGTAATTTATTTTCTTAGTAATATAGCAGGACTCAGCCTTTTAAGTATTTTTCTGACACACCAACATACAACTATATTGGTAATAGCAAGTTTTATTTTTTATTAGAAATGCACGGCCAAAGTTATCCTGCAATCTTTAAAATTATAATAAGTATCTCTTGAGTGTAGAGATAAATTAATAAGTATCTCTAGAGTGTAGAGATAAAATATTACATGTATACTGAATAGATTCTTGTCATATATAATCTAAAAGTCTGTAATTTAAGTATCTTACTACTTAAAATTGTTGTTGTTTATCTTGAATATCAATGAAAATATCTGAGTCTTGAAATGAATAAAATATAGAAACTTATTAATGTGACTTTTAGCAAATGCCTATATTATACTGACCAGATCATATCTTGTCATACTGACTTAGCAATTTACAAACTACTCATAATTTTGAGTAAAACTTTTGGGTCAAGCATTTCAAGCCCCTGCCCGCTACAATATCATTTCTTTGGATTGAATGACATTTTCCAATTAATAGACAACCTTTCTAAGCCAGTTAGGTCTTTCTGTAGAATTTCTGTGTCGTTTTGGGATTTGATGCTACGGTATATAAACAGCAATTGCGAAGAGTCTTATGCTGTTACCAGTTGTTAATTCATCTCCTATGTCATTAATGTACAAGAGAAATAGTAGCAGACCTAAAACAGTGCCTTGAGGAACTCTTGATCGTACTGCTGCGGGTTGTGATATGCACTAATCTAGAAGGACAGTTTGTGTTCTGTTTTGGAGCTAGTTTCTATCCAATTGACTATTAACTTGTCAATACTATTATGTGTTGGTTTGTGTTCTAGGTGGCGGTGAGGCACGGTGTCAAATGCCTTAATGAAATCCAATATTAGTATATCTGCTTGTCTTTTCTGATCTCTTATTTTCACTAGGTCTTCAACAGTGTTTATAAGTTGTTGTTCACACAAGTGGTTCTTTCTGAATCCATACTGGTATGATGACAGGAGTATATATCCATCTAGATTGTCCATGATTCTACTAAAGATGACGTATTCGATAATTTTGAATGGGACAGACGTAAGAGAAACAGGTCGGTAGTTTGCTGAGTCTGTTATATCTCCCTTTTTAAAAATCGGGATAAGCCAATCAGATGGTACAGTTCCTGTTTTTATTGGTTTGTTGTATAGTATCTCTAAGTATGGAGCAGTATGTGCTGCTGCTTCTATCAGGATTCTGCATGGTATCAATTCAAGCCCTGTAGCTTTGTTTAGGTTAATGTTTTTCAGCTGTTTGACAATTCCTGGTTTTGTCATATTTATATGGGCTTCAAGTTTTGTTTCAGTTGGTTTAGATATCTTTGGTAGCCTAAATTCTATGTCTATGTAGTACTTTATAGCTATGTACTGGTTAAAATCAATATCTGGGAATTGCTGATTCGTACTGCTAATTCAAGATGTTAGCTTTTCTTCCACATGTATGATTTCTTTACCATCCTTTTTAAGCATACTGATGTTGCTACTGTCTTTTTGCATACATTTTATATAAGACCAAAATGTCTTTGTTGTTGTAAATACTTATTCTCTGCAACTGTCTGTATGGGATTTTGGCGGTTCTTCTTGTGTTATGATATCTTTAACATATTTGTCATGATCGTTCTGAAGTTGTTCTCTCACTTTTTGTCTGTAAAGATTAAAATCTATCTAGTGTAACTGTTGTTTTTTGTTTTTTGTTTTTTGTTTTTTTGCTTTGTTGTAAAGTCTATGTTTCTTTCTTATCATCTGCTTAATTGTTATTGTCATCCAGAGAAGGTTCCATCTCGTTGTAGTCTGTTTCGAGGGTATGATTCTCTCAATTGTTTCCGTTACTAAATGTCTAAAATTTGTCTATGATGTTTCAACGTCTTCTTTAAACTGGTCGAACTTTGATTCTAGGTCTGATCTTATTCCTTCCGTGTTCCCTTTGTTATACAAATATATTTTCCTTGGTGGTTTTTATGAATTTTTGCCTTTGTATTTACGGTTATCTTAACAATGGTATAGCCTCTTATTCCTGGTTCCTCTTCTATTTTCTGTATTAGATTTGGGTTGTTGGTAAAACATAAATCTAGAATATTCTTTTCTCTTGTGGGTTCTGTTACAACTTGTTCAATGTTGTGGTCGCTCATTATGTCAAGCATCTTTTGGTTTATATTTGTACCATATTTAGGTGATGATATGATTGTTCCGTTTTCCCCAGTTGATCCTAGGGAGATTGAAGTCGCCCATCAATATAATATTGTTGCTGTTAGTATCGATCTTACTGAGTGATTCCTCAAGACTTTCAATTTCTTCTAGGGTGTCTTTTGAATTTCTGTAGAATGATCCAATGTAGAGGTTCTTAATTCCTTCGATCTGTACTTTAGTCCATATAATCTCACATTCTGTTCTGAGATTTGTTTGTCCGATGCCTATGAGTGTAGTCTTGCTGGCAATTATATAAAGTTTTCAAATCTTATTAATGTTTAAGGGTAACAATGAATTGTTTGGTTATATATTTGGTTGCTTTTATGTCGCACTGTCACGCATGTGGACTGTGATCAGATGTGTTTAGCCTACACTGTTAATAAGCGAAGCATATACAGAACAGTCATGACAGTTTAACACCGGAATTTCGATTCAAAAGAATTCTTGAAATTTAATAGCATCTTTTGCTTTGATTGAAAACGTACAACATGTTCATGAGAGGCATTCAACGAAAAATACCAGCCGAAGGAAGGTAACATTTCATTCGCCTAGATGTTCCCAAACTCAATATGATACATCAGATTATTTATAGTGAACATTTAAAGGGATGGGTATGCGAATCTTCAATTCCATTATTCTTTTGCCATTAAGATATAATTTATCACAGCCGCATTAAATAAATCGAACAAATGGATAAGCTTTACAAAAAGAATATATCATATGTATCTACAATTTGGTAAATACCATAACAGAGAACGTACAAACATATATCTACAATTTGATAAATAATAATTTAGAGAATGTACAAAAATATATATACAATTTTGTAAACAACATTACAGAAAAAGTACAAACATATATCTACAATTTGATAGAGAGCATTATGGCAAACATACACACATACATCTACAATTTGATAAATAACATTATAGAGAATGTACAAACATATATCTATATATTGATAAATAACATTATAGAGAATGTAAAAACATTTATTTCTTACGCAGCAAAAATACTGCAATCTGATTGGTTAATTACCCCGGTGTAAATAACACCCCACTCTTGTTCACCCTGGGATAAATAAAATTTGGCCAATATAAAGAAGAAAAAAAAAAAAAAAAATATGACAAAAAAAAAAATAAAATAAAAAAATAAAAAAATAAAAAATAAATAAATTTGAAGACAAAAATTGAAAAAAAAAAAAAAAAAAATGAAAATGTTTTTTCCCCTGAAAATTCAAAAGAACTCAAAAATTTTCCGAATTTTCCCAAAAATAAAGAAAAAAAGTATTTGACAATGCGCAGCAACATCGACGTTGAAATGATGTTACACTGGAAATTTTTTATTACCATTTTTCAATTTTACATCCTGGTTTAAAAATGAGTAAAGGATTTGTTCATAAGAAATAAATTCGTTATCTTGGTGAAAATTTTCAACAACAGTGTAAAATTCTGTACACCCCTTATTACACCAAGATAACTAATAGTATCTACAATTTTGCAAATAACATAAAACATGTTACAAACATATATCTATATATTGGTAATTAACATTGCAGAGAACGTACACACATATATCTTCATAGTGGTAAATAGTGTTATAGAGAATTTATCAACATATATCTACAATTTGGCAAATAATATAACAGAGAACGTACACACATACATGTATATCTACGTATTGGTAAATAACATTATAGAGAATGTACAAACAAATATCTGCATATTGGTAAATAACACTTCAGAGAACGTACAAACATATATCTACGATTTGGTAAAAAACATTACAGAGAACATACAAACATATATCTACGTATTGGTAAATAACATTACAGAGAACGTACAAACATATATCTACAATTTGGTAAACACAATTGCAGAGAGCGAACAAACCTATTATAGGATTAAACGCCTTTCTAAAGGAACTTATTGGTGTATAAACTGGATGAATTCACTCCAAAGGACTTTTATGATATGTTTGTGAGTGACTTGGTCCAGTTTATACACCAATAAATTCCTTTAAAAAGGCGTTTAATCCTTACAATACTTTAAAATTGGAGATACTTAATTTAATTTCCCCACCAGTAACCGCTATCACGCGTAAATTGTATATTCGTGTCATTGAATTGGCCTGGAACATGAATATATTTTTGGTTAACGCAAACAAAATGTATTCCATGAAATTGTCTTTCTGATAAAAAGAAACTACTAAAATATCTTATTATCATTTAAATGAATGTTTTATGTTTATTATGTAATTTAATGACGAACGCAAAGTGAAAATATATATTTTTAACGTCGAGCTGGTTTGTGTAATCATCGGCGCCATCTTGTTTACATTGGTTACAAAAAGTAGTTCTGTCCTCGTCGTCTATCGAACGAAAAATAAATACCTTCAAGAGCAAATACGGGAAGCTCTCTCGACCAATCATATAAACGTATTCCCTGAAATGCAAGTCCTGGATCTTGATATCTATATCTTTAACGGAAAGCTTCATACCAAAATCTACATATTGGTAAATAATATTACAGAGAAGAAACACACATATATCTACAATTTGGTAAAAAACATTACAGAGAACATACAAACATATATCTACATATTGATAAATAACATTACAGAGAACGTGCAAACATATATCTACAATTCGGTAAATAACATTACAAAGAACATACAAACATATATCTACAATTTGGTAAAAAGTAAAATCACAAAAATACTGAACTCTGAGGAAAATTCAAAAAGAAAAGTCCCTTATCAAATAGCAAAATCAAAAGCTCAAACACATCAAACGAATGGATAACAACTGCCATATGTACAAAACATTATAGAGAACATACAAATATATATCTACATATTGGTAAAAAAACATTACAGAGAACGAACAAACATATATCTAAAATTTTGTAAAAAACATTACAGAGAACATACAAACATATATCTACATATTGGTAAATAGCACTACAGAGAACGTGCAAAGATATATCTACGTATTGGTAAATAACATTACAGAGAACGTAGAAACATATATCTACAATTTGGTAAAAAACATTACAAAGAACATACAAACATATATCTACAATTTGGAAAAAAACATTATAGAGAACATACAAACATACATCTACGTTTTGGTAAATAACATTACAGAGAACGTACAAACATATATTTACAATTTGGTAAACACGATTGCAGAGAGCGAACAAACCTTTTATAGGATTAAACGCCTTTCTAAAGGAACTTATTGATGAATTCACTCACAAACAAATAAAAGTCCAAAGGACTTTTATGATATATTTGTGAGTGACTTGGTCCAGTTTATACACCAATAAATTCCTTTAAAAAGACGGTTAATCCTTACAATACTTTAAAATTGGAGATGCTTAATTTAATTTCCCCACCAGTAACCGCTATCACGCGTAAATTGTATATTCGTGTCATTGAATTGGCCTGGAACATGAATATATTTTTGGTTAACGCAAACAAAATGTATTCCATGAAATTGTCTTTCTGATAAAAAATAAACTACTAAAATATCTAATTATCATTTAAATGAATGTTTTATGTTTATTATGTAATTTAATGACGAACGCAAAGTGAAAAAAATATATGTTTAACGTCGAGCTGGTTTGTGTAATCATCGACGCCATCTTGTTTACATTGATTACAAAAAGTAGTTCCGTCAACGTCGTCTATCGAAAAATAAATAACTTCAAGAGCAACTACAGGAAGCTCTCTCGACCAATCATATAAAAGTATTCCCTGATATGCAAGTCCTGGATCTTGATATCTATATCTTTAACGGAAAGCTTCATACCAAAATTTACGATAAAAGATATGATTTTTTATTTCCTATTGTTAATAATCCATTTTTAAATGGTGACGTTCCCTTGTCACCATCTTATAGTGTTTATATATCTCAATTTGTTCGATTCGCTCGTGTATGTAACAACGTAATTGGTTTTAACGAAAGAACTCTATGTATGACTGAAAAATTATTACACCAGAGTTTTGATATCACAAACTAGTCAAAATATTTACTTAATTTTATCATCAGTACAAGGACATCATTTGTAAACAAAAATCTACATGTAGACATCTAATTCGTTCAGGTATTTCACATCCAATCTTTTATGGTAATATTCTATACAACACACAAAAATGTCGTCATTCACCTCAAAAGCTAACCAAACCTTTAAACAGACTTATTCAGAAGGGATATAGTTACGATACTGTTATCAGCTCATTAAAGATGGCATATTTTGGAATTAATATTGATTCACTCATAGCGTCTTTGCATCGGAAATAAACACATTTATTCTAAAACCAGTTGTTGGCATGATACGGGTTATGTTCTTCTCATATATTCTATGATGGTATGATATTACCCATAACGGGAGGAATGGTGCTTGATTTTCCACCGGGTGAAGGATTTTCACGCTGTGTTGAAGACCCATTGGTGGCCTTGGGCTGTTATTTGCTCTTTGGTCGGGTTGTTGTCTCTTTGACACATACCCCATTCCCATTCTCAATTTTAAATCATATGAGAATTATATCTACATAATGGTAAATAACATTGCAGAGAACGTATAAACATATATCTACAATTTTGTGAATGATATGACAACGAAGGTAAACAAATATATATCATTGTGCATACATCCTAACAGTGATGAAATATGAACGAAATCCATCTGGAAACTGGAAATTTATGAAAATATTATCCTTCTAACCAATATGTAACATCCATTATACTTCTTCATAGAATTTTTAAACTTAAATGAATATGCCACTAAAGATGAGATGCGGTTAGATCACACACGTGCTGATAAGACAACTGCTAATTTTGTACCATAAATCAGGTAGATTAAATGAAGTTGATTCCCTTTGTACATTAACTTTTTTTAATTAGAAATATTATCGTGTTTGTTTTATTATCTAAACTAAGATTACAGGTAGAAACTATACGAATAACTATTTGAGATCATAGGCATTTACAAGTAGTATTTCAAAACTCATTCATATATAAATGCACTATTTAAAAAAAATGTTTTTTTTGTGTATTTCACTATGATATTACACCAATTACTCTGGAAAGCCATAATGTATTAGTATAATCCAAAGTAAAATCATGTAATTCAGCTTGAAAACATTTTTCTTATAGTGAGAAGTTGATTTATTTGTTTTTTTTTAATAAATTAAGACAGTTGTATTTCGTTTTTTTATATAAAATAATATAATTCACATAATGCAAAATAAACATTTAAATAATTAAGGAAGGGTGGAGTCTTTTTACAATTTAACCTTCTTCCTTTTTGTTTTGGTAAATCATAATAAATGTAAGATATCCTATTACATTTTATGGCATCATGGATTCAATATGCTTATAATTTGCATCAATTTATGCGATTGTTACTTATTTCCATTAGATACAATCAGATCATGGAGACATATTTTCCTAATTGATGCAGGAGGAATTTAAAAAAAAAGTTTGATATACATCATGTCAGTACCTTAGCAATGAATACTAAGCTGATAAAACACTCGGGGACTAGCAGTTTACCAACAGATGTATCAACCAAGTCCTATTAATAAAAATGTATGTAACGCATTGTGTCATTAAATAAGGCAAGGTTTGTTTGATGAGCAAAATTACCTCGTTGCTGTAAATTTTTGATCTAATTTGGTGCAATATCGAAGTAAAATACTTTTATCGATTATCTTCTTCATGAAAATGTACTACACAAAGATAAGTCGCCCCTTTAATTTCTGTCAAACATTCTTCACGGTACACTTTTATTTTTGGATGTTGAAAATGCAACATTCGAAATATTTCAATATGGAGTTGTCTATTACAATAAATGCCTTCGATTTATTTATTCAAAAAATGTCTAGTATGTCTTTACCCGGAACAACGTTATAGAATATTCTTTGGGTGTTTAACATAACGTTCTCACATATGTTGTAACATCGAGTTATACAATAGTTGACATACAAATCTTTACAATAGGGATAACAGACAAAGAGGGGCGAACAATACCAGAGGGACATTCAAACTCATATGTCGAAAATAAACAGACAACGTCATGGCTAAAAAAGAAAAAGACCAATAGACAAATAATATTACACAAAACACAACATAGAAAACTAAAAACTGAGCAACACAAAACCCACCAAAAACTGGGGGTGATCTCATGTGATTCGGAAGGGTATGCAGATCCTGCTCCACATGTGGCACCCGTCGTGTTGCTCATGTTATTACAAACCCGGTAATAAGTCTTATTCGGTAGGTCACATTCGGGAAAAGGGTACGGGATTGTGGTTACGACATTAGGAACATATCCGTTGTCATCTGTGAAACGGATATTCCATAACGGTAAACCAACTCGTGATGGCGTCTTTGAAACTTACGAAGGGATGACTTCATCTTTTGGAACTCTTGATTTAATAGCTTCATTGTGAGCAGCAACCCTCTATGAAGGAAATCATGATAGGAAATACAAGCCCTGGAATATCGTATCAACTGGGAGATATATACTCCGTATTCAGGCGCTGCTGGAATGTTGCTACATAGAAATGGAAAGTTCACAGTTGGGAAGCTGAAATCATCTCTTTTGTCGTAAAGTTTTGTTTTTCAACATACTGATCACAATGATATAATGTTAACAATATTAATGGTTTCAAACAGCTATTGTCACAGCGTGTCGATTTATAATGGCTATCTTTAACATAATGAAAAAATATATTTGTTTTTATACTGAAGCAACTCTAGCGAGGTAAAGTACTGTCTGTGATTGTGAGTACGGATTCCATACACATAGAAGACCATGCAATCATACTATAATGTTCTCAAACTTCATCGGGAAAAAAGAGTGAAAATTAGTTAAATAGAGGGCCTTTCGTGTGACAGAAGACGATCGACCTCAAAATGTTTAGGTACTAGGTTCACGATGTTTAGTATAACACACTTTATCTTTGTTTGGCAAACATACAAAAAACCATAAAGCAGCATAAATAAAAAAAAAAAAAAAAACAAAAACAATTCATCATTTAATTTATTTCATACAAATTTAAAACTACATTTGAATATTTGTGCGTAATATTTTCCATAACTGAATACAAATAACTTTAGGAAATCTAGAAAGCAACATTCAGTCTCAAACAAAAGACAGGTGTCTGTTCAATCTGTAAAGTTCACATTACACCGAGTAATGTAAGTTGTTAATATAGTTGTCATACGTGTTCACCGTCGTAGCAATATACGAATCAAACAATGAGAAACAAATTGTGAGAAATTTCAGCTGGCGCTGACATAATTGTATTTGATCTCTGTCCTTTCACAGTGTCACACCAATTGTAGAAAATACTTAACATTTGATAGTTGTTTGATGTAGCCAGACAGACAATCCATTGAAATAACATGAAAGCACTTACAGACGGAAATGATTTAAGTATTCATCCTAATGAATGACAAAATCGAATTTAATATGATGCATAAAAGTAAAGTACTGAGTTCATATATTTTAATTTAAAGTTTTAACAATATAGAAACCAAAGATTGTATTTGGTATCTGAAATATTGAAGAGCTTGGTAGTATTGTAATATTACAATGTATACCCGACTACGATAGAGTCTTCAACAATATCGAATAGTCAATTAAATACGCCCAACTCTACATCGAACCCAGTTAGGCAAGTTGTAAAATGTTTAACATACACTACAATGGATCTGTCATCAATACCAAATACTTATTATTTAATTTGACAAATGAAATTGTTTTGCAAGATACATTGTATACACGTACGTATTTCTAATTTACTAAAAACAAGGTATTAAATAAAACTGGAAATCAACATCAAGTTTAGAAAACCTCCATTTCTTCTTACCGCTTAATCCTATGATGTTAGTAAGATTATTTTTTAATTTGATGTTACTATCATTTTTGCTTTTTAGTTGATTTTTTCATATTCAACCTATTTATTATGATTTAAAGACATATTGTGCATTATAACTTACATTAAGAAATAAATTGCAAACACTTGATAGAATGGTTAAACCTTTTCCTGTTATGTAAACATGAAAACTTGGGAACTAAGCTTATTCCATGCATGCATGGACGAAGGCAATTTATGTTAACTTAGTCCATGCTTGCATGGACTAACACAACAGACTTAGTCCATGCATGCATGAGCTAAACTAACTTTACATAGACATTTGAAATTATTCAATGATTCAAGTAGACTTAATCCATGCAAGCATGGACTAAGTTAACATTAGTTGCTTTCGTCCATGCATGCATGGAGTAAAATGTTCTCAAGTTTTCATGTTTACATAACAGGAAAAGGTTTAGTCATACTATCGAGTGTTTTCAATTTATTTCTTAAGGTACAATATGTCTTTAAAGCATAATAAATAGGTTGAATATGAAAAAAATCAACAAAGAAGAAAAAAATGATAGCAACATCAAATTAAAAAATCATCTTACTAACATCATGAAATAAAGCGGTAAGAAGTAATGCAGGTTTTCTAAACTATATGCTGATTTCCAGTTTTATTTAATACCTTGTTTAAAACGATTACAAGAATTTCATGACAGCGATAGTAGGAATGAATTACGTTTTCTGTTTTTTGTCTCCGTCCATTTATTCAATCCCGTATCAGGTTAAAGTTTAGGTTGGTAGTTACTTATTATATAGCTGTGGAAACAAAAAAACTTACAATGTAGGACAACTGTTTACATTTTTGTACTTTATATATTGTTGGGCAGTTATCGATTCTGGTCATATTTACACTGTTCACTGAACATCGAAATGTCGTAGTTTGCAATTAGTACATTCTCAAGTTGAGGTTGGTGGTTTCAAAGGTTTACCATGAATTTGGGGTCACAAAATTTTGAAACTTACTATGTTGTGTTTTGTATACTTTTATATGTCGTTTGGTCGCTTTTTGTTTTTGCCATCCCTTTGTCAATTTGTTTTCGACTTTTGAATATCTCTTTGATATCGTTTGCTTCTCTTTCAGTACATATGGTCATTGTTAGTATCACTTTTAAATATTTGACAAATTATAATGTTGACGTTTGCTTCGATGTTTACTGGACATTTACTTATGATAGTGATATGGAGAGAGGACATATCCCTGGAGTTCTACACAAATCTGAATGTTCATGTAGATTTATCTTCCTTGTTTAATCTCTGCTCCTTCAATATATTCATTAATTTAAAAACAAACTGAAAGCTGAAAGTAACAGACAACAGACACTTACAGATCAATTATTTCAGTGTGTTACCTTACCTTACGTCAAAATCAAAGCAATGCATGACAAACTTCTGTCGAATTAAATAGCAGCATAAACAAATTTGTATAATAGTGTTAAAAAGCTGTAAGAAAATTGACTGGCAGTTTCTTGTCTTTCAAACTAGTAATGACAGTTAACAGTTTCAGAAATTATTGACTGGTGAATGGATTAAAGAATGAAATAGCACAAATATGTCATTGTTGTTATAGGGTCAAAATATACTTAGGTATACTATTATACGTGTATTCTCTACTCATCTTATGTTTGTAGTGCCTTATATAACATTATCACGCGAGGTGAAGCTGAGTGCAATAGTCGGTATCGAAGGGAAAACACACTTGATGTTATCTTCATACCAGTAATTAAGTTTTTTAGTATAAAAAGAAATTTAAATGCAGTATCTGGAAAACACAATAGTCCCATTTAGAGGCCAAGGTGGATCTTAAAGAAGTAATGCTTGTCCTTGTGTTATTCGTAAGTATCTTATTTACAGTACACCAAAAGCAGAGATCATTATATTAACATTTTCATACATGTAACATGTGTAATTACCTGCAACTAAAAATATTTTACAGTCACGCCAAAGTATTTTCACACGAGAAAGACGACAACAGACTAGAACTATTCATTTGTTATGCATTAACCTTTACATAATAAAATATTGTTCTGCCATCAACTGATCAATTTGTATAAGTTTATCTCTAATCCACCTTCCATAAATAGTCCCAATAATTTGTTTATTATAGCTTTTCCTTGAAACTACTATCATATCCCTGCAGATTAATAAAACATTGATGCATAATGTAGACATATTACACAAGTTGCTTTCTTAAAAAAAAGAAAGATATCCTGTTTGGTTTGAGAGATCAGATGATTGATAAATAAAGATGGATGATTTAACCAAGTTTTGTATATAAGATGAACATCACGGAAATAGATTAGAAATGAAACTGCTATTTCATCTTGGGCATACTCTTGTAAAAGTTAAACTATACTTCTTTATTATGAAAATCTCTTAAATTCTCGACATGCTCATGAATCTTACACTTCCCTTATATGAACTGAATACAACAGATACGCAGAAGGTAACTCTATACAATATACCAGACTTTTTAGTCTGATACCGACTATTTGAATCATAAACTAACAAATTAATACGTGTACATCCACCAAACAACGCACATGACTAGAAGACATCTACAGTGCAACATACAGTCTTCACCAGTAGCATGTCGTCTATGCAATATAACAAGCTCTACATCCAAACAAGTCGAACAAGTTTTGAACAGATTTAACAGGATTAATCAATGAGTGTCATCAATACCAAATACTTATTGTAAAGTGGTTTTACCGGATACATTGTAATCACTGAGTCACTACGAAAGCTACAAGGATACAATGAAAGTGTGATATATTGTAAATATCGGCCATATCAGGTCCTACGGGAATGTGCTTTGTTTAACTATGAAATTAGTATATTTTTTTCCAACATCGTGGATATAAACGCAGAGAAACAGATAACAGGAAATTACATCTGATGCGGAAATAATTGTTTACATTTGATTTTAATAAAATGCACTTCAACAATTTCAATGGTCGTATGACTTTTGACGTGACTGGTATTTATGTATCCCGCCATAAGGTTTTTGACTTTTTGACTTTGGACATGTATGGTGCAAATGGGTCCTGATGTGCGATTCGGACACAGAGGGTTGATACCATTTTGTTTCTTTTTTGTTTACCCTCGTATTTATATTTGCATAATTTTTTATCTATCGTGAACGTATATTCTATATACAGTATGTAATATCAACGTCAAAAAACTGTTTTTACATCATTGTCAAATGTATTATCTACACCTTTTTGTTGGCGTCTTTGTTTAATTAATGTATATAGAAATAAGAAGATGTAATATTAGTGCCAGTGAGATAACTCTCCATCCAAGTCACAATGTGTAAAAAGTAAACAATTATAGGTCAAAGTACGGCCTTCAACACGGAGCCTTGGCTCACACCAAACAGCAAGCTTTAAAAGGCCCCAAAATGTTTGTTTGAATTTTAAGTTAGTTGTGTTGTATGGCTGTTATGTATGTTGGCTGCTAGATCTTAATTATGGTCACATTACCTTATTTGTTTAACGGCTTCTTTGTCAATATACTATCAACTACAAACCCTTTTTCGTTGCCGTATTTGTTAGATTTATTTGTATATTAAAATAAGAAGATGCGGTGTAATTGCCAATGAGACAACTCTCCAAAAAAGACCAAATGACATAGATGATAACAACTATAGGTCACCGTACGGTCTTCAAGAATGAGTAAAACTCATGTTTGCTTGAATTGTTTTAGTCAGTTGTGATGTATGTTTACATAATGTTGGCTGCTGGATCCCAATTATTGTCACATTTACCTAGTATGTCTGTTTGGGTTGCTCACCCAATTTTGTCAATATAAAGGAACTATAAACAATTGTCATACAATTGGGAGGGTTAGCTAGCTATAAAACAAGTTTTAATTCACAATTTTTTTTCGGATAATGCCTGTCTCTAGTCAAGAATATGGCAGTTATTTTTCACTTGTTCTGTTAGTTAACAGTGTTTGATCTTGTCAGTTTTTATGGACTTCAACTTTATGAGTTTACCTTGGAGTTCGGTGTTTTCTTATACCTTTTTCACAACAATTGTAGAAAATACTAGCACTTTAATAGTTGTGAGGTCCAGATATAAAAGAAAACGACTTGACAAACACTCGATTAGAACAACGAGATATTACTTATAGACGGAAACGTTATTTGTATATCTACTAATGATTTATCAAAATATAATTCAATGATGATACATAAAGCTATAGTATTGAGTTCAGATAAACAAACTGATTCTTTAACAAAGCTGAAACTAAAGATTATATTTGCTATCTGAAATAATGAAGACCTTGATATCGTTGTGAAATTCGTGTGTATGCCCGACTACGATAGCAGTGGAGTGTTATGCTTTATGTTATGTGACTCCGTCCGTCGGATTTTGTTGGAGGTAGTTTCTCACATCAACTTAAATGAAAGAGCCATTGTTTATTTAATTGCGAACTGTATATGTTATATGGCATTTTAGTTCCACTAGTGCATAATTCACTAAACATGGACATGTGATTGTTTGCAATTAGTACATTCTCATGTTAGATTTTTGGTTAAGATAGATCGTCATGGAGTGTTTAGACACAAACTGGAAATTGAATGCATATGTTCTTTGTGAGATGAACTTTCAAAATTTTATGACAAATCAAAAGATTGACGTTGTTTTCACGGGTAAGTATAGCCGGATATAGGATAGTGCTATGAAACAATGTACTATGCAGAGCTGTTCATTCATTTCTTTTAGAATGTCAATGTTCCCGTAGATTTGTCTTTCTTTTTTAAACATTACTCCTGCTAAGTTATCTATTAATTAAATAATACTTAAAATTGACGACAACAGACATTTTATCAATTATTTCAATGTCTTACCCTAATATGTGGAAAAGTCCAACAACACGAAGAGTGAATGACGTATGCTTCAGATTATTAACAAATAGTATTAAAAAGTTCGGAATATATGGCTTCACCACAATTTATCGGGTTAATTGTCTTTGAAATAGTAATAGTTTAAACGGCAAATAGTCTGTTAACGGATTATGGAATGTAATAGCACAAATGATTCATTCTTTTCTACATAAAAAAACAAACAGATATAGGTATACTTTTAAGTTGCTATCGTAAAAAAAAAAAACAAAAAGAAATGCAATCGTGAACCTGATTGTCTGTTTGGTTTGAAAGATCAGATAATTGATATTAAAGTTGCATGATCTTAACTCATGTTTGTCTAAAAGACACACCTGAGATGGATGCTTAATGTAGCTGCTGTTTAATGTGGGACATGTTTTTCAGGTGTTTATGTTTTTTTATGTTTATTTTGTAGTATGCACATTATGTAACACATCTTTAATGGTTTATAGGACAATAAAGTATTTGAATTAAAATGTAAAACAAATTCTGGAGTGGACAGTGAATTAAGTACATTTGGACGGAGAATCAAATTCTTCTAATGCAAATAAGGATTGCCTTTGTTGTTATATTTGTGTATTCCTTTCAAAGAAAAAAAAAGCAGATATAATTACTCTTTTCTGTATGTTTTTATGTGAAGATTTAGCAAATGCTGTAATTGTTACCGCAAATGCAATATTTTTTTATCGCACATACACCAAATACTTTTTAAGAATGACTTTATGTCAGCCGATTTGATTTGTTACGACATACTGCAAAAAGCGAAACACATTCGATTAAACTTCATTTCAATATTGAAATTAAAACGTAATGTTAAAAATATAATTTGAAATACTGAATATTGCATTTGCAGTTTTAGATAATACATTAGTTTGCAATATTTGTGTGCTTTTGCTTGATAAAAATTCTGTTTATACATAATACACATTATAAGCTTGAAACGTTGTACACATGTTTATTTTCAAATAATATGTTTGAAATATACGATTTTGATCAATATGTCATGGTTCAATGAACACGGAATGTTCTTACGGACACACATTCATCTTTAATTGTTAAATCAGTGTTATAATCATTATATTATATATTGCATCAATAATTTAGGTGAACATTATAAGTGAACCGATCAGCAAAATTTTACACCTCAAACATGAGAAAACTTGAATAAAAATGTATGTGTATGTATGTTTGGTAATATAAGGTACTTGTTGAATGCTTACAAGAAATGTATTGGCCCCAGGTTTTAAACAGGTACTACAATGATAATATTTTTATAGAAATAACTACTTGATAATTGATTCTTTTTGAATTTATGTACATTATAAAAGTTCAATTGTGAATATAGAAATAAGAAGATGTGGTTTGATTGCCAATGGGACACCTCTCCACAAGAGACCAAAATGCCATAAAATTAACAAACTACAGATCACCGACCGGTTTTCAACAATGAGCAAAATCCATACCACATAGTCAGCTTTAAAAGGCCCCGAAATGAAAGTGAGCATGATTTTATAAAAATATTTAAATGCTATTTACATGAAAAAAAAAATTATATGTAAAATTCAGTAAAAAAACAAAAACGACAGGAAGATGATTTTTATCTTATTTATACAGCAGATTCCTTATTCTCTGAAGATGCCTTTTGGCAAATATCCGTTATCCTTGACTACAGTGTTATGGATTCATCGCCTTATTACCAAACGATTGTTAGGAGTTGTGTTTGCTTTGTCAAGTGGTTTTCTTCACCAGTGTGAAGCCATCTGGTGAAAGCATCCGGAAATAGAAGCAAGCCGGTTTTGAAAGTCATTAGCCTAGTCAGTAATAATAGTCATGAGTTCTACGGGTAGCGGGTTGCTGTTGTAAAATTTCGAAATCATTGTAAAATTATTAATGTATATTCCTCATGAATAGCTTTTATTCCTTGTCTAAATTTTAATCGATGGCTGTTCAAGTTAATCTATGCCGAAAAGTCTAAGCTATTACGAAAATTGCAACAGAAAGTTTGTGTGTCAAGGTTGACATCATATTTGATATAATAAAAGTCTACAGACTTAAATGTGGTGGGAACATGATAATTTTGGGTTAAAATCATTGTTTTTCAATAAAAAAGTAATCAATGAAATCTTGGAAATTCTATTTTTATGTTATTCGTGAGAAACATGTTTATCACAATTAAACTCTATTTTAATCATCATAAACAAAAATTTATAAGGAAACTGACAAATGTTCACGACCAGAAAATGTATTTTTAGACAGTACTTATTTTTATCATTAAATCTCAGAAAATAGGAAACCGGATTTTTTTTCAATTGTAACTCTATTTGAAACAAACCCAACATAACTGTGTTAGGAAACTAACAAAGTTTGTGACCAGAAATTACTACTCTGAGTTTAAAACTAAGATTTGAATCATGAAATTTAGAAAAAATAGAACCAACAAATAATTGTCAATTGTAAAACACAAATGACAAACAATATTTATAATATATACTGAAAAAGTAAACATATATTAAATCACATATTTATCTTAGTCAAATGTTTCCTTTAAAAAAAATCATCTAAAACTGAAAAAAATAAATTAATTGCATATCATGATTTTGTTGAAACCTTTGATTAAGGTATGAACAGTACTTACATTTATTATAAGTATGTTTACATTGTTCCCGAGCGTATTGAGTAGTAAGGACAGATAGAATTGGCTTTTTAGAGACAAAGGGTGGTAAAATATGATTAAAATAGTCGGGCCACTGATTGATGATGTGCATATACTAGTATATGAAAATAAGGAGATTTGGTATGATTACCAGCTAGACAACTATCCACCAGAGTCCAAAATGATGCAGATCTAAGCAAAAATATATCATTGTATACGGGCCTACATCAATAACAGTGAACAAACCCCATACCGTATAGTCAGCTTTTAAAATCCCCCTAACACAATATGAAACAAAACAAACCATACATTCAATGACCTGATTTATGACAAAGCAATAAACGAAAAACCACTTTGACAAAAAAAAAAAAACCAAAAAAAACCCGATATATTCATATTGCTTTACAAATGTCCTTAGTAAGTTTCCATACTATTTATTTTAACAGAATTTCTGTATTTATAATAAATATTTAGATAATTAAAACTACGCCTTTGCGTTAATCCAATTTGATGCCAACGTTGTTAACTTTCTAATCCAAAATCTCTCCCGAGTAATTCTCTCCTCCCTAGCAGTGTTGTGGTCTCTGATGGTAATAATCAGTCGATGGAGATTTGCCTTGGTTTGGCTCGGGGGTCCCAAATGACGACCGAGGAAGGTCTGTCTTGCAGTCACTACGATGGCCGTTCATACGATTATGAAAAAGCTGTTCTGACTGACCAACGTACGTACTGGTTACCACATTATTTTGTTATACATTACGCCGTTAGTTTTCTCAATTGAATTCTTTCATATTTTTCACGTCGGTTCCTTTTTACAGCCGACTCTACGGTATGGTATTTTTCTCATTGTTGAAGGCCGTACGGTTGTCTATAATTGCTTACATCCACTTCATTTAATTTTTGGTGGATATGTAACACAATGTGGGTTAGAACATTATTTAATTACATAACGACAAATGTGTAATGCATTAACAGACTATACAAATGATGTAACAATTATTTTGACAATCGTAATAAAATAACATTTGGACAATTTGTAACAGTATTTCATTACATACAGACCAGTGTGTATTTCATTAATATACTGTACATTATATATTATACTATCCGTTTTGACTTCAATTACGCTGATACAGGTATCCTGCAGCAAATGAATAACCTTACACAGACTGACCAGGAAGATTGGCCGTATATAAATACTAGGACGGAGAACTTAAGAGGAGATTTTTTCAAGTCACCCCCTCGTGAGTAGGCTGGAATTCACTTACCATCCGAATTCAATCTAGTCAGGATCAAACATCTAAAATATACGATTACGTGTCCGTGTGACGATTTGTGAACTTTCGAACATTTTAACTTTATAGACAATTTGGTAACAATTGATTATTTGAACTTTAGAAATATTCTGATCATTGTAATTACATAATACATTTTATTTATTCACTGACTTCGTTATAGATAGTTGTGTCGTTGGCAATCATACCACATATCCTTATTTTTATATTTTAAGCAAATAAAAAATTGAACTTCTGATGACATAAACATTTAATTCAAATAAATCAAGAAGACACTTGCGCAACATTTTTTGAGACCACATTAGCCATAATTTATCATAATAGCATTTGTTTAAAACACCAATTCTGTTAAGGAGTATTCGTTTTTAATCAAATATTTTTGCTGTTGTGTTTATCCCTAGACTTTTTTTGAGATCGATAGCTTGTGGCTTTAAGTCCAGTTAATCTAAGCAGAAAAGGTTAAGACATAACTTAAATTTCCACAGAAAGTATGTTTGTCACGGATGACATCATATTTGATATAATAAAAGTCTACAGAGTTTACTATAGTGGAAAACGATGATTTAGTGTTAAAATCATTGTTTTTAATAAACAGAAATCGATGAAGGTTTGTGAATTTTAATATTTATGCTATTATTGGAATAACAAGTTAATTACAATACAACTTTATTTTAAACATCACAAACATGAGTGTATAAGGAAACTGGCAAATGTTAATGACCGGGAAAATTATTTTTAGACAAAACTAAGATTTTATCGTTAAATCTTAGAAAATAGGAAACGTGAACATTTTTATTTATTTGAAACAACACAAAACGTAATTGTATTAGGAAACTTACACATTTCGTGACAAGAAATTACCAATTTGAGTTTAAAACTAAGTTTTGTATCATGAAATCTACGAAAACTAGTAGCCGAAAAATTGATTATTTTGTTTTTAATTTCAAAACAGTTTGCATATTAATAAATTCACGTAAAAATTGCCCTTTCCTTCAATTTAAACATCTTTGTAAAAACTTTTATCTGAAATTACGAAGAAGACAAAGTTTTAACAAATAAAGATAAAACCGAAGCAAATGTTCATTAAAAAGCATCTACTTTGATAACGAAAGCGGTAGCATAAACACTTACTATATATGAAAGTATTGTTGACATAAGCTAGGATCTTTTTAAAATCATCAGTTTTTTCCAAATTGCATCTAATTGTAAGCTTTCAGTTTCTTTTAATTTCCGTTCAAACTACTTGATTACTTAGGTTTGATAATTATAAATATTTAGTTAACTTTATAAATTATTTCGTTTCATATTGTCTTATCTACTTGCTTTTACATTTTCTAATTTTTCATTTCTTGAATAGCTTTCAAAATGTAAAAAGTGTCATTGTAATAAAATAACAAGGATTATTTGAAGTTATACTTTGTATTGTATTTTTTTCCAATAAAAACAGACAGGCTATTTATTGTTATAATGCAGTTTCATTTATTGTTAGTCTATATTATAAAAATCCATGATGATATATTGAAATAAAAAGGTCAGTATCGATTAAGAAATAAGATAAACGTGAATGAAGAAAAATAGATTAAACTTCAGTGAGGAAACAACCCACAAATATGTTTTACTTGAAGCTATGACCATGATGACAAATTAAAAGGCGCGGAAGACACCAAAGGAAAATTCAAACTCATCAGTCGAAGAACAAACTGCTGCGACATGACAGAAAACAAAACACGACGAAAAGACAAACATCATTTTACAAAACACAATGTTGAAAACTAAAGACTGGGCGTGATCAACCTAACTAAACATCGTGGTGATCCCATGTGATATAGAAAGGTAAAATAATGCTTGTAGCAATTAAAAGACTTTTCAAATGTTACATAACCAATGATGTTGATTTGTTCACAATTAGAACAAGTCTTATCTGTTCTAAAATCACTAGATTAATTTTCCTTTCCTGACAATATTTATCAAATCAGGAGTAAAAGTGCCTTTTAAAATAACTTAAAAAATTATATTACTGTAGATTTAGAAATTATTGCGATGTTTTATTAATGCTAAATATGCGGCTTGGTGAGTATCGCAACAACAAGAACTCGCATTTTGATATCTAAGCAGATTTTCCCGATATTGCAATAATTTTTCTCGCATTTATGTCAATTCTTTACAAATCGCGATAATAAATGCACGCAATGATCTCTGAATTAACAGTACTTTACATGCAATGCATTTGTTTTTTTGTTTTAATACTATAGCAAATAATTGTGATCACTATCATTTTTATCTGACATAAATTAGTTGAATATACTGAAAAATATAGTATGTATGAATGGGAAGATTTTTCCATAAGTTCGACATTTGATTAACAATGGATATAGCGTCACAGTTGATGTCAAGTTCTCTTGATTTTTTTCCCTATGCAATAACAATAGTTTTATCAAGGACTTTCCATCTATTGTTTTCAAAACATTTTCTTTAACGGAAAGATATTATTAGAAATATGTGAGTCATCTTTTGAGATAAGTTTCAGACTGTTTATTCTATTTCGTTTTTGTTTACACTTTCAACAAGTGGATTACACTCTTGATCTGTAACCAACATGGGTATTTACATCATGCAACATCTTTATACATTACATGTAGGTGAATATCAGTAAAAGGGGGATTTTTTATTGACAAACACTTACATTTACCGCACGTTGTGTTTCCATTTTGTAAATCATATAAAGTCACTATAATCTTCTGCGCTGTAAAATGCATTTGTACGTCTGTCTTTTTATATTTACATCTAAAAGAAAGCATACTTACCCATATTAAAATTCCAATTTTAGGAACAATTTGGAAGCATTTCAATTTGTGTTAAATCATTTGTACACATTTGAAAGTTGTTTTTAAATAATATAAATTAAAAAACTAAGAGCCCTGGTTGTAATACATCAGAGGCAAAATTGCCATATTTAAATGAAAATGCCTTATAAAACATGCCTGTATTTGACACACAAATGTTTAATAATCGCGGTCAGTTTCGATTGAATAACCATATGATAATTGAAATAAATACTTAGTCATAAACATATTCATTACCAATTTGAATTAAGCAAGCACTTTTACAGAGAACTTACAAAGAACTTCAGTCGTGCCATTAGATCTTCTTTGAAATGAAGTTCTCGGTGTGGCCACGATTGCTACATGTACAGCAAACTTTATACATATAACACTCTACCCCCAATAGTTTTCCAACATTGCAGCATTGACATGCCTACATGGTTGATAGGTGATCCGTATTACACTCTCAGATGATTTGAATTAAGTTCTTGTTAGAAAAAGTCATACATGTAGTTGCAAGTGTAAGAACACTACATTGCATTCAATTATTCAGTAAATTATTTATTTTTTAAAACGAAAATTGAGAATAAAGTCTGTATAAATTTAAGAATGTAAGTAAGGTCTATTTAATTTGTAGCATCAGTGCTATATTTATCTGCAAATAATCAATAATTGGGTCAGAATTTACTTACGAAAATAAAAAAAAAACATTGTATTTCTTTAATTTGTTTATGGAATAAAAAATATATACAAATGATTTCTATGTTAAATTCTGCAATTTCAATCATTCCCAGCTATGTTCTCTGATGCTCAAATAAAGTAACAGTCATTTTATGTCAAAACTATCCTCTATTTTGCTGAAAATTCAACATACCTTTAATAGCATATTAGAGCGTTATGGTTCCAAGAAGCCTGGTAGGACAAACACAGGTACTTCTTATCTGTACAACTGGTCAAAAATACCCTCCTATATAATTGCATATGTCTTCTTTGTTATCGAAGCAATACTTTCAACAAGGGGTCCATGGACACATTTATAGGTCCTTTGATTTTCTTTGCATAAAAATATAAGATATTAAGTAGGGGGATGGAATTACATTTGGATTATGAATTGTTAGGTAAGGTAGTGATTTGGTCTAGTTAGAAAGATAAAAAAATAGTCAAACTGAATTATAGACCCCCTTAACACAGAATCGTCCATATTTTGAGTTAGAGCTGGTAGACTTTTCTATAATTTTGATATGATTTGTCCCAAAAGTAGTACATTACATTCTAATTCTTTTTTTTTGGGGAATATCGCAGGTGCAAGTTTTCTAATTAGAATGTATTGTGTAAAAGAAATGCACTACGAAATAACTTTGTTCTCGGGCCAAGGTATATACGTTGATACCACATACATAAGGTTTAATTTGATACCTATATTTCTCAAATATTTTACTTTTTGATCCATTGACAACAATGCGTGGGACCTATTTTATTTCAAATGTGTACGACTTTCTTGTATGTTCTTTCTGACCTGGCCGAATTAGTCGTTCAATATCTAATTACCTGGTCTAAGCCCATTCACATTTGATAGCATGTATATATCTTTATTCTCTTTGTAACAGTTTGTAACACATTCTATTTTTTTCAAAGACTCAGTAGCTTAAATTGGTTGAACAAATTCATTCGTTAATGCTTATTTATCTCGGAAACTTAAAAAAAAAATCCAATAAAAAAGTATACCTCATAACCTTAAAAAAACCTTCTTCTGTTTGACCACATTCAAAGTAGGGATGTCAACTTTGTTAATAATTACTAAAAGAGTACTCGTTTGTTTTACCAATAGAGATAGTCGGTTTTGTAATTTTGTAGTTAACAGTTTCCCATATTTTTTTTAAGGGTGAGATGAAACTTTTCTGTTGATAACAAAATGAAGCAAACAAATACAAAGAAGGTGTAGGGTTCACGTTTAATACATGTGGCTTTAATTTTAATGGCGAGTACAAAATGATATTCATGCACATTAAAAGTCGTTGAACTGTTAATTGAACACAACAATAGAACTTCGCCGTCTTGAATACCATTCTTTATGTTGGCATGATGATAATGATTCTTTGCTTATAAACGTTTGGTAAGGAACAAAATGTAAATACAATACGTGAATTGAAGTAACTGTACACATATTATATATATAAATCTGACCAATCTTCAAAATTGTTTTTGTTTATTTGAAAATAATTGGTATATATGTAGTATATTTTGGTAGTTACCACCGCCGGTGGACTATGATCCCCCGAGGGTACCACCAGCTCATTAGTCATTGTTTTGGTACTGACATGACTTAAACCATACCTTTCTTCAATTATCCTGCGATAAATTTTAAAATGATGAAGCAATGAAGATCTGAACTCGCTTAAACAAAGTTAAACAAAAATGGATTTGGCTATTATTTTGAAGTCCATTATGGTCATATACCTCTTAATGTGTGTCGTTACCGTGTCATCTTCGGCTTTCCATATTTTGGCTTCAGGAATTAATGACTACGGTAATCCGGAAAGGCGGGGCATAACATGTATCAAGTGTTCTTTTTATTTAATTGATTAAAACATCCCCCTACTGAAGTTTTCCTTTTTTATCATGTTTGTCAAATTTGTCAAGGAAATTAATTTAAGTGAATCATACAAATACATGTACAGATAAAAATAGAGGCGAAAGTACATTAAGGGAATCTTAATTCTTACAAGAAGAGTGGTGACAAAATCAATCACTTCATAGAAAACAGCGTTGGTGAATACTGTGTACTTATAGAAGTGTCAGTTTATTTCTTTATAGACCTAATTGTAAGTTAATTTTATCTATTCATTGTATTGTTTATACATGATTTTTAAGCTTTGAATATCAGAGACATATAGAGAACATTGTCAATGATTTAGTCTTTAATGTTTTGTTTTACATCTCTCATTTTAGCATTTCTTGTACAGCTTTACATATGAAACAATTTTCTTTCTTCCGAAAACTCCTCGAAATTTTACTTTGTGTTATGCTTAATATTATTAAGACAGTATTATTTTCATGGTTGATTCTGATCAAGCCTATTGGGCAGTTTCAAATCTATATTACATGTTTTAATAGGACTTCGAAGGACTTATTTTACATTTCGGTCACTTTCAAAACATATTGAATAATTGTGTGTAATTGCATCCTTAATAACTATGTAAATCAGTTGTTAACCTTGTGGTTTAAAGTGTCATAGACGTGCATCGTTTGAAATTTTTAAACCCCACAATGACTACAAATAGGCAATGAAACATGCGGTTTTTTTTTAAATGTTTAACTCGACCGTGCGTTTTTTAATTTATAAATTTTAATAATCGATTAAAAACTAAAAGAAACTTAAGACTATCACATAAACTTGCGACTTTTGTTTGGTTATTCTAATAATAAATGGTATTACAAATATGTAATATTTTAGTGACAGGTTATTGATATGTCACATTTACACTGAATTCCAGTCTTTAACTATTCATGCTGCAATATCAATTGATTGATTGATTAATTGGTGTTTTTACATTTTTGTGTGCGTGCTATTTCATGGGGGTCAGTTTTTATTGGTGGAGGAAGCTGGAGTGCCCGGAGAAGACCACTGACCTTCGGTAGGGAAGCTGACAATCCTAGTCAATTAAGATTGGAGTCGAGCGCACATGCCACATGCGGGTGTCGAACTCACAACCTCAGTGTTGACTGGCCAATGATACAGTAGTTTGACCACTTAGACCACTCGGCCCCTGCTCAAATATCATTTATCATATTATGTAGCCATTATAAGCCTTTGAAATTATGCATACCTAATGATTATCCTGACCGTGTGAGAGTTTTATATCAAGGCAAGGCCGTTAAAAAACTCCCGTAGTAGTAGTATCTAATGATTTTGTTGTTGTTATGCAGAGAGAGCAATTGTCCTCCTTTCAAAAAAGTTAGTTCTAACTAGTATTTCTGCTCCTGACAACCGTTATAACAAGAGTGTACATGTAATTTGTTTCTTTATTCTAATACTAGCTATTGTGGAGAATTTAATCACTTCCAAGAGTGTCTTATATGGATTGACTAACGTGAAACATTCGCTTCACCGGTTTAAGGGTATAAGAGTCAGACATGAATTGACTGACGTGAAAAAGTCTAATAACAGGTATAAGTATCTAACATTAATTGAAAAAGAGAGGCGAAAGATACCAAAGGTAAATTCAAACTCATAAGTCGAAAACAAACTGACAACGCCATGGCTAAAAAATAAAAAGACCATCATACAAACAGACACACAGACAAACAGACAAACAATAGTTCACAAAACACAACATAGGAAACTAAAGAAAGAGCAACACGAAGCCCACAAAAAACTGGGGGTGATCTCAGGTTCTCCGGAAGGGTAAGCAGATCCTGCTCCACATGTGGCACCCGTCGTGTTGCTCATATTAGTACAAACCGGGTAATAAGTCTAATTCTGTAGGTCACATTCTGGAAAAGGGGATGGGATTGTAGTTACGACATTAGGAACATATCGTAAGTTATATATAATTGACTGAAGTGAAAAGTTCTGACCACATGTATAAGAATCGGAAATAAATAGACTGAAGTGGATAATTACAATTACTGGTATAAATATCTGATATTAATTGACCAAAGAAATAAATATAGTAAGCATTAGTGAGAAGACAGGAACATTTTCCCATAAGTTACTAATCTGATTAACAATAGAGATATTGTCACAGTTGATGTACAAATCTTTTGAGTTTCTACCCTATGTACTTGAAAAATAATTTTATCAGTTATTATTCATCTATTGTTTTTCATGTAGTAAACTTCATAAATCTGATAACATTTTAGTCAGCTTCAGATACTAGTTTTGAGATTGGTGTTTTTTTTTCTTCCGTGTATACCCAGTAAGTTGTGTCCCAAATCTAATAAAAAACAAATTTTCAAACTTCATTTTCCTTTAATATTGCTATTCAATCATGTCCTAAAGTGATAACACTTAAATTTCAATACAACATGAATAAATGTACAGATGTACAGTATGTAAAACGTAGGCAACATAGTCATGCCTGCATGATCGATAATAGATCCTTATTACAAACAAAAATCTGAATTATGTCCTTGTCAAAAAAAGGCGTAGAAATAAGGATAAAAGCTGAGTTTTAAATGAATTTATAAGTACAATTCTTTCCCGTGCTCCATAAAAAATGTTCCTTAGTTGAAAACACTTACATAAATGAAGCGTTCAGTTCTGAAGTAATTTTCGATCTACGCTACATAAAACTATTCAGTAAGTTGTATATTAGTAAACAAAAAGATACAGTCCTTGGATGGTGTAAACTTCCCACTAACACCATACACCATTACACCATTCACCATACACCATTACACCATACACCCTGTGCCATTACACCATACACGTTACACCTTTGCACCATACACATTACACCATAATTCAATTTAATTTCAAAGAAAGCGTGCGACTACAAAATTATTTATTTATTTTAAAAAACTAATTTTGATCACAATATTACAAATTAATGTATAAAATTAAAAATCAGTTCTTATCAATATTTTGCATAGTTTTAAATGTCGTACACCATTCATTCACACCATTCCCGATCGCACGTTACACCATTACACCATTCCCCTTACACCATACACCATAGCACCATACACCTTCTACCATTGCACCATATGCCATACACCATTACACCATACACGTTTTTTTGGGAAGTTTACACAATCCAAGGGCTGTAGGGAACAGGCATTTGTGTAAAATATTCCGGAGGACAGCATTTGCCATACATTATAATATATAATTCCACTAGAAACTAAGTATTACCGCCACTGTTCTATCAATTGATTTTTTGAAAAGTCATTCGGATTACATGTAGTTATCGATAGTAATCAAGAGAATTTGATTAGTCGAAGCATATAAACATTCCTTCCATAGCATAATAGAACATATATAAAATATATTACATATATACATCTGATTGACAATTTACAATACACAAGAAAGGGCAGATTAGTTTGTTGGATTTCAAATTGTTATGCAAGTCGACGGTTTTATTTATTAAAAATGTTAAAATTTATCCTTCATCTAGTGTAAATTATTTTAACAAAAATGAAGCTAACTTCTATACATAAAAATGTTTCCTAATGTTTTTAACTCACATTTGTGTATATATCAACCGATGTAAATGCGAGGAATACATTTTTGTTAGGTTTTGTTAAGACTTTATAATAATAATTAAAATGAAAAAATAACATCATTGATGCACAAAGACAGTCATTATCCCTAAAAAAAAAAAGAGCATCGCTAAGGTACATGTCGTTTAAGGGGAAAACAATATTTAAAAAAATGTATTATTCTGCTATACTCAAAGGATGTAGGTGTATGCATATGTTTTGTCATTTTCAAATATCGATGCTAAAAAAAAATCTGCCATTGTTTCTGGTAAATTCACAACGTGTATATAGGGACTCGACCTATATTAGAGATTGACAAATATACTCTCTGTATAAAACGTCTCCTACTGCACTCTTGGTAATTCATAATAAATGATCAAAGGAATCACAAATGCCTTTGTTTCGGCTAATGTTGTCATTAGGGCGCTGTTTCATTGTGGTACTAATTTTTCTAGTAATATTCTCTATTTGATTATTACTAACTGGTCGATCAAATATATAACTCATATGCAATACATTTGAGGCAAGTTTTATTTTATACAACTAGCACTAGTTTTGTTAGAAGCAAAATATAGTGTTTCCATTTGGAAAGGAATGCTAAAAATATTACACATACAGTGAAACAAAACATTCACAGATTCCCTTATCTTCTAATTAATTATTACAATGATTAGTTAAATCTTTTGTTCGTGGATTACATTTAGATTCAGAAATAAAAAAAAACGCTTATAATTAAATCTAGGTATTTAAGCACTATACGTGTATAGCATTATAAATGATTTGATCAATCCCTTTAAAAATAAAGGAAACACGACATCAAGGGATTCTTTCATTTCAAAATGAAAATAACATTTTATGAATGTTGTGAAACCAATCGGGTTTTGGACTGACCTTTCCCAGAATCCTCCACACCCCCCAAAAAAAGGCTACATTGTGTTTGTTTATTCCACATTAGCTAGAGGTATAGGGGGTGGGTTGAGATCTCACAAAACATGTTTAACCCCGCCGCATTTTTGCGCCTGTCCCAAGTCAGGAGCCTCTGGCCTTTGTTAATCTTGTATGTTTTTTAATTTAAGTTCATTTATTTTTTTTGGAGTTTTGTGTGACGTCCATTTTCACTGAACTAGTTCACATATTTGTTTAAGGGCCAGCTGAGGCCCGGCTCCGGGTGCGGGATTTTCTCCCTGTGTTGAAAACCTATCGGTGGCCTTCGGCTGTTTTCTGCTTTAGTCGATTTGTTGTCTCTTTGACACATTCCCTATTTCCATTCTCAATTTTAAAGTCAATAATGTATAACTACTCTGATACTCCATGACCTATCTGGCAAAGAAGTAACCTAAACAAATAGCCCAAACCACCTTCAAATGGATCACTCCAACCATAAGGTCATTGCAATTTCTGAATCTTAATTTTGATTTTTCTTAAATGGCATTCCTCATTAAGTTGATGTCATCGCATCAAACTTTTTTCTGGGATCATCATTATCGTATTTCCTGTATAGAATAGGTATGCTGACGATGAACCGTGACTTGTTTTATGTGTCGTAGCTACAAAGCTTCCGCCTGACCTCTGTTGAATGCATTCCAATATTAAAACTCGATTATATTTTGATATGCAACTGATTTTTGTTGAATGTTGTATGAACAAATAATAAAGGAAAAGAAAACGTCATAAATGTCATGCGTCCGACGCGTGTTTTTTCTTTTTGTTTAAGATTTACCTTCCCTAGCGCAATCGTGTATGTTCTTATTGCGATACGTTGTGGGTTGCTTCGCAAAGTCACATGATATGAGTTAGTCTATGACCATATGTGTTCTTATTAAGGAAAAAAAAAAGAATAGAAATTCAAGATGAATTACTTAAATTGACATTCTTTATTAATTTTGTTATTCTATATTCATTATGCAGGTGGGATATCCTCTACTTAAATAATTCAGTAGAGATCATGATGCTTAATTCATTTCTGTTCTCAAATGTACTTTTTTTATATGTAAATTTGCATTTTACACATCTGTATGTCAGCATTATACTATAATAATAGAAGAAAAATATGCAATGCATGTTCTTGAGTCTATGCCTGCATACAAACTGGTTTATGCTGACCGCCTATTTTGCGAAATATTTCCAACTTGTGCAAAAAAACAAAATTATGTACACACCTTCTTCTAAGCATAAATTAGCAAAATTGAAATGATTTGTTTAAAATGTGGATAAAAATTCCAAAATTGCTAATTAATATAACGTTATTTAGAATGATTTTTTTTTATAAAGAAGGAATATATGATTTTATTGACACAATGATAATGTTATGTACATATGATGTTTATGATTAAATTATCCCCTACTTGACTGTTTTTAGGATACAGCAAAATAGTCGTTTTTTTTAATTTCTGTTGATAATTACTAAGATCTTGAATGCAATGATCATATTTTAGCATTTTAAACAATATTCACTATTTATATTGCATACATCAGAAGTACTTTTACACTATTATGGATATTTTTCAGGCGTATTATGGAGAAATTATACATTATAATTTTCATAATAATATGCAATGTATTTGTGAGCACCGTCAATGGTTGCCCTATCTCATGTACCTGCCTGGACACGAATGTTTTTTGCGCCTTTAAATCTCTAACGACAGTTCCATCTAACATACCGAACTCAACAACTACATTGTGAGTATTTCTTTTCAAAAGTGTTTCTTTAACTAAAACAAAACATATGATACGTATCTTAGTGCTCATGAAAAATTTGGTATTTCGATGTCCAGACCAAACGTCAGGAAGTTTGTTCAATCAAATATTGTTGTGAGTCAACTTTTTTAATACTATTTAGAATACCAGTCGAAGTATAACTGAAGGATATGTATTACCACACTATGCTATTATCAGTAGTATTTTCGACATTTAAAGGTCAATATTTGCAGTCTTAACGTTAACAAAAATCATGCAAACACTGAATCGCTTGCAACATATGCATATGTTACCTTCGGCGTACAGACTGACTAACAACAGTACCGAGATTAGTTTACAGAATAATGATTCTTATAAGACAAACCACTCTTTCAAATGAAATCAGAACACGTTAACATTTAATATTCACTAATGCAAAGTACCTTGTCTGTACAGAGACAACTACAGCAAACAAATGAGCCAATGAAATAATGAATAATATATTATGGAAACAAAAAATAAAAAAATAAAATAAATTTCGGTATAAGACGAAGTAAACGTAAAAGAGATTTAAGAAATTGGTTTTTTATGTATATTTTTTTAAACCGCGTTATATTGATTATGATGTTATTGCATTTGAACCTTCATTATATGAATCTAAATGATACAGTAATTCTAAAACGATTTGTGATGTTTTTTGGTTCTTTGTCTCATTGAGTTGATATTGCAATAATGTTTACCCTGTATCTACTTGTATTCATACACAAGTAAAGCATATGTAACTGGCGTTATTAAGTTCACTTGCGAGACTTATATATTTTAAGTTTCATTAAAACCTCCCTAAAAGAACAAGTTATGTATCCGTTATTGAAAAGATTGAGCGCGGGGATGTGACTTACTAATAATGCTAGTTTGTTGTCTTAGTTTTCAGTTTTTTGTACAGATAAAAACATAGCGCATGTTATTGTAAATACGGGATATTTCATGTGCAATCCATTTCTAAATTGTTAAGAAAGAATTTTACTATTTTTATAATCATCATCTAATTCATGTTAATCATGGTATCTTATATGTAATAAAGGAGACAATGGAACAGGGAATTAAGTTAATCTTCAACTAATTTCTTTGATATTCTTTTTCTGCTTTAATATTTTACTAGTTTGGTGACTATGTTGAACTCATCTATAATAAACAAATCGAAAAAGGATATTACAGATAAAGTTAAGTCTGTCTCATTTCTTGACTTATATCTAGAAATTGACAAAGAGGGTCGATTGAGAACAAGACTTTTCGACAAAAGAGATGATTTCAGCTTTCCAATTATGAAATTTCCATTTCTATATAGCTACATTCCAGCAGCGCCTGCATAAGGAGTATATATCTTCCAGTTGATACACTATTACAAAGCTTGCGTTTTTTATCATGATTTGCTTGATAGACGGAGCTATTAAACCAAGAGTTCTAAGTGGTGAAGTTGAAATAATTTAATTTTATCAAATCTATCAAATCTATCAAAATAAAAAAAAAAATGTCTGGCTCACCGGTTATCGTTTATCGGCATTCAGTTCTTCCGACGGTAAACCGGTTAACCTTTCACAACATTAGTTGCAATACAATGATGATTGTGATTATAACATAGAAATATTAATAAACTAAATTAAAATTGTTACTAAAAAACTGTACCCATTTGAAAAAGTTGTCACTGAACGAGAAAGGAACAATATTTTAAACCAATATTACTAGCCTAAAAAGTTGATTCTTGACATGAGGGAAATCTTTGTGCAAAGTACATTGTATGTGTTCATAATTAGGGGGTTAATACGGACAATCTACATAACTGAAATGAACATTTTGAATATATATTCGTTGCCATCATTCATTAGGGACTCGAACTTCCCGTTTTTTGGTTGAGTTCACGTTGCTCAGTCTTAAGTTTTCTATACTGTGTCTGGCTTTTGGTGTTTTTTTTTGCCATGGAGTTATCAGATTAGTTTCGACTTATGAGTTTGAATCTCCCTTTGGTGTCTTTTTTTCTCTCTTTTACTATCTTCGGGATTCAGTTTTGAGTTATTTTGTAGAAGTTGTTTGAAATCTATTCATAATGTTTCTTTCTGTTCTGTAATCGTCTTAAAGATAATTTTCAAATAACAACAAAAAAGTTCTGTCCTTAAACATTCTTGACTCAAATGTTGATGTTAAGAGCACACCTTAAAAAGAATGGCGAACGTAGATACAAGTATCTTGTCTTGGGGAGTGATAAATCCTACTTTGTAAAGAATCACTCTGATTCAAACAAAAAATTCTCTGAAACTGACATCATCAAGATGCTTGAATTCTTGATTGACAACATATTTGTTACGTTTGGAGGACGCGTTTTCAACAGACTGTCGGAATTCCTATGGGAACCAATTGTGCCCCTCTTCTTGCCGACTTGTTTCTTTATTATTATGAGGCTGACTTCATACAGGAACTTCTTAGGAAGAAAGATAAGAAGTTAGCAGTATCGTTTAACTTTACGTTTCGCTATATAGATGATGTTCTCTCACTAAATAATACAACATTTGGTGACTATGTTGAACGAATTTATCCCATCAAACTAGAGATAAAGGATACTATAGATACAGTTAAGTCTGCCTCATATCTTGACTTACATCTAGAAATTGACAATGAGGGTCGGTTGAAAACAAAACTTTACGACAAAAGAGATGATTTCAGCTTTCCAATTGTGAACTTTCCGTTTCTATGTAGCAACATAATATTTCAGCAGCGCCTGCATACGGAGTATATATCTCCCAACTGATACGATATTCCCGGTCTTGTATTTCCTATCATGATTTCCTTGATAGAGGATTGCTGCTCACAAGGAAGCTATTAAACTAAGAGTTCCAAATGGTGAAGTTGAAATCATCCCTTCGTAAATTTTACGGACGCCATCACGAGTTGGTTGACCGTTATGGAATAACCGTTTCACAGATGATATCGGATATGTTCCTTATGTTGTAACTACAATTCCCTTCCCTTTTCACGAATGTGACCTACAGAATTAGACTTTTTACCGGATTTGTAATAACATAAGCAGCACGACGGGTGCCACTTGTGGAGAAGGATCTGCTTACCCTTCCAGAGCACCTGAGATCACCCCCAGTTTTTGGTGGGGTTCGTGTTGCTTAGTCTTTAGTTTTCTATGTTGTGTCATCTGTACTATTATTTGTCTGTTTGTCTTTTTATTTTTGGCCATGGCGTTGTCAGTTTGTTTTCGATCTATGAGTTTGACTGTCCCTCTGGTACCTTTCGTCCCTCTTTTAAAGTAACTAACATTTTAAAATAAAAAAAGATGATGTACACCTAATCAATGACCATATTATTAGTTTATAAACATCTGTCCTTACCATTAATATGGTACTATTTTACCTAACGGGCCGGTTCTTAAGAGTTAGGGGCCAATTAAGATTCTGTGTAAGGTTAGGGCTTGTGTAATGTAAGTTTTGGGTTTTTCCGCTAGCGAAAGTTTAAGGACTAGGTATTGGTTTAGCTAAGTTTTTAGTATAGTTTAAGGTTAGTTGTAGGTATTGGTTAGGGTTAGCTTTTAGGTATTGGTTAGGGTTGTTTGTTTTAGGAATTAATGACGATTAGTTTTAAGTACCAGTGAGGACGAGTTTAAGGTATTGGTTAGGGTTAGTTTTAGGTATTGGTTAATGTTAGTTTTAGGGTACGGAATACTTTAGTGTAGCTCAATATTGGTACAATCTGCTATTATTAAAAGGCCAATGTAATTGTTTTTACCATAATTCTTTCGTGAATTTCTACTGATTGTGCACATTCCATATAACGTTTCCCTGTTGCCACTAGTTATTGACATGATTTAATAAGGGTATCAATGTCAGTAGATCCCACTTAAAATGTGCCAACACTGGTATCGACCTAGCTGTTATAAAATATGGTCACTAAGATAACAAAAAAGTTCAAAATCATTATTTAAGGTTAGTTTTGGGTATTGGTTAGGGTTAGCTTTTGGGTACTGGTTAGGGTTGTTTGTTTTAGGTATAAATGGGGATTAGTTTTTAGTTCCAGTGAGGACGAGTTTGAGGTATTGGTTAGGGTTAGTTTTAGGTATAGGTAAATATTAGTTTTAGGGAAAGGAATAATTTAGTTTAGCTCAATATGGGTACAATTTGCTATTATAAAAAAAGGCCAATGTAATTGTTTTTACCATAATCCTTTTTTGAATTTCTACTGATGTGCAAATTCCATATAACGTTTCCCTGTTGTCACTCGTGCTATTGACGTGATTGAAAAAGGGTATCAATGTCAGTAGATTCTTCTTAAAATGTGCCAACACTGGTATCGACCTAACTGTTATAAAATATTGTCACTAAGATAACAAAAAAAAGTTCAAAATCATTATTCAAAGAGCGATAAATGTGTCTAAGAACAAAACTTATAAGTTTTAGAGTTTAGAGCAAGCATTGAAGATGTTTTCATTTTACGTTAATCATTTTAGCTTTTAATGTATAATAACTATTTATTTAATCGTAAATATCTTGCAGAGTGTTTACAATGTATTAACCAGTTTTCAATTATCTCTGCCTCATTTCCTGCGGTCTACTTCATGTTGTTCACATTGCTAGATGCGAATATATTACAAGGCTAGATGGCTTTCTGAAAAAGCAAGTTACTTAATTCCGCAAACAAAATTTGTCACCATGTGCTGATGGTTTATTGCTGCATTACTTAACACTTCTCCTTTTATTAGAATTTCATGTTTTATATTTTTGCGAAAGTAGATCTTTAGTTATTTGTCCTATGTTAAAGATTATCGCTTGGAATCCAAGTTAATATAAAACAAGAATCAATAAATATCGAAATAGTACGATAGCATTTTTATTTTGGTGTAGTCTGGAATGTTTTATTCAACTTAAATGAACACTTTTCAATTATATCTGTTTGTATTTGAGCAACTTCACAATTGTTTTGTTTGTAAATACTGCAGAAGTTGGTCGAACCATTTCAAACCAATATTTATGTTGTAAAAAACTCAACAAAAACTGTTGCGTAAATTATTATATACACATACATGTTTTGATAGACTTTACATTTACAACTTAGGTAACTAAATCAAAATTTGATAATTGAAAATATTAATGTCTGCCAACACTTGTAATTACCTAGCTACTGTGCAATATGCAGTAAAACGGTTCGAGAATAAAAGTGATTAGGTGTAAGAGCAGATCTTTAAAAAAATGTTATTCTTCAACTTAAATTTTCAAGATTAACTTTAAAAATGACAATTTTTTGTAATGAAACCATTTGTCAGTATACAATGTACATAATGTATGCATGCTTTAGTTAGACTAGTTTTCAATCAGTTTTACGTACCCAACTGCCAGTTGCCTATGATTTCAACAGATTTGTAAGTATATAAATACATGTCACCAACAAAAAATTCGCCATGTGCTGCTGGTTTGCTTTTGCATTATATCACATATTCCTGTTATTAATGTGTGCATGTGAATGTAAATTTTGTCATGGTAATTGTGTATAGCCATTTCCGTATCTTTTTGAAAAGTTAATTTCAATTTCTCTACAAATTACAAAATATCTTGTATTCATAAAAATGTAAAATCTGATAATGCAGTCAATCATGTATTTTTTATGTACATTTTGCACACTAGATGCATATGTATTTTAAGCTGTTCACAAAAAAGCACGAACAGAGTTAAAAGGAAGAACGGCTGCAATCGACACTGATAAGTTTCACGGTCACCATCACACATTGATTACTTACACGATGCATTTGGTTTCATTTTACTAGTGACATGTTATTCGAATCTCAGATATTGATATACTAGAATTATCTGTGTTTTATTCGAGTGTGCTTTATTACCAACCGTGAAAAAGCATGACTGCATAACATGATACAAGTAACAACTACAACATTTTTCTTGTGGCGTCTTTGCCATAATGTTTGTGTATGTTTGTTTTAAATTTATGAAGTCAGTTGAATATCTTTGATGCATAGTTACCCCATTTTTTATGCTTAATCCCAATTATGATCACACTAAACGATTTCTATGAAAATAAGAAAATGTGGTATGATTGCCAATGCGACAACTCTCATATGTCAGTTTGGGTTGCTCATACACTTTTATCTATAGAATAGAACTATTAACAGCGATCATAAAAGTGAGAGGTTTACGTAGTTATAAAACAAGTTTAAATTCACAATTTCTCTTTCTTCGGAAATGTCTGTATCAGATCAGGGACATAACACTAGTTTTCCATTCGTTCCATTGGTTGATATAATCGAGCGTTTGACTTTTTGTTTTAGATTTTATGGACTTAACCCTTTATGAATTGATCTTGGAGTTCTGTATAATTGTTATAAAACCTGTTTTTTATTGTAATGTTTAATTTTAAGAAGGTATGAAACATGAGGACGTTAGATTTATGTAATGGAAGTGATAAGATAACTTAAGCAATTCGGATTTTGTCCATTGAGAGGTTACATTGTATTTGGTTTGACAATTTCAGTGAACTGGAGCAAGCATCAATATATCTTTAAAAATCTTGAGACCTATATCCCTAGCATGCCTAGAGAGGAATACATTTCATTGTAATGCGCTTAACATCTTTGACTGATAGTTTTAGTATAGTTTAAGGTTAGTTGTAGGTATAGGTTAGGTTTAGCGTTTGGGTATTTGTTAGGGTTGTTTATTTTAGTTATTAACTAGATCACACCCACGACATTGCGGGTCCGTGACTGAATTAAAGTATCTTTAGTTATTATGTATAAGCCTTATTTTTAGCCTGAATTTTTAGTATTGGTAGTGTCATCTGATAAAGTCAGACTGATTATAAGATTCATTGTTTTCTCTGCTTTCAAAATCTTTCTGTTTGAACCCGTCGACCTGGAACTTATTAATTATTTGTAAAATTAGTTAGTTGGAAAACAAAAGAGCCTGGGATGGTGTAAATTTTAATCAACACCATTGTCCTATATTAGTTATAAAGTGGATTGCTTTGATTCGCCGTTTTTACGTCATATCGGCTAACAAATTGGAAACTGTACCTACGCCTTATTTTAAATCTGGATTTTTAGTATTCGTATTGTCATCTTATAAAGTAATGCTGTTTAAAAAACTAAAACCGGAAACAATGTAAAAATGATTGCACTAAGTAGTGTCAACCCTGTATAATGACGAAGTTTAGGTGTAATTATGACCTGTGTATATAGCAAAAATCCTAAATACACCGTTTAGTGGTCCACCTGACAGATGCGCTCAACGTACAGATTAGGTAATTGGTAACAGGTAACATATACTATTGGGATCGGGGTCGGATTTGACCCGGAACTTGTTAATTATTGGTAATATTATTTATGTGGAAAACAAAACGGCCTTGAATGGTGTAATTTTTAATCAATATCATTGTCTTATATTAGTTATGTATAACTTTGAATTCTTTGATTCGTCGTTTTTTCCTCATGCCGGCTAACAAATTGGGCTTCGTTGTTTTAGTATTATAGATGAGGATTAGTTTTTAGTATCAGTATGGACTAGTGTAAGGTATTGGTTAGGGTAAGTTTTAGGTATTGGTAAGGATTAGTTTTTAGTATCATTGAGGGTTAGTTTAAGGTATTTGTTAAGGTTAGCTTTTGGGTATTGGTTAGAGTTTTTTTTTTAGGTATTGCCGGATTATTTTTAATACCAGTGAAAGATAGTTCAAGGTATTGGTTAGGGTTAGTTTTAGGTATTGTTTAATGTTAGTTTTAGTGTAAGGAATAATTTAGTTTGGCTCAATAATGGTACAATCTGCTTTGGTAAAAGAAGGCCAATAAAATTGTTAAGTTTAACAAGTTGTTCTTATCTTCAGTGCATTGTTGTTATTTTTCTAATACAGAACTATTAAGAAATAAATTGAGAGTCTTCAAAGGTTTGATGTCGATTTTTATAAATTGAATGTATTGTCAACATATATGTAATATTTAGTAATCCATATTTATGACTGTGACAGGGTACGAAAGTAATATAAAACTCAGATTAAATTGTTAAATTATAACTTTAAAACGGTTTCCATTTGGTATAAGGTTCTCGTTGGTTTCTTCTGAACGAGGAAGGAAAAGTATTGAAATTAATATTACTAGCCCACAAAATTTGATAAGGGACTTAAATAAACAGACGTGCAAAAAAAAAAAAAAAAAAAAAAAAAAAACAGTATATGCGTTGATGAGTATAGGGTTCTTACGAACAACTTATATGACTGAATTGAAATTTTTTATGAATATTTTTGCCATTATCATTTCGTGAATTTATACTGATTGCACACATTCCATATAATGTTTCCCTGTTGTCACTCGTTATTGACATGATTTAATAAGGGTATCAATGTCAGTAGATCCCACTTAAAATCTTCCAACACTGGTATCGACCTAGCTGTTATAAAATATGGTCAGTAAGATAAAAACAAAATTCATATTTATTATTTTAAGAGCGATAAATGTGTCTGAGAACAAAACATTGTTTGTAAGTTTAAGAGTTTAGAGCAAGCAATGAAGATGTTTTCATTTTATATTAATCATTTAAGCTTTTAATGAATAGTTACTATTTATTAATGTTAAACATCTCGCACAGTGTTTATAATGTACAAACCAGTTTTCATTTATATCTGCCTCACTTCCTGTGTTCTAATTCATGCTATTCATATTGCTAGATGCGAATATGTTACAAGGCTTGACGGTTTTCGGAAACATGCAAGTAACTTGATTCCACAAACAATATTTGCCATCATCTGCTGGTGGTTTATTGCTGCATTACTTAAAACATTTTTTTTAATTAAAATTTCATGTTTTATATTTTTGTGAATGTAAATCTTTTTTTATTTGTCCTATGTTAAACATGTTAAAGGTTATCTCTTGTTATCCAAATTAATGTTAAACAAGACTTAATAAATATCGAATTAGTACTATTACATTTTTATTTTGGTGTAGTCTGAAATGTTTTATTCAATTTGAACGAACATCTTTTAATTATATCTGTTTGTATGTGTATTTTATTCAAATACTATTTTCAATTCACATCATAATTAAACGATGTTGTCTAATAACGTAATAAATACAATATCAAGCAAAGACCAAAAAACAATTAACAGATAATAAATCGACTAAAAATTATCAACACCGACACAGTTGTATATATTTTAAAAGGTTTCTGACCCACTTGAAATTCTTTAATATACTTTTTGTGAGTCTTCTCATCGAAATTAAAAGGAGATGTTTTACATATCATACACATTTGTTTTAACTGTGATACGTTCAATTTGTCTGTTCCAAGTCGAGAACTCAGCTGTTTATGTCGTATCGTTTTAATCTTTAAAAGAATTTAATGTAAATGGCAGATCATTGATAGGTTTTATAAGAGTCGATTTAGAGCTCAAAATATTGTTTAAACACATCTTAATCCTTCAAAGTTGTACGTTTCCTATATATGTCTTTTTGTTTTTTGTCTCATTGAGTTGGTGTCTTATTAATTATTTATCTCGAAACATTCTGGTAAATGCCATACAAATCACAGTAATATTCAATACATTATTGTCCTTACTTAGCACTAAAGTATAATTAATCATAAATGAGAAATGTAGGCAGTATTTATAAATAAAATTATTTTACCTGTTTTGTCCATCGGTTAGTTTGGTAGATTTGTTGTGTATACTTTTTTTTTCGAATTATTGGTTTTTGTAAATACAAAAACACTGCCTGTTATAGTAAATGTAGAATGATTTTATGCAATCCTTTTCTAAATTATTTGATAGAAACCATTTTATCAAATTTTTATATTTATTCTTGAAATTATTTTAATGATGGTATCTTTTGTTTAATGTAGATGACAGTGCAACAGGAAATTGAGTTTATCTTCAACTGCTGTTTTACAAAAGATATTCCTTTTATGCTCTTCGTGTTTCAGGTGTGACAGTTGTTTGGAATTTAGTTATGAATTATTTCTCTGTTATATATAAAAGAGATTCGACCGATATCAAAGGAAATCGACAGTATGAAAGATTATATTAAATTATCAACAAAACAGTTCTCACATTGTTTGTTTTTTCCTTAAACTGTTGTTGAAGTTTCAAGGTATACCTCAAAGTAAATGACACTTTGAAATAAACCAGTTGAGGCATGCCTAAACAGTGACTATTTTATTGGTTCATCTGTCAGTACCATTAAAATGGAATTATTTAACTTAAGGGGACAATGAACGTTTATGTTAGTATTAGGTTTTAGGGCTAGTGATGGTGAATTTTTTATGTATTGCTTGGGGTTAATTTTAGGATAAGGGTTAGTTTTAGGAATAGGGTTTGTTTAAGAATCAGGGTTAGTTTTAGGATTAGGGATAGTTTTAGGATTAGGGATAGTTTAAGTGTCTCAGTATTGGTTTCATCATCTGAGGTAAAAGAAGGGCAATGTAATTTGTTCGACAAGTTGTTCTTATCTGCATTGCATTAATGTTATACTTTCAATAAAGGGTTGTTAAACAATAGCTTTTAAGTTTTCTAAGCTTTGATTTTTTTTTGAAAGTTGAATTGAATTGGCAACAAATACTTGATCCTAGGAGGATATATTTGTAGTTAAACGGTATGGCTTGTCATCAGTCGATTTGTCACTTGTAAGAATTATAAAACCAGGGTATTGGAATATTATAAGTGAACCGAAAATATAGCTTATGATCATTTGAAATTTGGCATTATACATCTTCGATTAGTAATGCCTATTTTTGATTGGGATAGACTACAGAAGTATTATCTAACAAAAAATGAAATTGTTAAATTTAACTACAAAACGGTTATTATTTGATAAGGTTTTCGTTGGTTTCTTCTATACGAGGAAACACAAGTATGTAAAGAAATAATACTAACCCTAAAATTATATAAAAGAAATTAAAGTGAAAAGCACAGAACAGTGTATGCGTTGAGAAGTATTTCCGAACAACTAAGAAAAATGAATTGCATATGTTTTATTAATATTTTTACCATAATTCTGTCTTGACTTTATACTGCATGAACATATTTTCATCTAACGGTACCCTGTTGCCATTTGCTATTGACATGATTGAATCAGGGTATCAATCTTTGATGACAGTTGATCCAACTTAAAGTCTTCCAACACTGATATCGACCTAATTGTTATAAGTTATGGTCACTCAGAAATTGTTTTGTCAAAATCTTTATTCAAATAGCAATACATGTGTCTAAGAATACACTTATTTTTTGTAGGTTTAAGAGCAAGCATTGAAGATTTTTTCATTTTGCATTAATCATTTAACATGTTTAAGCTATTAAGGATGTTGGCTCCTCTCTTTCAAATTAACAAACTTCTAAAAAGACCGTAATAAATTGAAAGTGTATAAATAAAGAAACTTAAAAACCAGAAAAAAATGAAAGGTCTGTGTCCTTGTTTTTGTTATATAATAAATTGAAAATTTGGGGGGAAATTATTTTCCCCAGATTTCCCATACCATTCTTCTTTCAAAAACTATGAAAAAATTACCAAGATTTTCAAAAATGACTTTTAAACTATATTTAATAAAATCATGACAAGTCTAGTAGGGGTTAGCGGGCTAAAGTTTTAGCAATAGTAAAAACTCAATGATAAGTTAATATTGATATTAAAAAACCTCCGAACAAAAAGGGATGTTGAGATCCCCGAGCCCGAAGGGCGAGGGGATTTGAACAGCGCTTTTTGTGAGGAGGTCTTTTAATGTCAATATTAACTTAATCATTGATCTTTTACTAACTTACAAACCGTCAAAAACATTAGAAAAGTATACTAAAACACTTACAGAAACCTAATTCCCCTAAATTGGTCGAGTCTAAATATATTCAACACAAATGATAGTTAAACAGTACTCGGACTGATATAGACAAATAACAGTTACCTAATTGCATTCAAAACGGACCGATTAAATGGCATTACATCATTTAATAATTTATTTATTATAATTTTTTAGCATTGAGATAGGACCATAAGACAGTTTTATGAAATTAAGGGGTACATTTATATTTTTGAATTCCAAATTTTCAATATTATTTTTTTTTATTTTATAAATGAGGAAATCAAAAACCCTATACATACCTCATTTACAACTGACCAATGAATGTTCTGCACCAAAACTTCTTGTTATATATGTAGGACTCAAATCTATGGTGGGTTCCAGATCTATGGCAAATTCCTAATCTATGGTAAAAATGATGTCACAAACGCCAAATAAATCACAAATCTATGGCAGGTTTTTGTTTTCTCCAAATCTATGGCAGATTTGGATAGCACGTAATTTTCCGTCACAATTAAATAACGTCATGTAATGTTGAAGCTGCCGCTGACAGCGACGGTTTTGTTATACAAAAGGAAAAGGAAAAGATCAAAAAGTAAGTTTGCAAGGATCTAAATCAACCTTAATTCAGAATTGTTGTTGTTTCTATCCTTGATGCCTTCTTCTCGTGTTGCTGGGCCCTCACCCTTAATTGTACGAGCTTTTATTGTGCATTTTGGTTTGCTTTTTGCTGTTTTATGTAATGTTTTGTATCCCTATGATCTCTTAAATTTTCTATTAGAAGTAACAAAACGTAAATTATTTTGACATCTATATAACAGTGACTACCTGGACTGTTGTAGCAAATAATCTTTCTTGAGATTCAGTGGAGAGAAAAAAATATGTCATAGATTTCTTATAGATATTAATAATATTAATGTTTTCCCCGCTATAAATATGCGAATAACTGTACTGTTGGAGAAATAAGGATTTTATTTTATAATGTCAGGGGTTGGAGGCGAGTCAATGTTCATGACAGGACTTACATCGTCATCAGTCAAACAAAATTTAAATTATCTAACGCTCAAAGTCAAATAGATATTTGTTAAAAATTCAAACTACATTTTGTGTTGGTTAAATAATGGGTCAAGCTTGCAGGTACCATGCACAGAGTAGAAAATACTTATCCTTCCGGGGCACATGATTTCAACCCTAAAGTCTGTGTTCATTTTACAAACGGTTATGGATATGCTTCCTAGTAATAGTCATATTTTGTTTTTCTTTTACAATGTACTGGTTTTTACTTCAAAGCAGCTCTTTCGCTACCTTTGGACATTTCGACCTCGAAATCATTGATCATTGGTCAGATATATACTGACTGGTCCGACCTTTGCAGAAAATCTGTCATTGATTTGAAATCTAGAAATCCGCAATAGATTAGGATACTGAAAAAAAGTTGCCTTAGGTTAGGAAAATAAAAAAACACTGCCATAGATTAGGGTTCTAAAAAATCAGCCATAGATTGGGAATGGCATGACGTCATATTTACCATAGATTAGGAATCTGCCATAGATCTGGAACCTACCATAGATTTGAGTCCTACATATATATCCGATGTTTTTGATCTGTCAGTAATCATGAAATATATTCATAAAGACACCAAATGAAAACAGTAAGTAAACTCTTCCAACAATAAGCTATTTAAACAGCATGTTTCACAACTTCTAATCTAACAGACCTAGATGCATAAGGTCCTTCACAATATTCAGGTAAATGTTAATTTTGGTTTTGATTCTATAATTTTCCTACACTACATTTCATGCAAATGCAAAAATATTAGTGTTGTCTGTTCAGCCCAATTAATTAATTATTCGTATTTTTAGGTTTGATTTTGCGATATTGGCTTTTTTCATTGTTGAAGGACGTACGGTGACCTATAGCTGTTAATTTCCGTGACATTTGGTCTTTTGTGGAGTGTTGTCTAAGTAGCAATCATACCTGGCTCGATCAAAACGTGTATAGATGGAATATTTTTGCAAGGTTGATAATCATTCTTAAATTGAAATACAATAAATTATATGAAAAAAAAAACCACTTTTATTTTAGTCGTCCGTTATTCCCTTTTCACATCTAAATGTACAGTAGTATAAACAAACAACTTGAAACTAGCCTTTTACCTTAAAGTTTCTAAGTTTTATAATCGCCTGACAAAACCTTTTATCATAAATCGCAATTAAATCGTAGATAAGAACTATAGTAAACACATTAAAAAAGTATAGGTGTTTAGTTATGTAGTAAATTGCAAAACCATAAAAAAAAGTTTGCACTATCATTGAGTAATCTAAATGGAAATTTTACATAATAAAATTTTACAAAATCTTGTCTTCGTGTACTATGTACATTGAATAATTTATGGAGTTGGTTGATTGTTGTTTGCTTTACCTCTAGTGGCAAATATTTCATGCATGTTCATGACGAGAACACATGGATTTTAAATACAATAGGTAGATCTTGCAATAGGATGTAGACATTGAGGTAGGACGTGCAAAATGGAATATCATTGGAAACTGAGGATATATTGAATAAAGACAGAAATTAGCCTAGCAACAGCTGGTCACATCCGAACCCCTTAAATAATTGGTGCAAAAATGGTGAATTTGCAGAGAGCGTTGATCCATGAAATATATTCAGAAGTCGGCCATCCATATTTACGTGTAGTTTCTAAAATAATTTAACATTTCTAATTTCGGTTTGATACTTTTAGCACCACTTTAGTAACTATGAAATTTTTGTGAAACTGTATTTTATTTTATCTCTGTACATTAGTTTTTGGTATGATATTCTGTACTATACTTCTCTTTGTTTGTTTCGTGTGTGTGTTCTCCTCGAGATCGGGAGGTCGTGGTTTCGGTAAATATGTGGTTTTATTGACTTTTGAAAAACTTATTGATATTCACTCCGGCCGTTGGCCTCAGTGAATATCAGTTTTTCAAAAGTCAATAAAACTACATATTTACCTCATCAAAAGACAGTAATTATATAATATTCCACTTGACGTCATTCATTATCATCATTTATTTTACCGTTATTCTATACAGTGAAGTGTTTTTCTTCTACTGGTTTATATTACACCTCCTTTAATTTCCAGCGATCGAAATTAAAAAAGAAAAAAAAAAATGGCAGGTGATGTCTTTCAACCAAACACTTGTGCTTGTCAGGATATCTTTAACGGTAAATAATATTAAATCAAATGTCCCTGTTGTGATAGATATTGTTAAATTAACTCCGTAATTTTTAGTCATGGGACACTTTTGAGCTTATTCTGTATACGCATCGTTCTATAACAATAGACTAAGTTGATTCTTAGTATTTTGATTTTTCTGTGTCTTTGGGTAGCTGCCACATTAATGTATACCTTTATCACAATTTATTCAAATCCAAAGGCTTGACTTGGGTATAGAAATATTGACATCTCTGGATCTCTCCAGTCCGACAGCTAAAGGGGTGTGTCAGTTTGGATGTTCGGCTGCTTTTATAACAACTATTATACCAGATATAATTATAAAAAAACTTGAAACAGCAAATTTTGTCCCTTAGACCCCGTTCACACTAGGACATTTAGATCGATTAAAACTAGATCGCTTCACTTTAGTGACTGCTGTCGTTGTACTCTTATGATTTATTGCCACTCAATGCAGATTTTTTTTTCTGTTCTTCTCCCCTCCTCCTAGTATGGTTGGATAGGATATAATGTAACCCCTAATGTGGACAACGTTATTTTATGTTCAAAAAGATTAAATGCAAAGAGAAAAATAAGGAAAGAAATGCTGAAATTAACGCTTGAAAATTAAATCTATAAATAGTGGTAAACTGCCTGAGATAACTATCAACCGAAGACTAATGATTGTACATCACTTAATGGTGCTAATTAATAAATTGCTCCCTTGATGTCCAGTGGCAAATATGTCATGCATATTTACGACGAGATGTAAAGTGTATCAAACTTAAGCAAATCATAACAATTTAAGAGCATCACTTCAATAAGATGGAGCGTTGACTAGAGGTAAAATGTATGCCGTAATAGAATAAAGTTGAACCACGATCAAAATCGTAAGTTAAGTTATGAGCCCCTTCCCCCTTTTTTTCTCCGGTAGACAAATGCCAAAAACGAAACGATATGAATTCACAATCAATAACGGCCATCGTAAGTAAATGAGATATGGACTTATTTTGAAAATAAATTCCTTTTGCAGCCTGCATTTCCCGGTTTCGGACATTTTGTATTTCCACTCAAATACCGTTTGATTATTGACCGGAGATATTAAATCAACCAAAAGCTCTTTATTTCTCCGAAATTGTACATAATGGTATTTCATTTTTTTACCCGATCCTATGTTGGACCCCCCAATTTTAAGAAGACGTGTCTTATTAGTCATGCCCGATTGACTTTTAGTAAAAAAAACCTGCAACTTAAAGACCTACACCGGGTTAATAAGTTCGAGGTACAATAAGTAAACAAAAGAGATCTTTTGTGTAGTGAGATCGTCCCAGGTATCTTAGATAATTATTTTGCTTTGAATAACAATGAAAAATGCACGAACAGGTTTGTAATTGGCTTTACATGATTAAACTAGAGATATCTGAATATCTGACAAAAAGTCAAAAAGAAGAGTAGCAAACATCCTTTATGTATAATTGCTATTCATTAATGGTACACATCTTGCAAAGTGTATACAACTTATTAACCATTTTTTAATAATCCCAGCCTAACTTCCAGTTATCTCCTGTGTAGTTTATGTTGTTCGTATTGCTAGATGCGAATACATTACATGGCCTGACGTATTTAATAAAATTGCAAATGACTTGACTCCGCAAACAATATTTACAGCCATCTGCTGATGGTTCATTACACAACACTTTTCGTTTTATTAAATTGTTAATATTTTATAATTTTGTAGATGTAAATCTGTAATATTTAAATAGATCATTTTAAAAACAGTTATCTGTTTACTTCTCGTGTATCTAATTTAGTTTTGTATATATAATGTGTATTGATTAGTATTCTAAAGAAATGAAAAAGGGACTTTAAGTGTATGGTGTTGAAGAGATAAACGAATCAAAGCGATTTGAATTGTGTCCAGTGAGTTGTTACCCTGAATCTGTCTATGAAAACATACATACCTGGATCTGAATGATAATATTACTTTTGAAATTGAGACATATGTCCCTAGAGAGGAATACCCTCAACAGTAAGCGCTATACATCTTTCGTTGGTTATCATCATTTCAAAAACAACCAAACCATTGTGCTGTGGACTATTTAAATGTCACTCTTTTATGATTTGTTCTATGTTAAGGGTAATTGATTGGATTTCATGTTAATATAAAATAAGAATCAATAAATTTCGATAATGTATGATCAAATTTAGATTAGTATGTACTCTAGAATTTTTTTTGCAACTCAAATGGACAACTTTTAATTATATCTAATTATACGTTATTAATTAGCCAATTGTTTTCTTTGTAAATACTGCATGTGGAAGGCAAACTATTCAAGATCAATATTTATGTTGTAAAAAAATCAAAGAAAACTGTTTATAAATTATTATATACACATAATCGTTTTGATAGCCTTTACATTTACAACTAAGGTAACTAAATTCAAAATTGATGATTGGAACCTTAATGTCGGCAAGCTGTTGTAACATATGGTCACAAAGACGTTTTTGCACTTAATTTAAGCGACTAAACAGCGATAAAACAACCTGAGAACAGAAGTTTTTAGGTTTAAGAGCAGGCCATCGTTTCACAAAAAATCGTACGACAATCTTCACTACAAAAGTCTAAAAGTCTGAAAAGACCAGTTTTTGTCTTAATTTGCATGAACTTTTACTCGACATTCTCCAAAAGTATGACTTGTGTCTTAATTTTTCTTGACAAATTCTCATTTATATTAAATTTGTATGAAATTTACTCGACATATTCTCGACATTCTGAATATGGTCTTAAAATTTCTTGACAAATTCTTGACATTTGAATACTGTCTTGAAATTTCTCGACATTCTTAACATTTTCAATCGTGTCTTAAATTTACTTGACAGGTCTGAGTTTTACAAATCATGACCAATATTCATGATATAACTTTAATCTTTATTTCTCTTTATATGATATACTGTTGTTTCAAGTTACACTTCTTTACAACAAAAATAAAAGTTGGGCATGTAAAATAATTGAAAATTGGGTACATAAATATTTTCAGAGACATATATAAATATGTGTATATATGTCTCTGATATTTTTACAAATGCAAATATGGCTATGAAATCTAAAGTATAAAATAATTCAAATGTGGGTGTGTTGATATAAAACAATTTCAATGTGGGTTTTTAAATAATTACAAATTTTGATTCCTAAATCTTATAAATTAAATGATTCAAACCAATCATACTGTAGACATATTTCATTCTACATTCATAATATTCAATGTTGATATGGTAAATAATTATTATACCAAAATGTGGTTTATATAAATAGCAAATTATGATGATATACAAATCATTCATTTAACAGAAGAAAAATTTGTGTAATGTCATCTGTTTGAATATATTAAGTATTACACATGGACAGGATGTTCCCCATAAAACTAAGGTATTCCACACCCCAGAGTACACGCAACTGTCAAATAGAAGTTATTGCTTTACCTGTAATCAGCCATACAACTTATCAGTTGACCGACCATGCCACTACAATTTAAAAAGTTTGTTGATAGATGAAAATGAAAATCATAATTCTGATGAAAAAAAATTGAATTGAAATGGATTTTCTTCATCAAAATTATGAAGTTAATTATTTCAACATAAAAACAAATTGAATAAATCCCAAAGATTAAAAGAAAATTATTATCTACTCCAGGAATAATAAAAAAAATGTATTTATAATGGGTCCCATCAATGATTTCTATAGAAATCATCGGTCTTATGAAATGGTTCTCAAACAGACATGCATAATATAGATCTAAACATTTTTTTTTTCAGGAAGGAGTTATCACAAATATTTATTGTTGGTAAAAAATTATAAAATTCAACACTCAAATTTGAATAAAAAATGTTTTTGGGTTGTTCTAAAAAATAAATAAGGTTTTTGAATCAAGATGGGAACAAATTCTTTGACCTAAACGAAAGCCCCCCCCCTCTTTTTTTAGCCACACACACCCAAAAGATGAATTGTGGGGTCCAAAAGAGATACAAGACACCTATTTTAGTAAAGCAAATTTGACTGGCAGTTTTGCGAACGGCAAAAATCTAAATGCTGTTTGTCAATACCTTCGACTTATATTCCAAGTGAAAACAATTACTTAAATGTTTTATAAAAATAAATCAAAATTAAACTACATGGGGGATTATTCGGGGTATTCCAACTTAGTTGCACCAAAAGGGTATCTTACTATACCAAATTAATCCTTGATTCTTCAAAGTTTAGTTTAGCCATAATAAAAAGGAGTATATAACAGCAATAGAATGTCATAAACAGTGCTGAATAAGTCTGTTCACATTTCAGGCGAATTTTATACTGTTGAGATAGTGTCAAGACATATTTAACACTGTCAAGAATGTGTCGAGACATATTAAGACATTATTTAGAATGTCAAGAATATGTCGAGACATATTCAGACATTATTAAGAATGTCAAGAATATGTCAAGACAGATCGAGACAAATTTAAGACAGTCAAGAATTGGTCGAGACTAATCCAGACTCTTATCAGATGATACAGGAAGTGTCGAGAAATTTTAAGACAATGTTCATACTGTCAAGACACTTGTCAAGAAAAATTAAGAACCTTATTAGACAAATTCATACTATGTCAAGAATTTTTAAAAATTATTCAGACAAATTAAGAATGTCGAGTAAAAATTCATGCAAATTCAGACAAAAACTGGTCTTTTCAGATTTTTTGACTTTTGTAGTGCTTAGATCTTACGTCTGTCGTAAGTCAAATCGTAACTTTTTGACCGTTTCATAAACAATCGTAAGTAGAATTTCATCGTAAGTTTGATCGTTATCTTACGAGTGGTAACAGGCAGTCGTAAATCAAATCGTAGTTGTTTAATTTGTTGATATTTCGTTAAAATCAACAACATTACATTATCTTACAGACAAATTAAGTTCCATGGGATGAACAGAAGACATGTATCCATGTTATTTTGTCCCAATCATAAATAATTAAAATTTAAATTCCTGAAATAATTTACCAACCCTAAATTTGAGTATGTTTATTGAACTAAAACGAGTGCCTTGCTTCGTGTGTTTCACATCTTTGACCATAAAAACTTAGAAGAGACACAGCACTAGGCACATCTGCTTTTAATCAAGGGGTACATTCCGTGTAACTTGGCACTAAATATTCTCCAAAAAGAAAATTTTAAACGTTTATTTACTAGTTCTTTAATCGTATGTCATATAAACAGCATTATATACACCCCACTTGTGCCAAGTTGTGGCGTTCTATAAGGTGGCTATAAAGTTAACAATAGATATAAATATGTCAAGCTAAAAAAATGCAATAATCCCATAGAATGCTAGTCCAAATAAGACGTAGGAAGGCGTCACAGCAGAAAAAAATAAAATAGCCTTTCAAGACGTCATAATTATTTGGACTACTAGAATGCATGTCCTGTGGTTATACACTACTGCAGAGGACGGTGCTCATTATTTAATAGACTTTTTTTAAAATACAAATTACGATTATTTGCAAACATATACCAGTCCAGAAATTGCGAAAAACAATAATTTATATAAGTTACATGCATGTCATTAATGTAGTGGTAGAGTTGAATGTTATGAATCCGTAGTTTCAATGTAATTACACCATGCGCTCTATCGGGTTCGCGTTTTCTTTTGAGGTTTAAATTGAATGCTTCAATCCCGTACTCAATACCTGCTTTGTTCTTTTTTAATTAAAAACATTTCTATAATTCTGGGTTTATTTGAAAACTATGATATTTCACTTTGCCATTGTGTGATTGTGTGTTTTAATACTTATGCAAATTTATTTTCAAATTCAGAATGTTTTTAGGTATAAAAAATGTAACTGAAATTTTCAAATCCTGAATATAATTTCAAATTCTTGTTAAGGTGACGTTAAATTTGCTTTTACAATCATGTATCGTACATATTTGGCACAATTCATATTTTTAAGCATTCCAGTGGAAAATAAAATTGATTAAATGCAGCAATTCATCCAAAAATGTAAGTAGAAAATAGCTATAAAAAGTACTAACCAAAGTACAACTGATAATTTACCAAGGCAGCCCCTATTTTCTCCCTCTATGTTATTGTAGTCTCATTATCAGCTCGAACTAATATTCATTTTGCTATTGCTCGTGTATGTTTTCCGTTATCAAAACTGCTGTAATGAAAATATTTTTTTGAGAAGTTTTGTTAACTTTTAGTAGAATGAATGGGAAAAGCACTGTTTGTTTGCTTTTTGTGCGTTTTTTTTGTTATTTTGTTTTGCTTTTTTGCTGTGCACAACAATAAAAGCGCTGTTGCTGTGCGTTCTGTATGTTTTTTTTTTTGCTGATGCGTAGCTAGCTTCCCTTGAGGCAATAAAACAACTGCCTCACTGAATATTTGACAAAGAAACACATTTGAAAGATAAAATGCACAATTTGTATTTCGTAGTAATGGATGCATGGTTATAAACATTTGACTTCTCTAATGTTACACAACTATTTGAATTCTAAACGTAAGACAGACTGAAAGACTTAGTTCAATTTTGTTTTTTACAACAAATATATTCTTTATTCTTTAGATTGTCTGCTACATTTATACTTCACTGTCCAAGCGCCAATGCAGTATTCCTGTGAAATACTTCTGAGTTGCCGCGAACATACTCAGAATACCATTTAAAAAACATTACATAAACAATGACAATATATATGAATTATTCTATTAAATCAATTTCATCAAATTTATGAAAAATACATTTTTGAGAAATCATTTTGCTTTCATTCATAACCCTTCTTAATTCCTTTATAAACAATTCATACACATCTGAGCATTTCAATTTTTTCTCTAAAACATAGTATGACTTGAAAATGCAAAAACCTAAAACTGTCAAAAAATAGTTAAAACCATAATAACCCTGATCTGATATTTTGTATCCAAATACTATATGTTTTACCGATATCTTATTTTTAAAATTGAGTTGTGTAAGAAGATGTTCCACTTTATCCCAAAAATCTTTTAAAAAAGAACATGTAATAAAGAAATGTAAGTACTCTTTCTCTTCTGTTTTACAAAAATTACATCTACTATTATTAGAAATTTTCCATTTAAATAGCAACTGCTTTGTGGGAATAATATGATTAAGCAGTTTCCATCTAAATATTTTCATCTTGTTCTCTCTTGATAATTTGAATAAAAATCGTTTTTAAATATCTTGTCCAAATATTGATACCAATTGGCTGTGTATATTTTTGATCTACTAAACTATTGTATAACATTTTATTATAGATATCTTTTGTTTGTATTTGTTTATTTCTTAATCTCAATTTTTCCTTACTAATACTGATTTTACTCTTTAAAGAGTTTTCTTTAATCCGATCTTGCTGCCATTTCTGCGGGATGGAGGATTTTAATATCTTAAACTCTGCTATCAAATTTGACTTAATGCTTAATTTTTCTAAAATAAAAACCTCTGATAACTTTCATTCACGATCCAGTATGTCGTTAATATATATCAATCCACTTGCTACCCAGTTTTGAAAGAACAAACATTTGTTGCAATGTTTAGTATATCTATTTCCCCAAATAATCTGTTTTCTGATATTTGAAAAATGATCTTTAAATTTGGTTAAACCTCCCCCTGTTTTCACCCAACTTGAAATTACTTCAACATTTTTAATAAAACATTCAAAGTCGGTACAAATATCATGTTAGCAAGCGACACATACCTAATACAGACCACTAAAACAAGAAGTTCTTAAAATTGAAATCATAAAGATGCTGCTTTTTCATTGAAACAAATTTGTTATGTTTGGCCGACGTGTTGTATGTTTCGGGAAATACTGTATGATTGATTGATGTTCTGTGTTGAACATACAGTAGCAATTTTTATACAAACGAAAACAAACAATGTCGATTCTCCAAGGTAGGTTGGCTAGTATAAACTTGTATATACAAGTCTAAATTGAAAACAACGTCCAAACTATGATTGCGTCGGATAAAAACCGCAATTTTTATACGTGTGCATGCAAAACATTTTTCTTGGTAGAGGAGTCTAAATACAGCACAAACAACATTTCCAAAAGATCAAAAAAGTGAAAAAGTATATTTTAACAAAACGCATTTGACTAGCAGATCGAACGACGGATGTTCTTAAACCCTGCTGACTGCCATTGGCGATTGCCAAATAAACGGATCACCAGATGTAACAAAATGGATCTTAAATACTAATATAATACCAAACAGAAAACAATAAACTTGCGGAAAAGATGGTATACCGCAAACAAAAGGTGCAAACATTAGTACACCATATCCGGATTTCGACAATTAATGTCTCTTCAGTGATGTTAGGAATCGAAACGGTTATTGGAAGGCCACATAATTTACCTCAATTTAGGATAGACTCTTGAATTTTGAGGAGTCAAAATAGGATGAACGGATCATATAAACCCGAAGGCAAATATAATACAAGCCCAAGCGAAAAAATATAAACAAGTCTAAATTGAAAACAACGTTCAAACCTATGAGCGTTGGATAAAAACCGCAATTTTTATACGTGTGCATGCAAAACAAATTTCTTGTTAGAGGGGTCTAAATACAGCACAAACAACATTTTCCAAAAGATCAAAAAAGTGAAAAAAGTATATTTTAACAAAACGCATTTGACTAACAGGTCGAACAACAAATGTTCTTAAACCGTGCTGACTGCCATTGGCGATTGCCAAATAAACGGATCACAAGGTGTAATAAATGGATCTTAACTACAAATTTAATACCAAACAGAAAACAATAAACTTGCGACAAAGATGGTATTCCGCAAACAAAGGTGCAAAGAATTTTTGTACACCATATCCGGATTTCGACAATTAATGGATATATATATATATAGCTAATTGAAGTTGAAGTACCGATTCTTGTAAATGCATCGATTTATTTTCTTTACATTAATGTTTTACCACAAATTGGTGAATTGTTCTGTAATAAAAAAAAAAGAATAGGTATATGAGGGTCTGAATGGGGTTTACAAAAAAGAGAATAAAGGGCTAATATTACAGAAAAGGGGTAAACAAAACAGAACAGAGAAAAATAATAAAGAAAAGAGAATAATGTGCAAAATCTATTAAGCATAGAGAAAATGGTTAATACAATTTAAAAAAAAATGCAGATTTGAAGGAAACCACGCCCAGACCCTCTTATATTATTGATATCTCAATCTATAGTAACATTGAATTTACGGTCATAGCGCACTCCTAAAACAATTGAGGCAAAGGGGGTCTTGGGATGTGCACCAGCGGGATTTTAGATACACCCTATATATAGATACACTATTCAATAATTTTCGTCATTCATCTGTATGAATAAAAAATCATGGGAAACGACAACCTCCAGATACAAAATAAATAAAATACGTAGACATTTATGCATTTAAAAATCTTTAAAATCTCTTGATTACCATTATATTTTTGGATAAACAGTAGCAAATGCATAGTATTATACAATATGCAATGAACATGTGGTTTTTTACCGGGAGCTTAGAATATAGCTTAAGACGTTTATAGCGAAATATCATTTAGTATAATTTCATGTAAACAAGTAAGAAATTCATTTTGATTTAGATCCAATAAATGCCGAAGTCCTTATGTATTTCTCTGTATTTTTATGATTTCGTCATCCTTCAACAATATTAAAAACAGAGCCAGCTTGCAAAAAACCCACCTAGAGCCAATTTTTCTAATAAAATAAAAAACAAAATCTTAATAAAGAGCTGCGTATAAAAACTTGTCAGGACACTTACCTTACAAAACCTATTCATCATACAAAAAAAAAAAAAACCCAAAAAACCCAAAACTTATGAACCTTTCAAAATACGATTTTGAAAGCTGAGTGAAAATAATCTGTGATATGAATTTTCTTCCGGGTTTTAAAAGAAAGATTCCTTTTTAGACTTTAACGCGGCTGTCAAAGAGAGCACACTTTTTTTCTTTGTAATCGTAAGTTTACGTTACGTTTACGATCACCTTTGTGAAACACTCGTAGCTAAAATCTTACGCTTAACGTAAGTTTAATCGTAAACGTAAATCGTACGAGTTTTTGTGAAACGCTAGCCAGATCTTCAAAATCTTATTCTCCAACTTAGATTATTTAGCTTAACGTTACAGATGACTATTTTGTGTATCGCAACTGTAAGTCAGTAAACATTTTATGTATGCAATGTCTAAACCATTTTTTAAACAGCTTTACATACACACCTGCTAGTTTTCTATGATCTCTGCATAATAAATATAATGCAAAATATACATTTTTGAAATACAATTTACATGTTTTTGATGATCAATAACTTTACCCGGATTGATGTTAACTCATTTGACGGATTGGTGGCTCCTATATTTCAAAGTATATATAAATGAATGTCATAAAAAATGTAGCCCTGTGCTGTTTGTTGGCGCTTGCATTACATCGTACATCTCCTGTTAATATGATTGTTCATGTTAATGTATTGTATTTGAAGGTAACACACCTGTTCTTTGTTCATTAAACTAATGAGCAATACATTTAGCACATTAGATGCATATTTATAGACAAGCGTTTTACAAAATCTGTTCCAGAACAATTGCAATCCACACTCAGGGGTTTAACAGTCAACATCAAGAATAAGTGGACTGACTTGATATATATATATATACTGTAGCAGCATGTCATTAGTACATAGTATAATCGGCTTACATGAATCTGTAGTTTTGCCCAGTGTGCCCCGATTGTTAAATACTGACTGAGTAAGAATAACCAGGATGAATCAATAGCAAGTTGCGCTTTTTTCAGAGTATTTCTACTATTTGTGTTTTTTTTCAGCTTTTGCGTTTTATCACACTCTACCGTTTACTCCTATTCTATGTAGAATTACATTGTGCTACTGTTAGTTCTGAAGTGTAATTACTTGTGATTATGAAGCCAATTTCACAATTTTCTTGAATAGTATCAGTAAAGTTAAAATACAACTTTTTGATACTGTAATTATGTATCGATAAATTTTAATAAGTAAGCAAAAAAATGTACAAATGATATTGTCAGTTAATTTAAACAGCAAAATTATTGAAAGTTGAAATCATTCTGGTACCTACGTTACTAAAGGGGTACATCTAGAAATTCAGTTCATCAACATTCAGTTATCTAAAGTTCTGGTTGAATCTCCTTCTGGGAATATTACTTGTTTTAACATTAATGGTAGTTCTTTTAAAGTTCCAATCCTTCCTATCTACTTCACTACAACACTGTTGGTATCAAGTGGACCTCAAGAGATCTGAAAGTGCAGAAAATCATGTTAATAACCAGATTGGTTAGCAAGCTATGTATATAAAGATAAAACTGTTCAAAGGTAATTCAATCGCCAGGGCAATGACAGACTACCTTAGTAATTAAGTACTTATATCAAGGAGAAACAGTTCATTTACGAAAGTATTGACCCCCTTCTTAGTAAAAATAGTTACTATTGTACTACATGTAAAAAGATCTCGGCTAATCATGTCAGTGCAGTATTATTTGAGTACGGTACAACATGGTAATTATTATAATTAGGTTCGATAAAAGACCTGTATTTCGTTCAGTCAAATTGATAACACTTTTAAACCGATCTGTAGTTTACGTAGTTTTTTGATAAGTCTATTGCCTTGGTTTCAACAAACAAAATTAAAGCTTCTGAAAGAAGAGCTTTGCAAGGCTTTGGTCTTATATTTCTTAGACAAAATAGTAAACAGAGAAAATTAAAGACCTGGTCTATACAATACTAATGAAACCTGACCTACTTGAACATAACAACCGATTATATCATGTAAACATATCACATCCTTGTACTCAATCAAAAGTGGAAATATCTCCAGCACTAAGACAACTAATCTGTTATACAATAACATACCCATATACAGTTACTTTCAAATCTTCTTCATGAAAAGATAACTTATGTTTGACGTTATTTATAATTCTTTTATTTTCCAATCTTTCCTCTGTATTTCACTTTAAATATTTATATGTTCTATGTTAAAGGTTATCGCTTGGTATCAAAGTTAATATAAAACATGAATCAATAAATATCGAAATAGTACGATGAAAATTTTAGTTTGGTGTAATATGGAATGTTTTATTCAACTTAAATGAACACTTGTCAATTATATCTGTTTGTACGTGAGCAATTTCACAATTGTTTGGCTTGTAAATACTGCATAAGGTGGTCAAACCATTTCAAACCAATATATATGTTGTAAAAAACTCTACTAAAACTGTTGCGTTAATTATCACATACGCATACATGTTTTGATAGCCTCTACAGTTACAACTTAGATAACTAAACCAAAATTTGATAATTGCTTATCTTAATGACTGTCAGCACTTGTATTGACCTAGCTGCTATGAAATATGGTCACAACAATAACTGTCGTATTCACATTAAGTGATTAAAATGCAGTAAAACGGTCTGAGAAAAAAAAAAGGTTTTAGAGCTGTTCTTGAAAAAAATGTTATTCGTCAACTTAGATTTCTAAGCTTAACTTTCAAAATTACAAATTTGTGTACTGAAACCATATGTTATGATAAATAGTTTGGTCTCAAGTGGACCTCAGAATTTCTGAGAGAGTCTTCCGTACAGACATTAGTATCATTCAATTATAATATAGATACGTCTCACCGATATTCTCAATGTCTGCAAACCATAGAAATGACCTAAATGCCGTAATATATGTGAACTATTTTCAAATAAGATGTAGTTGAATCAATCAACATGACAAATGTAATGCAGAAATATTTAAAAAATAATACCATTGTTTTAAAGACCTTCAATACGATCAAATAACATCACTATATCCGAATTTTTTTCGAGGTTTGGCGAATCTTTCACACATAAAACTAAACTAGATCCGTGAACAATAATAAGTTACAATTTGTTGATAGTTTGCTCTCGCATTATTAAAAGAGCTCTGCATGTATTTAAAAATTTTGTTCATGTTATATTCGATTAGGTAAAGGTAATATCTCTAGTCAATTTTTTTATAATTTTTTGTAAAATTAACATTTTCACTAGAAATGTATCTATATCGTTTTAATCTATTTTATTAGTTTAAATGTCCATTTGGCATATTTCGCCTCCCTTTTACACTACGTTTAAAGTGCACAATATCTACCAAAAAATACAAAGAAATTTAAATTTATAGCGTTTGATTAATCAGATAACTAAGAATGTTTTGAATTTTGTCAATTGTTATGGCAAGATAGTAAATAAGATCAGCGATGACAAAACAATTTTCAAATTTAGGCCCAGCCTATTAGTTCTCATTTTCAGAACAAAAAGATCATTGTACTGTGGACTATTTCCATGTGACTTTCGTGTATTATGTCATATTGTATGGTAATCTACTCGATGTCAACTTAAAATGAAATGTGAATGAATACATATCGATACATTGTGATACAAGTTCTGGTTACAATCGAGAGCGGAAGTCGTTTTATAAGAAATATCAAAATCGTTCCATTGTAGGTCTAAAACGGTAACCCATTTGGCGAAGTTGTCGTCAGTTGAATGAGAAAGCAAAACATTTACGATTAATATTATTTCCCAAATTCTCTTTCATAAAACAATACAGTGGAGACCGTTGTGCGTATATTCAGGATTGTATAAGTTCATATGCACATCGAAGGTGATTAAATTGAAAAGGTTTGACTGCTTTCCTTTTCCAGTATCCTTTTGAGACTTCGCTTGCACACGACGTCATCCTGAACAACTCCATCATTTAGAAGATCCCAAACAAAGTCTACCGAAACTTAACCTCAACCTAAATGTTGAAAAATAGGTCACTAAGATACTTGTTGCTTCATTCGAATTCATCATCAATAATGTGATAAACGGTGTTGCTCTAGTCATTAAATGATTAAGTAAAATTACTAGCAATTGTATTTATAATATATATATAGAGAGAGATATATATTTCATTTAATACATGTACTTCACTTTTTTATAAATTGATTGTTGAAAACTGTATGATGCAAAACATCAACGATTTTGATATCAATCTGGACATCTATCGCCACGGCTGAATTTGACATATTTTTGGAACCTTTTATTTTTAGTTAGGGTTAGGGTTAGGGTTAGCGTTACTGACGAGACGTTTGTAGACGAAGCACGCGTCCTTCGTAGCAATTGATAAGATTTATAGAATCTAAAAGTTTGTGTTTTGCTGGGATTTTTTTTTATACACATTCACCTTACGTTTAAAGTGTGCCATTCTAAAAAAAAAAACAAAAAGAAAAAACAAGGATTCTTAAAATCGTCGAGTTAACTGATGAGACATTTTATCACCATTTAACTATGATTAATTTGTTTACCTTAATACGAAAAATTAGTTATAAGAAGCCGGCATACCTAGTTGAAATTGAGACCAAACATTACGAAAAAGGAATTAAGACGACAGAGTAAACTTATCTTATCTTGTCTCATTTTGTCATTTGAAGAAAAGTAATGCATACCGTTGTCACTGGTTTGCCACCATATAGCGTTTTATGACTCCTTTCAAACAAATGTCATGTAGAATACAATTTTCGATGTTAATGGCTGAATTGATTTTTTTCTGATTAAAAGGCAGTTCATAATCAACCTGAACTGTTTCATCTTATATTAGATATAGTAGTGTGATACTTATCAAGCTATTTTAATAAATAGGCATAGAAGCTGCTAAGAATATTATAAGTAAATCAAAACAGCAAAACTAGTGAAAGTAGTGATCGTTTCAGCACTTACATAACTAGACTGGTATATCTAGGTGTTCAGTTAATACGTAATGTAATTAAATAAACTTTAGGTTGATTATCCATCTGGTAAAATTAACCTGTTTTAACGTTATGAATAGTTCTCTAAAAGTTCTGTATCCGCTGATGTCTTTCGATAAGATAACTTACATGTACCGATGGTTTAGTATTTTGTCATGTCTTACGTTTAGAGAAATATCATGCACTGATTGTTTTTTTTTTTATCTGGGACTGTCTTAGAGTTATGAAATCAACATGCACTAATGGGTTCATATTTGATGATGTCTTGGGGTTAGAAATTAAATATGTACCGATTGTTTTGTATCTGGTCATATCTTACGGTTAGAAAATTAACATGCACCAATAGGTTTGTGTTTGGTTTTGTCTGAGGGAAAGATAATTACAATGTACCGATGCTTTCGTTTTTTCTTACGTCGTACGGTTGGTGAATTGACAAGTATCGATTGTTTTGTATTTGATAAAGTCCTAGAGTTGGATAATTAACATGTTCTGATGGTGTTGTATGTGCAATAGTTTAAAGGTTAGAGAATTAGTGAACCTATTGTTTTGTATTTGATGATATCTTTGGGTTGTAGACTCCACTTTAACCGATCTTTTGGTGATACGTAATGTCCTAGGGTTAAAGTATTGACATGCACAAACAGTTTTGTGTTTGTTGATGTGCTAGGCTTAGAGACATAACATGTAGAAACGGTTTTGTAATTGTTAATGTCTCAGGGTTTGATAATTAATGTGTTTTGTACATTCGTACATTGTTTTGTATTTTGTAATATCCTTGCGTCCAAGATTGAACGCTTAACGATGGTTTTGTATTTAAAAATGTCTTGAAATTAGAGAACTAACATGTATTGATGATTTTGTCCTGCTCCTATTTTAGCATGTCTCATGGCCAGATATTTAACGCGTTGTGGTGATTTTGTAATTAGTGATATTCTAGGGTTAGAAAATTAACATATAACGATGGTTTAGTAATTGTTGATGTCTTAATGTGAAAGAATTAACATGTACCAATGGTTTTGTATTTGGTGAAATCTTAGGATTTGAAAATAATAAGTACCTATGGTTTTGTGTTTGTTCATGTTTCAGGGTTAGAAAAATGTTTGATGATTTAACTAAACGTAGTTTTAACGCACAACTAAAATATGATTTCTTTTAATATGAATAATGTACCATATTCTCTTAATATTGTTTTACTACTTATTGTTGTACTACTTTTTGTGACGTTGATCCATTCATGTGACGTGCACTTGATATTTCGATTTTGATGTCCTGGTGTACTGTCGTAAATTCATGGGAGGTGTCCGTCGTTATTCTGCAGTTTACATGTTGTAATGTACTATTACATTATTTATTTATGTATTTCTCTGTGATGAGTGTACTTACGGTTGTTTGTACTGTATTCCTGTCACGTAGTGGTGTTATTTTAGATGTATTTTCAATCCTGGTATATATGATGAGTTATTTACAACCACTGGGTCGATACCACTGCTGGTGGAGTTTTTATTCCCCGAGGATGTCACCAGCCCAGTAGCCAGCACTTTTGTGTTGACATGAATTATCATTGATATGGTCATAATTATAAATTAACTGTTTACAAAACTTTGAAGTTTTTAAATACTAAGGCTTTTCTACCTCAGGAATAGATTACCTCAGCTGTATTTGGCAAAACTTTTAGGAATTGTTGGTCATCAATGCTCTTCAACTTCGTACTTTATTTGGCCTTTTAAACTTTTTTTGATTCGAGCGTCACTGATGAGTCTTTTGTAGACGGAACGCGCGTCTGGCGCAAATACAAAATTTTAATCCTGGTATCTATGATGAGTTTATATATAAGGGGGAGTTTTGGCTAGCCATAAAACCAGGTTCAATCCACCATTTGTTCCTTAAAATGTCATGTACCAATTCAGGAAAATAGCATTTAGTATCATACAGTCCGTTTCTATGTATGTTGGCTTTTGCTTTTGTTGCAGTTCAGTGTTTCTGTTGTTCAGTTGTTTTCTTCTGATAGTTAATGTGTTCCCCTCGGTTTTATTTTGTTACCCGGATTTGTTTTCACTTAATCGAATTATGACTTTTGAACAGCGGTATGCTACTGTTGCATTTATTTTTAAACATATGTCAGTGATTATTCAACAACTTAACAAACAGCTCTATCGCATCATCTGTAAATATTTTCGACCGTAATCTGTTTGTATTGATGAAGATGGTAATTTGATTAAGTACATTTAAAAAAAGCATTTCTTTAGAAAACACGACATTAATCAGATTACCAAACTAAATGCATATTTACTGAAAGGCAACTCAATATTTTAGAATTAATTTGATTCCACAAACAACTGTTTTGCAATTCTGTATTGTCAGCTTGCTGTCACATTATATCTTACCTTTCCGTTTATTCATTTTTCCAACGTAATTACATTTCCAGAAGGTTTTTTATTTGATAAAACAAAAGAGGAGATTTCAAAAAATAAAAAAATCAGTCGTTCTCTCCTTCTTTATAAATATAATAAAAAAAAGATGAACTCTCACGTCTTTGTAGTTGATACAAGTATCTAAAATTTTCAAAAACTCCCTTTAAAGAACGATATGCAGCCGGATGGTCACAATTTTCGACTAAAACATCTTTCGAAATTGGTAGATTGATATTTCAAGAGGCAGTTGGTTTTCCAATGGATATTAATTTCACAACCCTACTTGCCGATTATTTTGTGTTCTCATATGTAGCAACATTCCTGCAAAATTTTCTGAAAGAAAAGAAAAAAACCGACTAAATATTGATAGGCGCATGTATTTTCCCTCTTTTTGAAAGCCATCTGCAATGTTCCTTACCATATACATATTTCGTTTTTATATAATTTGGTACCATGCTCCCGTTTTCCGTTTTCAATTGATTTAACAAATTAAGGTCATCTAAATGTTGGAATTCTTGTATTTTGTAGCAACTTCGGGTACTCAACCAAATTTCATATTGATATGAAATATGGATCAATAAAAAAAAATAAAAACAACACGTTCTAAATTGCATACGTCCGAAGCGTTTTTCTTGATTCACCTTCATCAAGAAAGCTCAAGGCCGAATATTTGAAAGCCAACGACGTATAAGACCCGAAACTGTTGAAAAAATAAATATTATGATATAATTATTATTATGATGAAGGTGAAAAGTAATCATAAACTAAAATGAAAACTGATTTTCAGCTATAAAATGATATAATGAAGTGCAGACTTTTCATTTATTTTCCCTGAATAAAAAAGGCAGACCTTTTAAGACCAATATCACTTCCTCAAATATTTTTTGGTAAAACACAATACATATTCAACTGCCGGATAAAATGTAATATAACCGTAAAGTGTTTATTGGGTTCACACGGAAAACTAAGTTAAACGCTCTATTCTGTCAGCATCATTTGTATTCCTGCAACCTAATCAGTAAATTGTTTGAAATTGTGGTTGATCCGACACACAACAAAGTTTTTTTAATCCTGTCAGCGCTTGATCGTGCACACCACTCAATTAAATTTAACTATATTACCGCTTGATACTGCACACAACTCAGTATAATTTAGCCTTATCACCGCTTGATACGGACAGACAAAATGAATGATACTTTGATATTTGACGTCCAAAGATCTCAGGTAAAATCTGCCAGCACTAGTAACAATCAAGTTGTTGTAACATTTCGTCATAATAATGCAGTAACACTGAGAACAGGATGGATTTTTAATAGATTTCCTCAAATTGTAATTGTTCAAGACAAGCCAATTTTTGAAAAATGACTTATTGCTACATAATTCATATCTGTTGGTATATATGCAATATTTCACCGTTTTCGAAAGAACATATACTACACTTCCAGCTGCCGACTATTTTCAACGTTATTCTCTGTGTATTAATTAATATGACAAATGAGTTTAGAAGGGCAATGTTTCATGTACTTGAACAGAAATCAAATTACCTCCCTGGATGTCAACCTATTTCAAGGTTTGACAGCTCCCAGAGAATTGTAAGTCATTTTATTCATTCAAAATAATATACAACCATGTGATGCTAGTTTACTGTCAAGATAGTAAACTGCTACATGAAAGACCAAACTCAAAGATCAAATTAAGATAAAACATGCTTAGAGGAGAATACAATTTACAAGACGCTGTACACGTTTGATAACTAGTTTACATTGTCTGACCGACATTAATATCGTACGTTATACTATTTCCATGTGATGTATCTTTTGGAAATGTTTTGTCTACTTGCACAGAAATCTGGCACCCAAGATATTGCTATATACACTGGTACATCTTTGATGAAGTAATTCATATTTTCAGAAATCAACCCAGTTTTTGGTGGGGTTCGTGTTGCTCAGTGATTAATTTTCTTTTTTGTGTTTGGTGTACTGTTGTTTGTCTGTTTGTCTTTTTCTTTTTTAGCCTTGGCGTTGTTCAGATTATTTTCGACTTATGAGTTGGAATTTGTCTTTAGAACCTTTCACCTCTCATTCAGAGCACTACATTTTTAAAAACCAACTGCAATATTCCTAACCATGCACAACATTCGTTTTAATTTAATCTGTTACCATTTCTAAGAAGAAGAAAAAAGAAACAAGTTCTGGTTTCCGTTTTTTGATTTATAAAAAAAAAATTAAGGTCATCTGAATGTCGACTTTCTTGTAATTTGTCGTATCTAATGGTAATCAACTGAATTCCATGTTGATGTGAAATATAGATCAATAAATATATTTATATTACGATGCAATTTTGATTATGATGAAAGGATGAAAGTAATTATAAACTAAAAGGAAAACTGTTCATTTACAACTTTAAAACGGTATCCCATTGTGCAAAATTGTCGTTACTTTTTCGTGAATAAAACAGGCAGATTAGTTTAAGATCTGTATCACTTTATCCACAATTCTTTGGTAAAACACAGTACATAATAAACTGCCTGATAAAATATTATGTAACCTTAAAGGGAATGTTGGGTTCGCCCTACCAACTATAATAATGTATTACCACTTGATCCTGAACACAAATTAGTTGAATTTTACCTTTTCACCGCTTGATCCTACACAAACCTGAGTATCATGAAATCCATTTTACACTTGATCCTTCACACAACACTGTACAATTAACCCAATATCTGTTCGATCCTGCTCACAACTTAGTATAATTTAACCCTATCACCGCCTGATCCTACACACAACTCATTATAGATTTACCCAGTCACCCCTTGATCCTACACACAACTAAGTTTAATTTAAATCTATCACGGATTGATCCTGCACATAACTCAAATAAATTTCACCCTATCACCGCTTGATAGTTCAACCCGTTTTCGAAAGAAAAAAAATACCACACTTCCAGTTGCCTACTATATCCAACGTTAATCTCTGTGAATTAATAAATATGACAAATGATTTTTAAAATGTTATTTTTCAGGTCGTTGAACGGAAATCAAATTACCTCCCTGGATGTCAACGTATTTCATGGTATGACAGCTCTCACATTTTTGTAAGTAATTTTATTCTTCGAAATAATATACAGCCATTTGATGCTTGTTTACTGACAAGATAGTAAACTGCAGCATGAAAGACCAAATTCAAAGATTAAAATAAGATAAAATATTCACAAAGAAGAATACAATGTATATGACGTTATACGCGTTTGATTAGTAGTTTACATTTTCTGAAGAACCATTATATCGTACGTTAGACTATTTTCATGTGATGTATCTTTTGGAAATGTTTTGTCTACTTGCACAGAAATCTGGAACCCAAGATAGTGCTATATACATATTTTTCAGATCAGAATTCAACCCCAGTTTTTGGTGGGGTTCGTGTTACTCAGTCATTAGTTTTCTTTTTTGTGTTTGTTGTACTGTTGTTTGTCTGTTTTTCTTTTTCAGCCTTGGCGTTGTCAGTTTATTTTCTACTTATGAGTTTGAATGTCTCTAGAACCTTTCACCTCTCATTCAGAACAATCAAATAGTTGTTCGTCTGAACACTTCCATTGGACTTCCTTGTATTTTGCCCCACACTAAGCTGAAAATGATATGAAGCTACCAAAAATCTACCAGTCATGCATTGTCTCATTTTTAAAAACCAACTGCAATATTCCTAACCATGTAAAACATTCGTTTTAATTTAATCTGTTACCATTTATAAGAAGAAAAGAAAGAAACAAGTTCTGGTTTCCGTTATTAAATTGATACAACAAATTCCATTTTATACATGTACGTTCTCTTTTCTGTAAATGTATTATAGAATCAAGATTTGGCACACCAAATGTTATGAGTCAAGCCCTAATGGTTAATGATGTCTTGACAAAACGAGGCGTCTTGTGTTGCAAATGATAAGAGTGTAAAAATATATGAATTTTGTCTTTAACATGTTTTATTTTTAATATTATTTCAGTCTACATTAAATGTGTGTGATTCTAAGATAGTCTGGCTGATTTCCGCATATTCATAGACAAATTGAGGTTCTGTTGATAAAAGCATGAAAATTTGGAAAATTTTATATATGTATTTGGTGGACAATTTAAGCTATGTACCAATTCCTAAAAATCCTATATGATGGCCATTGTCAAGATGTCTACAAATCAGTATAAATTTCACAACCATGTATAAACGAAGGCAAATAATATTCAAACCAAATCCTTTAAAAGCATTTAACAGGTACTTCAACGTTTAAAGTAAGTCATGACGTTATATAAACCTTTCCATTTTTTTTTAAATTACGGAAACTTTCGAAATGAAAGTGAACAAAACTGATAATAGGCTTTGAGAAAGGCAACACATTTAAGACCAATATTACTTTCTCGGAAGTTATTCGTTCAAAAACACAGAAGAAACTGCTGTGTAAAATATGTTTTATTTTTGACTGATATTTTTAGTATGCATCCTTTGAGACTCTTGTCTGCTTGCGCACAATTTCATATAATACAACTTAATCGCCACCAAAAGAAATTGGTGACTTCTAGATATCTCAAATAAAGTCTGCCAGTATTGTTATTTAATTAGCTATTGTTAAATACGACTATTGAAATAGGTGTTTTCGTCTTCAAATGCATCATTACGTATGCATTTATGAACAAAAGTGTTGAGCATGGGCAAATAATGTGTCTGTGTTATAAATATTAGTCTGTATATATGCTTTATATCAACCTGTTCTCAAACAGCTTCATATCCAGTCGCTTTCAGTTTTCTACGCAAATACGTTTGCTTTTATGAATATAACAAATGCAACGCAAAAATAAATTGAAAATTTTTATTTTTCAGGGACCTTAACAACAACAACATTACAACGCTCCATTTTAATGTATTTCGAGGTGTAGCGGCTTTGCGATACTTGTAAGTAGCTTAATCCCTCCAAAAATAGTTTGCCATCTTGTGTTTATTGGTTGCTTTTGCATTATTTGACACTGCTCTCTATTTTGATTTTTATATGTAACTTTAGATTGTACAAACGAAATTTATATAGTTCTGTCTTTTCTCTTTGTCAATTTTTTTTTATTTTCCTGCAAATGTACACATGTTTTGTTAATTCAATTTGTTATTATCTTTTAAAAAATGTCTTCATCAAAAGCGCGTTTCTGGAGGTACCTTTATCAGTATCGTTCGGAGCCAATATTTGAAAGACAAGAATGAATAAGTATCGACACAAGGGTAGAGCTATATGACCAAAAGGGACCTATTCATAGCTTAATCCCTCTGAGGTCAACTTAGGCTTAGGGAGATTGAACAGTTCAGAAGATCGCTCGCCCACCGGTCTGACAACCGATCGTCCGTTCAATACACAACCCAGCAGCCGTACAACCACAAATCGGTTACCAAACTAACCCGGGTAATAATATCCTTTACCAGTTGTATGCACAATTTGGGTATTTTCCCACTTAAAATGCCTAGTTTGTTAGCCATGTGTATGGCTTCAGCAACCTTTGCACAGATTTTTCATGTATATGTATCTGAACCTATTGAAATGTATTTCTATTTTATTAAACTGAAGATGTTAGAAGGTTTGGAAACAAATAAGAACGACTATATTGTATTTTGTAAGTATCAATTGTCGACACATCATTTAAACAGAAAATGAAATATAAATCATAAACCAGGCTATTGCGCAGGCTATTATAATATTACTGTATTGCAGATCTTTGGCAAGTCATGGGAACACTTTCGGTCGTGTGTTGTTCATTACAAAATTAGAATTGTTTGAAACAATGAATATATATCCCTACTAATTTAAATCTGGAATTCTAATATCATTTATAGACAATAAAATGTGTTACCTTCAAGATTCCATTCTTTACAATGATTAGTGATGCATTAAAGCACATTATGTCATTCATTTGAAAAATAACGTAAAATAACTCCAAGGAAAATTTAAAACAGAAAGTCCCTTATCAAATGCAAAATCAAAAGCTCAAACACATTGATTTTGTTCTATATTTTTAAATCTATTTTAAGTATACAAGTTTGTGACATGTAGTGTTGAATACTATTTTATATGAAATTAATCTCATCAACATTGATCTGCCAAATTTGTTTTATGGATACATTTCAAAAGCCATCTGGTAGGAGTACAATTGGCATTTAGCGGTATAAGTTTGGATTGATAGTTTATCCTAAACGTTTCCCGTTCATTCAAGAATGACATTTCCCAAAACCGGTTTTCATGTTATTGGTTTATTTTGATCGCATTAGTGCATGATGACCATTTAATAATTTTGAAGATGTTGAGGTTTTTTGGAGGGTGGAAAGGGGTGGTGCGAGAGTGCATTCTTATTTATTTCATTATTTGGTATGCCTACTATTTATTTTTGTTGTTAGGAGAGTAAACATTTCTGATAGAAGGTATCATATAGACAAGGCTTGTGAACTTGATAGGCAGGCATTTACTTAACAGTGATCATCAAACAGACGATAATAAAAAAACAAATACCAAAGACTGTGCAAAGCAAGCATGTAATAATATATACTATTTAAGTCCGTTGTGCTTTATTCTAATGACCCTTTGATAAGGCTCAAGCATATCATAATACGACAAGTTTAAATGTTTGCAGAGCCCTGCCTACATAGACTAATCCTATGTTTTGCTTCACATTGTTTTTCACTTACGTGTGCAATTATTGTTTATTATTTCATGATGATTTCTGTCACAGGTGGGTCAGTCTGCTTGTCATCTGTTTACTTCCGGTGCGTATTTGACAAAACTGATGCCGGATTATTTGACCGCTCAAAACTTTGACTTTTTTTTACTGTGGCCGCATCAAAACAACAGAACAAAACTTCGTTAATATCATCAAAATAAAATCAAAAAGCTTTTCCTTAATACGTGTTCTGTTGTTTGCCTGCGGCCACATTCAAATTGTTCAAAATAACAGTAAAATTTCCAGACATGAACTCATTCTGGCAAACTGTGAGTAGATGAATTCCAGTTATCTGGTTTTGAACTTATTTGCTTCGTCCGATACACGACATTTACGACGAGAGGGATATTTAATCTAAAACGTCGTCACATTGTTTTTATTCTTAAAGCTAATTTATTTTGAAAGAAAAAATGGCCCACAGCGCCCCCTAATGACCATTCTCTTTCGCAGATTTTCCCATTTTTTTCTTCTTTTTTCTGCGTTGTTTTACCCAAATATTATTTCAATCATTAATTTGATGGCTTTCATTTTATAAAACACTGCTTAAGCTTTTTAATAAATATGAAGAGTGGGTAATGTTAATAGACGAAAACCTTGGTGTATTGAAAATATTACACATACCCCAACGTACCCAAACATATTTCGATTTAAAACTATGACTTTCAAACACTGAACACCTTTAATCATTCAACTTAACAATAATCTTATATAAATCAGTAGTATAAACAGACAACAGATATTTATACATCCGACTCGCTCACTGATTACCAGGTTTGTTATTGGGTTTTTTTTTAACAAGAGGAAACTTTCGCGTTTTTAGATTTTCTAGAATTTCTCCAGTTTATCATATCGAAATAAAAAGCAAATGTTAGTTGACTCAAAAATGTTTTAATCTTCTTGCATGCAACAATGTATTTGACAATTTATGAACACAAGAAATCTATCGTTTTCTTGACAAAATATTATGGCAATGGAAAATATGACTCCTACCCTTAGCTTTGCAAATTTGAACACGCACGCATGAATTTGATAAATGAAGGATGAACCTTTTAACTAGATGGTGTTTTGGTTCAAATTAGTCCCATCAAAATCATACACATTTTGATGGGACTAATTTGAACCATTTATCAAATTCATGCGTGCGTGTTCAAATTTCAGAAAAAGTTGTCTACAGTTATATATGTATCACATATCAGACGCTAGTTTGTATTAATGCTATAATTAGATATAAGAAGATGTGGTATGAGTGCCAATGAGACAACTCTCCATTCAAGTTACACTTTGTGGAAGTTAACCATTATAGGTCAAAGTACGGCCTTCATCACGGAGCCTTGGCCCACACCGAACAGCAAGCTATAAAGGGCCCCCAAAATGACTAGTGTAAAACCATTCAAACAGGAAAACCAACGGTCTAATCTATATAAAAAAACGAGAAAGGAGAAACACGTATGAACCACATCAACAAACGACAATCACTGAACATCAGGTTCCTATTCAGTTAGTTATTATTCAGTGAATAAAAAAAAGACATAATTTTTTTTTGATTTTATAGTTTATTTTTGATAGCCCAAAATATTAATCTGGAATCAGTACATGCATGTATTTACTTAGAATTAGGGAATTTATTAAAATGAAGTTTTTGCACAAGACAGTCATGACAGTTGACAATTACAAACATACACTGTAGTTACACCATTTATACAACTAAATTTTATTGTTGATATATATAAACTGAAATCTTAAAAAGACAATGTAAATCAATGCAGACTATTTTTTTTCAAAGGTTTTGATGTTATTTTAGTCATTTCCTTCAAATAATTAACCCGTACTCAAATAAGGAGAAGTGGTATGTATGCCAATGAGATAATCTAGAATTTTGGAGAGGGAGAAGTGATTTCTCCTTCCAAGAGAGAGAAGGGAGAAGTGGTCAATTTCTTGGAGAAGTGAGATTCAATCACCGTTTCGGTTGCATCGTGTTTTCGTGCTTATCACTATGGAAATTGTTTTATATGCAATAAAAAATATACTTGCAGTTTTTGTCATGTTATTTTACATAATGTATATATTGAAAGTGCTTAACAAAAAGGTTTAGACAATATAGTTGTTATTTATATATTGATACCATTTGTACTTGAATTTAATTCAAAATAAAAATTGTTGCTTGGGACATGAGGGAGTGGTCTAGTAATAATATGATGCAATAAATTCATGTGCATCTGCCTCAATTTATTTTTTAAAGTCCAGATAAAATATGACTCCCAGTTTACCTGATGAATTTCACATGACTGGGAATTTAAATTATATCACCACCATGACCACTTGTCATATGTAATTTTGTAAAAAACATTATTGAATTTCCAGGACATCATGTTAGTCGTAAATTGAGATTCTCGCTAAAGATTGTAAGCCTATAAATAAATATCTGTCAATCGCATATTAATTAACCGATAAAGAGCTAATTTATATCATTTTTTTAAAGATATCTTCATCTGTTCCATATCATAAAATGGTCGAGAAAAAATATCCACTGCTGATCACAAGCTGGTGGTGTGTCGTACGTTTGCAATAACTTTATCTATCAGCTGTCTTTCTACCTTTTATATTTCAATTTTTATTCAATGAATATAATAAATCTACCATTAATTCCAACTCGTAAGAAATAAAAATAAAACAAATCAGCAAATGTTTACGCAACCTTCTTCAGATGAAAATCATTGTTAAATGATTAACTTAAACAGACGTTCAGTTTTACGTGTGAATAGTTTTGAATGTCATATCCGAGGATGTTCAAAGTCCCCGTTGTGTTTTTAATTTGATCGTCGACAGTATTAATCCTGGGTCGTTTCGAAAATCTCGATTTTCTTTGTCAGTCGCCATTTTTCTTTTTACCTGTGCAACTTGTAAATCACAAGTTGTCTCCCTTTTTCCGATTTTGAAAGCGATTTGACTTCGCTATGAAGTCAGTCGGCCGGCGAGATTAAGCGGTTTTCAAAATTCTTAGGCGATTTAAATCGTCATTTCGCCGGCAAGATTATAGAATCTAACAGTATGATAATTATCCACCAGAGTCCAAATAATGTGACTGTTAGCAGTTATAAGTCACTTTACAGACATCAACAATGAACAAAATCGGTTCATTGCTTTCAGGCAGCATAGGAAAAAGAGGAGTTGTGGCTTTGTGGCTTACAAGAAAATATAAGAAATATAATAATAACATAAATACAAATGTACGAAAATAAGAGAGACAAAAAAGACAGGACTGAGTCATTGGACTATATATAAAGTGCTCCATTACTAAATCTATGAGGTGCAGCTCTATACTTAGAAAAGAAAGATGTTGGGGACTTAGCCAGAGCAAACAGAATTTTTAGACTTAGGAACAACAGAGTAGAATTTTGTGGGGACACCACATATAGGCCAATCTGCCCTATTTGCTCACACCTATTAAAATTAATGCCTGGGTTGGAATTAAACCCATGTACATTTAATCTATTGTTTTCTATGTACATATATGAAATATATTAAATGTAAAAAAATCTAGCTATAATGTAAATATGGTATTTGACATCATTATAGCCTCATTTTTTTATCAGGACCTAGCTAGACCTATTTCTTAGGCAAGATGTGTTATATAACTCTTGATAGCAATACAATCCATTTGTAAATACTAATTAATAAATTTTTTGAAACATGTATATTGTGACTTGTTTATAGTATAAATATAGCTTTTGGTCAAATTATCTAGAGTGTGTTCATGTTTTATTGGATTTCTTAGTATATCATTCATTTCAAAGGAAATTGGTGTATACTTATATAAGAATTCCAAAATCCCATTTGAAATGCAATGTATAACAAGTTTAGCAAGTTCTCTATCTGGGAGATACATAAATTGCCCTTGTTGGTCCATGTTTTTACATAAAAGTATGGTTTTAACCAAATCACTCTCCTTTTTCAACATGTAGAAAAAAGGGGGACAAAATTATCAAGTATATGTTATGTTTGGACAACTATATTTATATTCAAGGAGCCATCTCTGATAACAATAAGACAAATAGGTAAAAACAGTGTTATTTGAGTAGATCTTAACAAATAAGAACTGTAAAAATTGAAAAAGTCTAATATCTGTCACTATTAGTATCCATATAGAGTTTTCTTTGTATAACGCATATGTTACTACCAGTCCAACTTGAGCTTGAATTCAGTGATATAGTGTTTTGACAAAAGCTTTATGTATTTTTTATGCTAGAAATAGATCATAGAAGGTAATTAAGTCAAGCAGAAGTCAATATAATAAGTTTGGTGCTGTTATAGATATAGAACCACTAATTCGGGCCCGGTCAGAAAGAACACACAAGAAAGTAGTACATATTTTAAACAAAATAGTTCCTATGCATAGCTGTATCTTTGTCAATAGGTAAAATATTTGGTTAGTTTTGGTATCAAATGAAAGCTTGGGGACTTGGGGTCACTGTAAAACCCTTGTTAAAATTTGTTTTGAATAATAAAAAAGTATCTAAGATTATAATGAGAGGGCACATTTACCCTGTTGTTCAGATCTGAAGTACCTGTTTTTGTACTATCAAACTTCCGGAAACCAGTACGCTCTAATATGCAATTAAAGGTATGTTGAATTTTTCAGCACAAGTCATATAAGGTATAGTTTTGACATGAAATGATTGCCACTTTATTTGAACTTAAAACAAAGTAGCCATTAATGTGTAAAATTGCAGAATTTAACATCGAAAGCAATGGGCCTATGCATTAGTGGTTTTATACCTTAACACACGTCATATGCATCAAGGACAGGGCATAACGGTAATCGAACGTATATTTGTAAGTCGTTAATGAATAGTTCGTTTGCTTCTTCACTTATTGATATAAAATTGAATAAATCAAGTCATTTCTTGATGGCACAGGTACATTCTGTCTTGTCTATTTTTTCCATGAAAAAGCAGGACAAGATTTTTTTTTACACCAGACATGGTTAATGTTCGAGGGAATAACGTCATTCATTATCCTGCGCATTACATCTAATTGCTTAATCATTTAAACTTTTTAATAAAATAGATGTAACCTTGTATTTTAACAAGTATTCCAACATATAATATAATTTGATATAATATAAATAATTTTCAGTTCCCTAGTTGTTATAAGATTCCGTTAATAGCCTGTTAAAGGTGATAAGTTTAATGCTACAGCCAATCTTTTGTGAATAATGATTTCTACAATATTGATATAAAATTTTCTGATTGATGCTATAATTTGTATTTTTTGTCGTTGCAAACAAAATTGGTCTTCGAAAAATGTATTCATAAAATGCTTATTTCTTTACTTCTTCCAATGTATTATCTTCATTCGTCTATAATATACTTTTTTTTTTAAATTTGAGACTTTCAGACATTTCAATTAATCTGGATATAGATTTTTCCAGCGCACAAACTACCATATAGTTTTTCAGAAACTGTATCGAGGAGAAACAGTTCATTCAAAACTTAATCAAACCCTTTGTTGTGAAAATACGCGTATCTAATTCATAATAGTTACTGTTCAAATAAAATGATGTCGGCAAGAAAATATATACTGTAGTTTGAAATTTGTAAAAATCAGTATTTAAATAGTTATTTATATACGGATTCGTCCTCGTTCACAGGTAATAACTGCCTCATAATAAATATCCGTCGATATATATGCAATATTTCAAACCCTTTACAAAAAAAAAAAAAAAATGCCACAAGTCAAATTGCCTACTATTTTTAACGTTAATCTGTATGTAGTGGTTAATATGGCAAATGTAATGCAAAAAAACATTTCAAAAATGTTATATTTAATGTTCCTAGGCGAGAATCAAAAAACCACCTAAGATGTCAACCTATTTCAAGGTTTGACAGCTCTGACAGAGTTCTAAGAAATTATATGCAACAAAAACAATATGCTGCCTTTTGCAACTGTCTTGCTGAAAAGATAGTTAACTGGAATATGGGAAAATAAATTCAAAAATTACATTGAGAAAAAAAAAACATTCCTCAAGAATCACATTATCAATATGATGCTATAGACATTTTATTTGTAATTTACATATATTTCACAACCATAACAGTGTACTACCGTGTGATTTATATCCTTTGTAAATGTTTTGTCGTATTGCACAGATCTAAATCTACCCACCTCTACCGCATGTAAGTTTTTTAATTTTGAGCAGTATTTCACAGTTTTTCCAAACTTTATAGAAAATAGAATGAACACTACGCAAATATCATACGGTCGAAGCGCTTTTATGGGTTTACCATGGCCAGGAATGTTCAAACCTAAATCTATCTCAGGTCAGCTTTGTACGTAGCTTGGACCCGCAAAAAAAAAATAATTTGCCACCATGTGTTGATTGTTTGCAATAAATTTTTTTAATTCCTACATGTACTATACTTATTTCTAAAAAAAATAGTTTTTTTGTCTGTAAATGTATCAATTTTGTTTTTAAATTATTTTTTTTATTATTATTTCCATCTTAATTTTAATTTGTTATTATATAAAAAAAAAAAAAAAATACATTTTGCCAATTGGTCCATCCGTCCCAATTTCCTTGATTCACCTTTATGAAGAACGCTTAAAGCTAAATATTGGAAGGATGTATAAGTATCAAGGCAAGGTGAGAGCTATATTACAAAAAGGGACCCAAAATAATAGGCAAGTCCGTTTAAGATCAACTTGGCTTGATAGACTTTGAACCTTCTTATTGATTTCTCAATTTATCATCGAACAATTTAATAGAAAAACAAAGGCTTTGGGTATTAAGAATGTTAATTCTGAACCATGAATCTATTTTAATGAGTAAACATAAAAGGTGCTCAGAATATTATCAGTAAATTAAAACAGCAAAACTATTGAAAGTAGAGATCGTTCTAGCACTTACATAACTAAACCGGCATATCTAGGTGTTCAGTTCAGAAATAATTTAATTAGATACACATTTGGTTGAATATCCATTTGGTAGAAGTAACTTGTTTTAACATTATAAATAGTCCTCTACAATTTCCAATCCTTCCATTGTTAGAGAATTAACTTTTAATGAAGGTTTTGTTTTTGCACATGTTTTAGGGTAAGCGATTAAACATGAATCGATGGTTTTGTATCTGTAGATGTCTTTCGATAAGATAACTTAAATGTACCAATGGTTTAGTACTTTGTCATGTCTTATGGTTAGAGAATTAACGTGTACTGATGGTCCTGTATCTGGTGCTGTCTTATGGTTAAAAAATTAACATTACAAATGGGTTCATATTTGATGATGTCTAAGGGTTAAAAACTATACATGTACCAATTGTTTTGTATGTGGTCATGTCTTACGGTTAGAAAATTAATATGTACCAATGGTTTTGTATTTAGTTATGTCTGAGCGAAAGAAATATAAAATGTACTGATGATAACGTTTTTCGTTACATCCTAGTGTTAGATATTTAACATGTACCCATGGTGTTGTATGAGGTATAGTTTAAGGGTAAGATTCGTTACATCCTAGTGTTAGAGATTTAACATGTACCCATGGTGTTGTATGAGGTATAGTTTAAGGGTAAGATAATTATTATTGTGTTGTATGAGGTATAGTTTAAGGGTAAGATAATTATTATTAACTAATGGTTTTGTATTTGATGATATTTAAGAATTGTAGAATTCACGTGTCATGTCTCAGGGTTACAAAATTGTTTGATGATAAAACGTCACGTAGTTTGAATGCAGAACTAAAATATGATATCCTTTAAGGCGAAGTATACGTAATTGCACGTCTCTAGCGGAATTCGGGATTTAAAAAAATAACGTGCGTCGTTAGTTAGCGAAGTTATCTCCCTAACTTCAAGAAAGTAAGATGGACATACAAAAAAAAATTACTTCGCGTCTATCACAAATCCAAACAAGTATGCCTGTGCTGTCTCAAATCTTCAAAGAAATTATCAGATTTATTCCAATCAGAAATCTGAGTATTCTTTTGTAAATAAGCCTGACTCTATTACAATTGTTTTTGTTTTAAACACGCAGGAGAGAGTAAACCAGTTACAATTCTGCTTCTATTCGTACCAAACTGATCAAAATAGGACACGATTTATGTTTATATAAAAAGTAAGACAATACCAAGGGGAAATCGACTTATAGTGCAATATTTACAAATCGAAGAACTAAGACAAAAACAATTAAAAACCAATTGTTCAAAGAACAATTGAAGGTCTTTCCACCCAAAAAGTTATATTTGATATAAAAAAAATAAAAATCCAGTTTAACATGTCATTTCTAATATCAAGTTATAGCTTAGTGTATACTTATTCCAAAAATATATAGTTCCAACCAATACTCTTTTTTTTAAATAATGGAGATAATTTGTTACTTCCTGTTTGAAAAATTTGATTTCCAGTAATATTTGATAGTTTACATGACACTGATTCCAAAAATATATGATTCTATATACTTTAACATTAAACAAATACTAAAAATAGCTACATCCGGTTTACACAGGGTCATTTTCAGTTGACTTTTTCAAGGACATATGGGTTGCAACCTAATGCAGAAAGTCCCATGGCTTTTTCATGTATACATATCAAGAAATAGCATGGGTCAAAATCTAGAACGTCATATTTACCTATGACCTTGACCTCAATTTCAAGGTCACAAACCAAGGACCTTAAATCAAAAGTCCCTAGGTCTTTATTATATTTGGTTAATGAGTGATATCACTATACGTGTGATTTTAAATATAAGAGGGGAGAAAACTCCAATTTAATGTCAATGTACCCTTTCGACCAAAATTTATGTCTTACGACATGTCACGACAAACAAATTGATAAAAATATGTTGTCGATATCTTTTAAGGTTTTTAAAAAGAAGTGAAAATAAGCCAAAATCAAATTTAGAATTAGACCAAGGACCTCAAATCAAAAGACTCTACGTCTCTATCACTTATGGTTTACCTGTTACAAATATATATATCACTTATTTCAATTACATAAGGGAATAACTCTCATTTGGAGTCTTCGTAACTCTTCGGTCATCATGAAACGTAACATTCTGAGGATACAACTAGCAATTTGGAAAAATAAATGTGTCACTACCTTTTACGGTTGCGAAGGAGATGTCATAACAAGAAAAACAGTGTTCGGGGAGATAACTCTTACAAAGAAAAGTGTTCGGTTAAACAGGGTCAGTTTCAAAAGCGTATTAACTGTACGATATCAAATGTTGTACGAACGCTGAACGAATAATGTACGAGCGAAACCGTGTACCATAAACCATACCATAAACGATAACATAAGCGCCCTTTTATCGTACATCGTAAGGTTTTGCGTACATCGTTTCGTTTAGCGTATATCGTATCGTTAAGCTTACATCGTTTCTTGGCGTACATAGTTTCGTTTAGCGTATATGTTTTTTTTTTAAATATAAAACATGAATTGTGTTCTGTTAAATATTTTTATATAGGTGATCATAGGCGTAACATTTAGATTGGATGCATATTTCAGTTTTAATTAATCATTTAATGAATTATAATTTAATCTGACTCGATGTTGATCCTAAATTATTTACATGAAAAGTTTAAAAAATAAACACTGAAATAGATTTAAACAAATTAAAAGATACGATTATGAATTTTGTTTGCCGTGGAAATACGTACTTGATGAATGTGTGGGTAAACTGCAGTCTGCAGGGTTTTCAGTCAACATTGTTTGAAAATAGCCTAAGGTATTAACATTCTTATGACCTAATTGAACAATTTATTTTAAATGGAATTCGGAATTATTCTAATGTTCTTACAAAAGTATTTTCGGAGTCTGAAAGTTTGCCTTTGGTTCAAAAGGTTTGCTAATTATATATATTCTCTTTTATCGCATGTATTTAAACATCGACTGAATAACGGTTTTGTCTATATATTGTAATGAAACATGTTTTTTTAGATTATAGATATATTTTTTATTCATCTATCAAATCAGTCGAAAAAAAAAATCAAATATTCGAGAAATTTCAAATAAAAACAATTACCCGTTATGTGCCTCATGCATCAACCCCAAACGTAAAATCTTACCAATGTACAAACGATAGTGTATTTTTTTTTACTACAAACATGACAAATGCACTTGATTTTAAACAATCAGCAAAAAAGAGCGCGTCCGACAAATGAAAAATTTCGAATTTTTAAATGAAATTATAATTGAGCGTCTTCATTTTTGTATGTTATAACAACAAAAAAACTAGACCATTTCCCTCTTTTCTTTAATTTTCTAAGACCATTCTCCTCTATTTTTTATTTTGCCCGTTATACTCTGTTCTTATTTTATTTTGTTTTCTTTATTTTCCTGTATCTATATCCCCTTTATTCGGAGCAACCCCACTCTAAATATACATATGCTACACAGGGTCTATAGGTCATCGCTTGTGCCGTGATACACATGTTTGCATAACAAAGGATGTCCTTGTTCATATCTATAACATTTTAAATGTCCTCCTAATAATACATCTAATAGTTAACACTGGACGTTAAACAGCTAACTATAAATTTATCCGTCATATTCTTAGTTTTGTTACAATGTGTAAATCAAACAACATAATGAAATACTTGCAGATTTTCACTGCCGAAATAATGGGAAATAATTGTACACAAAACCACTCAATCACTTCCCTACGCCACAAAGTATAGCCTTCTCACATGTAAATAAATTATTATCATTAATCTATTTCAAAATAATTTTAAATAATTTTAAATCAAACGGTCATTTTACTAATTTGTCAAAAAAAACCCAGTTGTTTTCATTTCTTTTTTTAAACAGATCGATTGTTTATCAATGGTCGGTGCCTGACAGTCTTTATAAAACTATCACCATTACATAGAGCTACATAGAACAGGAAAAAATCAGTGTCTTAGAAATACTTTCAGGCTCAGTTTTCCAATTTCTGTTGAAATGTGGTTTAATGCAAAAAAGGAACTCCTAACTTTCTGCTCGTCAAATGACAGTTTACTGATTATCGTTCTATACCATAATTCTCTGAGGTGCATGTAGGTTACCCTGTTATTTATCTCTACCATAGTTATCTGAGTTGCCTGTAGTTTACCCTGTTGTTGATCTGTACCATAATTATCTAAGTTGCCTGTAGTACATCCTGCTATTGATCTGTACCATAATTATCTAAGTTGCCTGTAGGTAATCCTGCTATTGATCTGTACCATAGTTATCTGAGGTGCCTGTAGTTCACCCTATTGTTGACCTGTATCATAATTATCTCAGGTGCCTGTAGGTCATCCTGTTATTGATCTGTACCATAATTATCTCAGGTGCCTGTAGGTCACCCTGCTATTGATCTGTACCATAATTATCAGAGGTGCTTGTATGTTACCCTGATATTGATATGTACCATAATTATCTGAGTTGCCTGTACATATCCTATCATAGGTGCCTGTAGGTCACCATGTTGTTTTCCCTATCATATTATAGGTGTCTGTAGGTCACTCTGTTTCTTTTTCCTATCATAGGTGCCTGTAAGTCACCATGGTATTTATCCATATAGTATTATAGGATTCAACCTTGATGCACCTATGATACAGATCTATATGGTGATTGTATCTGCAGGCTCCTATAATCCGCAAAAGTATAGATAAATATCAGTGTGACCTACAGACACATATGATAGGCTATGTTTCATAGATGGGTTTATTTACAACCACTGGGCATGGGTCGATGCAACTGCTGGTGATTTTTATTCCCCGAGGGTATCACCAGCCCAGTAGTCAGCACTTTTGTGTTGACATGAATTATCATTGATATGATCATAATTATAAATTAACTGTTTACAAAACTTTGCATTTTTGAAATACTAAGGCTTTTCTACCTCAGGAATAGATTACCTTAGCTGTATTTGGCAAAACTTTTAGGTATTTTCGGTCATAAACGCTCTTCAACTTCTTACTTTATTTGGCCTTTTTTACTTTTTGATTCGAACGTCACTGATAAGTCTTTTGTAGACGAATCGCGCGTCTGGCGCAAATGCAAAATTTCAATCTTGGTATCTATGATGCGTTTATATACATAGCTGTGTGACCTGCAGGCTCCTATGATGGGCTCTGGAAAAGATCTATGAGGATAAGACCTGCAGGCACCCAAACTTGTTTAACCCCGCCACATTCTGTATGTACCTGTCCCAAGTCAGGAACCGGTAATTCAGTGGTTGTCATTTGTAGCTGTGTAACATATTTGTTTTTCGTTTATTATTTTGTACTTAAATTAGGCCGTTAATACAGCTGACTATGCGGTATGGGCTTTGCTCATTGTTAAAGGCCGTAAAGGGACCTATAGTTGTTAATTTTTGTGTCATTGGGTCTATTGTGGAGAGTTGTCTCATTGGCAATCATACCACATCTTTCTTTTATATGTATGGTGCAAATCTATAGTGATGTGCCCTGCAGGCACCTACCATACAGAAATGAAAGTATGACCTGCAGGCACCTTTAATAGCATTTGGTGCAGATCTATGGAGATGTGACCTGTGGGCACATAGTGTAAGCTATGTTACAGATAATTAGCAGTCTGACCTGCAAACTCAAATGATAGGCTTTGTTACAGATCTTAATTGATGTAATCTGCAGGCACATTTGATACAGATAAATTATGGTGTGACCTGCAGGCATACTTAATATTGTATATGATAATACGCGTAGGTATATGCAGCACTACTTTTTTATAAGTGGCGACTGGCAGTTACCGTTCACATAAGCTTTTATCCTCGTGCGGGCAGGTGACGGTTCCCAGTTAATTTGAAAATGTTCATGTCGGACCGGATAAGGCGGTTTCTGTGAAAGATTATCGGCATTTTTTATTTAACTTATCAGAAATAATATACTAGTTTTGTCCTATGTGTATGTAACACGTTAGCCATAGGCCTGATTTAATCAGATTAAAATTGTATGGTTTCCCCGAGAGTTTAGCATTACATAAAAAGTGCATGGCCAAAAGTTTTTTTTTTTACATATTTCATATAAAACCCCACTTTTAAAAAAAATAAATTTGAAGGCGTTTTATGTTGGATTTTGACAAATAGTAGGTTAAAAGACGCAGAATTGTCTAAAGTATACTTAAGCTTGTTTAATTTGTCATAGTTTTGTCGTCCATTATTTTTGTTTTCTCATGCTATGAACATGTATAAAAATTTTTTACATAAGAAATTTCTGAACAAAAAAAAACAATACTGGTGGTTATATTACCAAAAATTGAAAACGTTCTACAACAAAAATATAACCAAAAAATTAATATGAGTGTGACAATTCTGCTTCTATTGGTACCGGGTACATTAAAATCCGACCAGAAATGTCCCCACAATATCTTTTTGAAAAAACGTAGTTTTGTATGAAACAGACACCAGTTTTTTTTTATAATGTCAGTAACAACATGTATCAAAACGATACGAAACTTTATCGGTTTGACGTCGATTTCTATCCGACGCGGCTCATATATTATATAGTGTATTATATAGATCGATTTATTAACTTTATGCTAAAAATTATTAACCGATAGCACGGAAACTGAAAAATGCTTAAGAAAGCGGATTGTTTGCCAATCATTTTGTAAAACGTGAATTATTTTGATATTCTAATGATAATATTTCTTTTTGACAGCACTACATTTTGTTGATTATTCAATATATTTATAGGCATTTATATACATGTACATGCATAATAAAAATCCCTTGGATATATTTTAGTTGATTGATTGTTGGTTGTTCAATGTCATTTCATACATTTCTATGAATAAAGAGTTTCGCATTGCTAGGAAGATTTTATGATATTTCGTGCACAATGAAATTTAAAGTACTAACTCCGTGTTTCAAAGTCAAACAAGATAATTATTATTTTTCTTCATATTTCTTTAAAAAAATTGAATATCCATATAATTCAAATCTGGTTTGGATTTGTTTTGTGTTCAATGGAATTTACTACGACAAATTAAATTTTATTGACAATTTTGGGATCAAATGTGATGAGGTTTATGTTTAGGTATGTGCCAAACAGGGAAACAATAAACTGGTAAGTTGGAGACCATTCAGACTTCGTGTAGATGAGACACGTCTTCAAAATCAATACAGTTTAAAATTTTGGGGAGTTAAAAATTGAAAAGTGAAACTTTTTTTTTATTTACTTTTCACTAAGAATTTATATACAAACCTCTTCTATTACTCTTCCTCTGAGCAAAACTATTTCAAAATTTTAATATGATTTCTTTTTTACCGATTTAAACGTACATTAAACAGAACTTAAACAGTAGGAGATCACGGTGAGGTTAACAACAATAAGACAGCAATCAAACAACAAAAAACACATAAGGACATCTAGTGGGCAACATATATAGTGTTTACCAATAGAAAGGTGTATACACAAAATGCCAATATCTAAATCGTTCCGAATTTACATATATCATTGTGAAAAATTTATCCAGAAAAATAGAATACATGTATTACATGTCTTTGATTTAACAGAAACAATCATAAAAGATCTGGCATTAAAACGCGATTCTCCATATAATTTAACAATTGAGGAGAAAGCCTGAATATGAAAAGTTAACAATTTAAAGGTTACCAATTTTAAAATTTTACTCCTTAGAGGTCTATTTTCCCCCTTCATTTACCCTACAAGAAAACTTTCCTGGGAGCCGTTGATTAAATATCAGCCGAATGTTTCCAAAACGCTCATGTATAATATAATATTATTATTCCGTCAGTTATCGGCCAATCAAATCGGTATGCACGGTAAATAAATATTTAATAATTATATAAATAATGCTTATAAAATGATTCAATTATATTATCAATAAAAAAAATATTATACATGAACAACAAAAATAAAATATATTAAATGACTGAAGCAATTTTATAATACTAAAGGATAAACCCTTATTGTTACAATATTGCCGAAAAGAATACGACATTGATAAGCAATTATGACAAACCAATAAAAAATTTGTTGTTTGAGATTATTCATGGTTGACTAGTTGTATAACCAGTGGCACGTGTCCTAATTATTAAAACAAGGGACAAAAAAGGTATTAAACAGAAATAACCGTGTTTTTTTAAAACCATATTTTCAAAATTGACTGCATGATTTAAACAGTTTAAAAGTGTTTCATTTATTTTATCTTTGTGCGTATACGATGAAGTGTCCTGAAGGGCTCTAAGATCTCTTCACAAAACAATCTTACTACAAAAAGTGATAGCAAGTTATACTTTACTGTTCATGACTTACGAGTATTTTTCTCGTTAGATTTCTTGTGAAATTGATCGATGAGCGGCTTTTTACAAATACCGAAAAAAAAGAAGATATGGCGTAAACGTCAATGGACAAGCAACCCAACGAGAAAAATAAAAAATAAGAGGCATCTATAACTAGTTTTGAGTTGGAGAAATCATTCGATGCCATGTGATTGTATTTAGGTTTAAAATGTGTGCGTTTTTCGATTTATGAAGAAGTCAATTAGAAAAAAATTAAGTAATTGACGCCAAAAAAGAATATAAAAATAAGATTCATGAAATAAAGTAATAACATAAGTTTACAAATACGTAACTAGGTGCATTTAATAAAGCAACATTTGAACTTATTATTATCATACTTTTTAATTGTAATTTTATTTTTATGTATATTTAATGTTACCCGAAATGAGGTCCTCCTAAAAGATAAAATTCACTTGACTAGGTATTACTAGAGTATATATCACACGTACTAACTACAATATACGGAAATGACACGGTTGCGTATTGTAAAGTTACTGACGGAAGATTAATGTCAAATTCATATCTCCGGTCGACGAAATTACCGGTTTGTCAGAACGGTTAGGTGTAATTTGCGCCAACTACCATACAGAAAAGGTTTGAATCGCGCCCATCTCTTCTTTTCTTATAGTATGAATTGCGCCAATAAATGGAACTTAATTGTGCCATATTTACCTCTAAACTATTAACATATTTACATGTAACATCAGAATACTCACTTGAAAGTATTTTTTCAAAAAGGATAGAGTTTGATAGAGGGCATGAAACCTGTCTGTGGTGAAGATTATAAATTCCGTCAGGCTTTTATAGAGAAAAATGGAGAAATTAGATGGAAATATAATGCGCACTGTTAAATCATGCTTTGCAAGGCTATTTACAGATGACTCGTGCACAATCATTTTGAATGGTGAATAAGATCACATACATGAATTAAGCACTCAGAAACTAGCCCGTTAATAAGGGGAGAGAATCCAGTTATTACTTAAATATCAAAACGGTGTGAAGAAAAACAGCAAAGGACTTCTTAGTGCACTAAGAACAAAGTTTTTGCACTAAGGGCACTAAAACGATGTTTTAAGACCACAAAGCACATGGATATAAGAAGATATGAGTATATTACTCATAAATATAAAGTTTGGTGTCAATAGATATTACTATTTTAAAGTTAAATGACTTTTTCATCAGCGCGAGCCACTGGTATAAATCCAGGATAGTTTTAGAAAGTTTTTAAAAATTTTAAAACTTTAACCACAGAGTGAATGTAATGTTAACTGACAGAAAAACTAAGTCAATTTATATATTAAATATGGATAAATAGGATTTTTTCTACAAAATTTACTTCTGAATACTATCTTGTGATCATAAACAAGCTTCTGTCCAAGTTTGTTAGAAATCCGGGATATTTTAAGAAAGTTGTTAAAATTTTTAAAATTTAACCACAGAGTGAATGTAATGTTAACTGACAGAAAAACTAAGTCCATTTATAAGTAAAATACGGATAAACGGGATTTTTTTTTACCAAATTTACTTCTGGATACTATCTTATGGTCATAAACAACCTTCTGTCCAAGTTTGGTAGAAATCCTGGATAGTTTAAGAAAGTAATTAAAATTTCAAAAAATTTAACCATAGAGTGAATATTTGTGGATGCCGCTAGCCGACGACGACGCCGACGACGAAATGTAGGATCGCTCAGTATCGCTTTTGCTACAAAAGTCGCAGGCTCGACAAAAATATAATAAACTGTTAAACTTTGAACATGTGTACATGTATCTTATGTGCTGGTAAACAAGTATATACATTCTAAAATATTTTTATAAAAAAATAAAAGAGAACTATAAAAAAGTGAACTTAACAAACAAGCAAAAGAAATTAAAAGGAACAAAAATTTTAAAATAAATAGTAGAAAATGCACTATTACATAGAACAAAAAAATATAACAGACAGAAATACAAAATAAATACGGCAGTAACAAACAAACGAAAAATTCAGAGAAAATTGAAATACCATAAACTCGTTTAATCAGTATACAAGTGGATTCAAAACGGGTCAAGGTTGAACGAACATAAATTTATATCGATTACACAGGTGACAATCGACGGAGTGTGGTGCGTGTCGATAAAACATTAAATAACTTTATAATTACTAAAGATATGATTATAAAATTTGAAATTATGTACTTTTAGAAAGTCTCCTTCTATATGCCATGTTCTTTGTATCAATTTTATCATTCCATCAAATCAACAACTTTCAAAATACAATTGATTAGTTATTTAAGGTAATTCAATCTAAATGATTTGCATTAAAATTTATGAAACTTGGACAGATGCTTACCTCCAAAATAAAGAAAAACAAAGGTAGAGTTATGTTTTCATTCTGTATTTTACTCATACATGGACTTAAGCACTTATTACAGTCCAAATAACAATTTTAACACCGACAGCAGCAATCGCAAGCGACGCTGGTTCAATATAAGTCTTCACGAATTTTTATACATCCCTGGCAATCTCCGGTTTATATCAGACTCTGACATTGAGGGGAACAAATACCATGAATGTCTTGTCTTTTTTTGATACATTTAGATATAAAACGTGTATCTCATATAAAGCCTCATTTATAGAACATTATATATAATTTATTGTGTCAAGGAAATATTTGGATCAAAGCAATATTTGGTGGAGGAGAAGGATGAGGAGGCGGAGAGAGAGAGAGAGAGAGAGAGAGAGAGAGAGAGAGAGAGAGAGAGAGAGAGAGAGAGACTAATATATTTCGCGGTATTTGGTCTCATGTTACTCATGTCAAAATGTGACGGAAGGAAATGTTTCCCCTTCGTTTTATATAGCAGGGTATTCCATAGTATAATAATATTAGTTGCAGATTTTTTCTCTATCGGTAAGAAATTGTATACAGTTTGAAATCTACATTAAATTATAGTACAATTAAAGTAAGTTTAATGCATTGCTAAACGTTTCTCAATCTAGATAAAACGTTTACAACCAATACTATTTTTTCGTGTAGATCGCAGTAAGGTCGTGGTACGGTCGTGCTGAGGTCTTCATGATCGTGATGAGCGTGGCCAACTTTAAACATGTTCAAAACAATCGTGGTGCGGTCTTGGCGAAATCAGGTCGTAGAAGAAGCGTAGTGATAGCGCAGTAAGGTCGTGATAAGATCGCAAAGGTCGCTGTACGATCGTAGCGCTGCGATCTCACAGTGACGTTACAACGACCTCACTAAGACTATCACGTTCTCACCGCGACCCAACCATGCTTCTTCTACGACTATACAACACTATTATACCTATACCACGCTGTCCATGACCATAGTACGATTCTAGCACGCTCATGCCGTCCTCATCATGCTCTTCTTCCGACCTGACTACGTTCATACTACGACCATTTCGAGTTCTAGTCATGCTCATTGTCATTGTCACATAAAACATATTAAAGCTCTCCAGGTTTTGTTTGAAACATCAATTTCAACTGAACTATGGAAACACAAGATTATGTACATGAAGTAATGCTTCTACAACCATTAACACAGATACAAAATCTTAACAACCAGGCCATGACATTGTTATTGAGAGATCAAAGAAGAAGGATAAGAAGAAATTTTTTAGACAGCGTAGGTCCTTTTTGGGAACGTCCTTGGTTATTAACTGAAAGGAGACTCCAGTGTGGGCATCAGTTGATGAACGAGTTACGAATCGAGGATGAACCTTCCTTCTCTAATTTTTTGATAATGCCACCAGAGATGTTCGATGAACTTCTTAACATGACTGTGTTGTTTCCGAGAAATCTACGTATATATAATGAGAAATAGAAGGAATTGAACTTTATTTATATGGAACACGATGTTGAAGTTATTGCTGAGAGCGTAGTTAGATCGCGGTATGATCGTAATATAATCGTGGTAAAAGCGTGCTATAATCGCAGTGGAAGCGTGGTAAGATCGTGTTGCAATCGGATAAATCGTGGAATGGTCGTATTGAGAACGTGATGAGCGTAGTAAGATCATGATAATCGTAATGAGGTCGCAGAATAAACGTGGTGAGAACGTAGTAAAATCGTGGCGGGATCGTTGTAGAAACGTAATAAAGACGTAGTAGCATCGTGAAAACAACGAAAATTTACATTTTGATGCCGCTCATACCGCGATCTCGACACGATCTGAATTTATTTTAGATCACGATGAGCGTGGTGCGATCGTGGTCTAGTGTGAGTTGGGCATTATTAACACAATGATTCAACATTACACAAAGACATCAAGAATTACGCAATTAGTATAAATAAAAAAAATATAATAATTAAGATAACTTATTTGCTTTAATTAACAAGTGAAATGTTGCCAATCCAATCTTTCCAATCTAGTTTAGTCCAAAGGGTGACACTGGGATAGAAATATGGTCACTACAGGTCTTCTTCCAGCTGGCAGTAAAAAAACCTTGCCAAAGTGGGGCATTTGTTTGGTTGTTTGGGATATACAAGCACGCAACCAACTATCAAATCAATCCAATCTAATAATTATTTTTTCTTTATCCTGCATTTTTTTATATTAAATTATTTTAACTCAAAATAATAATTAAAATAACTTTCTGAAATAAAACCCTAACATACATGTATATCATATGCTTAACTAAACGGTATACCATACGATAGATGAAACGCTGAACGATATCATATACCATATGATAAACGAAACGCTAAACGCAAAACCATACCATGTACCATACGACAAATAAAACGCTTACGATAACATGAACCATACGATATACAAAACCCCAAACGATGACATTTACCATACGATGAAGAACGATGAGCGAACGCTGACCGAACGTTGTACGAACGCAATATGAATGATGTACGAACGATTACCGAACTCTATACGAACGATTCACTGTACGTACGATTCCCGAATGAAAAAAGTGTTAACTTTTACGTTACAGGGTCTGTACAAAATATCTGAGGGACATCTTTTGAAACAACAATACCGCGCAAGAGAAAAAAAAAATCAGAACAAAACCAATAGGTCTTTCCATAGAAAAGTGGAAAGACCTAAAAATATGAAATTCCGATTTCGAAGGGATAGCGAAATTTGTTTTCCTTTATTATGCTTTTGTGTATCATCCAGAAGTAGTGAATTCAACTTTGAAATAAAATCTTTCTTGTAACTGCAATTTAATTATTGGTGGAATGAGATATGAGTTACATGTAAGACTCATACATTTTGATAGCATTCTAAAGACTGAATTGTTTTTTTTAATTCAAAAGCCAAATGTATCCAATTTTCAAAAATTATGCAGAAATACTACCAAATTCGACGACAAGGGATGTTTATCGGCCTTGATTATAAATGAGGATCTTGCACGCTCAACCCCTATTCTCTCACTTTGTTCAAAATATAACAACATCCATTCAGGGGCCTATGGTTCATTGGTTCAATGGTTGTCGTTGGTTTATGTCTGTGTTGTAAAATGTTTTGTTTTGAATTAGGCCGTTCGTTTTCTAGTTTGAATTAATTCACAGTATTCATGTCGGGGTCTATACGACTATACGATATATATTTTCTCATTGTTGAAGGCCGTGTGGTTGCCTAAAATAATTGCTTACATCTACGGAACTGTGGAAGATAGCAAGCATACCACATCTTCTTATTTTTATATTATATTAATAAAAATCATTTCATTGCATTATAAACAGTCACAATTCGTATGGCACTACACAAGGTAAACTCGTACAGCAATAAATTATGAACAGTCTCCTTGCATTACACTAGGCACATTCTTATAAGATTACACTTGGTACATTATTTTATCATCATACTGGTTACATTCTCATAATATCGCCCTTGGTACATTATTATACATTACACCAGTACATTTATACAATCCTATAGCATTACAATATATAAAATGGTATGGCACAACACTGGGAATGAATGATCCTGTAGTAAATGCACTAGCTACGTCTATCTTAAAGCATCATATTAGGTTTGTGTTTTCGTCTTGAATATGCATAAAATATGTACTACTAGACGTTATATAAAAAACTCCAATTTGTTCTATTTTGTTAAAATTCATATGCAGGTTCTTCTTTTGACCTTATAACAGCCATACAAATTCTCCAGATAATAAGCAGATGCAGTTTTTTTTATTTCTTTAAGCCGTGCATGTTGACGCTTAACAAATAATGGTACAAGACATATTTTCCTCTGATACTGAAACTCCATTCAACCCGCAATTGCTCCGGAAGGGTAAGCAGATCCTGCTCCACATGTGGCCCCGTCGTGTTGCACATGTTAGTACAAACCCGGTAATAATTCTAATTCGGTACGTCACATTCGGGAAAGGGGAAGGGATTGTAGTTACGACATTAGGATCATATCCACTATCATCTGTGGAATGGATAATCCGTAACGGTCAGCCAACTCGTGGTGGCGTCCGTAAAATTTACGAAGGAATGATTTCAACTTCAGCACTTTGAACTATTAGTTTAGTAGCTTCCTTGTGAGCAGCAACCCTCTTTCAAAGAAATCATGATAGGAAATACAAGCCCTAGAGTATCGTATCAACTGGGGGATATATACTCCGTATGGAGGCGCTGTTTGTAGACATCAATAACGTCGCCGAATGTTTTACATTTTTTCCCGCTAAAAATCAAACTTCCACATTATATAGCTTGAAAACAAACAAGGTTGCTACGCAATTGTTTTGCACAAACGGATGTGTCGTTCATTTTTTAATCCTGTATCAATTTTTTTTAAAATTCTGTGGAGTACCAAAACTAGAAAATCTTAATATTGTAAAAATATCTCCCGATTTTTATGATTTTCCTTAAGAATCCTTTGTAATTTTGGCGTATCATGCTGTTCATTTCAACAACTCGTTTATCAAACACGAAAACAGTTACTCCCTTTTTTATTTTATTTTCTGGTGTAATTTTTACCAGCAGAATCCATGTGTGAAATATTTTTTTACAAACATCTATCAGTAATTATTCAATAACATAACAAGATTTTAAACAGCTCTATCGTATCATCAGTAAATATTTTCAAACTAAATCTGTTTGTATTGATGAAGATGAACAGGTGATGTAGTAGTGAATTAAAAAAATGCATTTTCTTAGAAAACTAAACATTAATCAAACTACCAAACTAGATGCATATTTATTGAAAGGCAACTCAATATTTTTAAATCAACTTCATTCGACAAACAACTATTTTGCCATCCTGTATCGCCGGTGTCCTGTCGCATTATATCATGAACTTCCGGTCATTCATTTTTTGAGTGAAATTAAATTTCTAGAAGGTTGTTTATTAAATGAAACAAAATTGGAGATTTTAGAAGATCACAAATCCTTCGTTATTATTCATGTTATAATAAACAAGAAAGATGAAATCTTTCGACTTTGTATTCGTTACTAGTATTTTTTTTCAAAAACTACTTAGAAAGAACGATATGAAGCCCGATAATCACAACTTTCAACTAAACATCTATCGAAAGTTCTAACTACTATTCTTTTAACAGTAAAAGATGGAGCTGTAGATATGGACATGGATTCTAAAAAAAGCTAAAGATCTACTGCAAAATCGATCATCGCATTCTTTAGTAGTTTGCGGTAATACACGGAAAATGATAGTGTTACCCTTTACATTACTATTCCCCATGATCAATTAAAATATCAAATACATCGTCTCATTAAATATAATTTTAAATTGTAGATAAAAATTCCTATATCTCTTGAAACAGTATCATTCGTGAAGAACCGAACTGATTCCAACATCAAATTAACCAAAAATGATACCATCATAATGGTGGACTTTGATAGATGGATATTTCAACAGACAGTTGATATTCCAATAGTTACTAGTTTTGCAACCCTACGTGCCGACTATATTGTGTTCTCATATTCAGCATAATTCATATAAAACTCACTGAAAGAAAAAAAGAAAAACTTATGTTGCAAAGTACTTTAATATTTCTCTCAAAAATATTGACGATTTTCTGTCCCTCAATATCCATCATTTCATTGAGTGCTTGCATCTTGTATATCCAATTGAACTTGAGATTAGGGATACTTACAAAACAGGAAATTATAACTACTATCGATGGCAACATGAACTTTTCATTTCTTGTTTCTGCTACTTCCTATGAATTTTGCATATTTCAATTGATACGTTAAGCACTTGCACGTTCGTTATGGGGGTTTCATTGGCAGGGATATGCTCCCTGAACAAAAACTGTTCTACGACAATATGAAGAAGAACGACGGTAATCAAAACTACGTACTTTCAAGGTTTCCATCAATAATTGGTTGATATATACAATGCATCTTTGTCTCAACACACATACGATACTGTGTCGCAGTCTCGGGTCTTGAGATACCTGAAAAGTCATTGTATCTGTATTTTCACCGTCTGTGTCCTTTTGACGATGGTGACATTTTGACTGAGTGTGAATCATTATGGAGTGTGATCCTTGCAAAGCAGGAAACTCCTACCCTGTAGACGCATCCATTCCCTATGTCCTAATGAGTTCATGCTATTCCATCAGTGTTTGTTTGTAACCTTAACTTAATTCATTTAAAAATTACGTTTAAGGTGTACACTTCCTTAAACAATTAGAACGTTTGGATATATGAAATCGTATTGTATAATACCTTTTGGTCAATTGAGTTGTGTTAATAAGCGTTTCCCGAATGGTTTGTTTGCAATGTTGGTAACTATAGCAAGGATGACTAAATTATTAGTTATCTCAGACAAATCCTTTCAATAGATAAATACAATTATCAAATTTCGATTTGTACTGCATATTCTCATTGAACCAAAACACTAAACTTTGGACTATTGGCATATGAATTTCTGTTATTTTGTTGTTTTCTTATGGGTCACATTTAATGTAACATACTATCAACAAATATCAATATATGTCAATAAAATTCTGATTTCGATCAACTACAGAGGTATTATGAAACCAAAATAAAATTGTTTAATAATAACTATAAAACAGTACATATTTGATACAGTTGTCGTTGGTAACTGTTGAATATGTTACACCAACACTTCTAGCCTAAACAATTTTGACTTAAAGGAAACAGTTGTGAAAAGGACATTATATTCGTTATTGATTTAATTTGGACATCTAAAGTAACTATATTGTTAACATTTGATTATTATTCTTTGCAGCATCCTTTTGAAACATAACTCTCTAACTTAACTTTTGTGCCGCTCAACATTGACATGACTTTTTTTATGTTAGACGATCCTGCGTTAAGTCTACCAAACACTGGTATCGACCCCGCTGTTGTCAAATATGACACGGAGTTGATTGTTTTCTTCCTTTTTTAATTTCATCATTGATACAGTAGTAACTTTGTTTGAGATCAAAATGGATTTTTAAATGTTTTACAGCAGACCATGAAGATCATTTCCTTGAAAGAAAATCCGTTAAGTCATACATGAATAATTAAAATTACGTGTTATATAATCAGCCAGTATGCATGCAATGTTTGAACCAGTTCACTATCTCACTTCCAGTTATCATGTTTTCCATGCAAATCGTATTTTGTTGATGAATATGACAAATGTAATGTAGAAATACGTGTTCATGTCATTGTCTTCTAATTATCTTACCACGCAACATGCCAATTTATCCCGAGGTTCAGTGGCTCTAACGTACTTATACGTTATGTAATTCTACTTAAAGTGTTTGCCACTGTGTATTAATTGTTTTCTGTCACACAAATTTTTGTATTATTTATTGTTCTAAAATTTGATTTTTGTAAAAGTAGTATCTATAATCTTTTAATTTATCTGTTTAAAAACATTGTTTCTAATTTTTCTACATGTATGGATATTTTTTTAATTCAATTTGGTTTTACATGTAAACTGTTCTATTTTGAATGAAATGAAAAGTAAGGACAGTTAGATTTAAGCTACTGAATTGATAAGATAACTTCAGGTTTTATGTCCTATGTCAATGGAAAAGTTATCCGATTTCTGTTTATGACAAGACAGTTTAGTTGAGCAGAGATGCCAACATTCTACATAGAATTGACACCAAACCTTGCTAATGAAGAAATGCATTACTTAAATTGAGCTATACATTAGTACATATTTGATTAGTTATTCATATTCTCAGAAGAATCAAATATGTTTTCATCTATCCATTTCCATGTGACTTCCTTGTATGTTGCCCCACACTAAGATGAACATGATATGAAGCTACTAAATATCGATAGATCTTTTTGAAAACCACCTGCAATATTCATAACCATATACGAATTTCGTTTTTATTTGATTTGGTACCATTTCTGAGAAATTTGATTAAACAAGTTAATGTCATCCATATGTTCACTTTGTATTTTGTCCCATCTAAGGGTAATCAACTTAATTTCATATTGATATATATATATATATATATTCATATTGATAGAAATATGGATCAATAAAAAAATGAAAACAACACGTTATGATATAACTGTAAAAAGTTTGTTGGGTTTACATGGAAAACTTAGTAAACTGATCTGTCAGCATCATTTGTATTTTTGCACACAACTCAGTACATTGTATAATTTAACCCTATCACAGATTGATCCTGCACACAATTCAGTATAATTTAACTATGTCACCGCTTGAACCTGCACATAATTCAGTATAATTTAACCCTATCACCACATGATCATGCACACAACTAAGTATAATTTTACCCTGTCATCCCTTGATCCGATACACAACTAAATTTATTTTAATCCCGTCACCGCATGATCCTGCACATCACTCAATAAAATTTAATCCGATCACCAATTGATACTGCACACAATTCAGTATAGTTTAGCATTATAAACGCTTGACAGACAACATTAGTACTTTGATATTTTACATCCGAAGATCATGTAAAATCTGCTAACACTAGTTATAACCACCCTTATGTAACATATCGTCACAATAATGCATTAGTACTGAGAACAAGATTGATTTCAATAGATTTTGCAGATGTCTTCCTCTAATGGTAATCCTTCAAGCCATATAGAAAAATGACTGATTGCTGTAATAAACATCATCTGTTGATACATATCTTTATTTCAACCCGTTTAAAAAAAAAAAAAAATGACACCTTCAGATGCTTAGTATTTTCAACATTAATCTAGGTGTATTAGCTAATATGACAAATGATTTTTAAAATGTTATTTTTCAGGTGGTTGACCGGAAATAAAATTACCTCCCTGGATGTCAACCTATTTCAAAGTTTGACAGCTCTCCAAAGATTGTAAGTAATTTCATGCATTCAAAATAATATACCGCCATGTGTTGCTGGTTTGCTGATAACATAGTAAACTGGAGCATGGGAGACCAAACTAAAAGATCATAATAAGATAAAATATTCACAAAGAAGAATACAATGTATATTAGGCTATACACGTTTGATTAGTAGTTTACATTTTCTGAACAACCATAATATCGTACGTTAGACTATTTCCATGTGACTTATATCCTGTGGAAATGTTTTGTCTACTTTTACAGAACTCTTGCACCCAAAATCTATCGCCATTAGCTATTGATATATATAAATTAGTATAGTAATATTTGACGTTAGAAAAGCAAAACCGAAAGCATGGAACACTATTTTTGACATCGTTGTTTTCAAATATGTTCGCTGAGAAATGTTGGTTTATCTTTTAAATTATCAAAAACTTTGCAGTAAAACTGGCTGAGAACAAAAGTATATAAAGGTTAAGCGCATTCCATATATGTAATATCCTTTAACATGAACAAGAAGCATGTAAGGCATATCTGATAAATGATTAAACATTGAAGCATAATCGTAATATGTATTCAATATATAGCCAATTTTCAAACAGCTCTACCTCACTGCAAGTTGCGTAATATCTACATCAGTTTGTTTTAACGAAGATGACAAATGTGATCCAGAAACACATTTCAAACATAATATTTTCATATTTTATTCAGACAAACAGTTTTTGAACGTAGTTTCTGCAGTCAATCATATAATGATTTTATAAAATTTATTTGCAACCTTCTTCCAAATGTATTTAATATTATTCAAATCTCGGACAGTATATATAAGTAGTAATAATATACCAAGTCTAAAACCTACATACACATGTAACATTATAGTTTGTAGCAAATCTTGCGTATGCTTCGAACATAATTTGTCGTTCACCAGCATTAATTGTTGTCAGGGCAGCATTGATTGTAGAAACCAGCTCACTCATCAGATTGTTTTTGAAGATTGCTACGATAAGAATGATGATTATTTATGTATTCCTATGTCCTGAGTGTTCTTGCATTTATTTGTACTGTATTCCTGTCACGTAATGTTGTCATTTTAGCGGTATTTTTAATATTGCAATATAAGCGGAAGGTTTGGCTAGCCATAAAACCAGGTTCAACCCACCATTTATTTTTTCTTAAAATGTCTTGTACCAGGTCAGGAATATGGCAGTTGTTATCTCATAATCCGTTTCTATGTATGTTGGCGTTTGTTTTTGTTGCAGTTCAGTGTTTCTGTTGTTCCGCTTTTTCCTCTTATAGTTGATGTATTTCCCTCAGTTTTGGTTTGTGACCCAGATTTGTTTCAGTTAAATCGATTTATGACTATCGAACAGCGGTATACTACTATTGCCTTTATTGACCTATTAATCGCAATGGCTAATATTTTCTCTCTCTCTCTCTCTCTCAAAAATGGACGTGCATATTGATGTATAGTGTTAGTGTATTATATACCTAGACAGCTTTCTTTGTAGTTCAATATCTCTGTGAATCTTGTTTGTTTGTAATTGACATATGTATTGGGCTTTAAAATTGGTTTTAGTCAAGTCTGCTATATATGTCATTGTTTGTCTTATTTTATAACAAGGGCGACACAAGTTCTCAATATGCTATTGCTCTTGTACTGATCGACCTATTGACATAAAAAATCGTGTTTATGCTGACATTAATGAATCAAGAATAGCTTTTATAGTTCCAACATTCTTTTGGGTTTAAATAATCAGTATTGAATTTTTATCATTTTTTTTTCATTAAATCATGGACCGGATGTTTACTTTACATTACTTATTTTTCGTTTGTTCTTTACGGCATTTTAACAAAACTTTCCCAAAAATATCTTCATAGGTTGTCATATATTATCTCATAGCTAAATATTAAATATGAATATTTTTTGTCGATATTTTTTGTAGTTAAAGATATTTTTTTCATTTTCTTACATGTTGGAAGCAAGGGTATACATCACTAATTTCTGGCAATCAGGCTACAATATGACTAGCTGAATCCGTGGAGGATCCCCAGAGCATGATTACATAGAAAATTTTTCTCATGAGGGATTATTGAGAAATTGTCCAAAATGTCCAAAAATTGCGATTATTTAAAATCCCCCCTTTTGACATTTGACCACAGTTTTCAAAAATCTGCACCACTTTGGCACTCTACGACATGCCTTAATCAAAGGGTATTATATTTAACTTCAAAATAAGACCAAAATAAGCCGAAAGGTATTTTGGTCCATTAAAGGTTTAAATTTACCTTACTTGTCACCGTACTATAATGTAGCATCCTATCGACAGATATTACAAAACAATTCTGATTTCGATCAATTACGGAGGTATAATAAAACCTAAATCAAATTGTTCAAGTATAACTCTAAATTGCTATGCATTTGACACAGTTGTCGTTGGTAACTATCAGCCAACACTAATTGGTAAAAGACTTAAAAGAAACCGTTGTGCAAAGAATATTATATGATTTTAGTTTTTTATTGGGTTTCTACGAACATCTAAGGTAACTGAATTGAAAATATTTAACTACTATTCTTTGCCAGCATTCTTTATAAAAGTTTATCTTCCTTCACACAATGATATCTTACTTAACTCTTTTGAAGATCAATATTGACATGATTCTTTGGTGTCGTTAGGTCTACCAATCCGTTTAGCCATTCATGAACAATAACAATACATTGTTATATAATCAGCCAGTATGCATTCAATGTTTAAACCAGTTCACCAACTCATTTTCAGTTGTCGTGTATTTCTATGTAAATTGTATTGTATTGATGAATATGACAAATGTAATGTAGAAATACGTTTTCATGTCATTGTCTTCTAATTAACTTACCACACAACATGCCAAATTATATCGAGATTTGGTGGCTCTTATGTACTCATAAGTTACTTAATCCCGCTAAAAGTGTTAGTCACTGTGTGTTGATTGTTTGCTGTCACACATATTTTTGTATTATTCATTGTTGTTAAATTCGATTTTTTGTAAAAGCAGTATCTATAATCGAATGTGCTTTGTCTATATGATTTTGTTTGTTTTTATAGTGATTACGATTATAACACAATGTTGACTGCTCTACCCTTATTTTTGACATTTTTACCTATTATGTCTGTTTGTTTTGTTCACACTTTGTTGTCAATATAATGGAATTTTATGCGACTGTCATACATGTGAGAGGCTTGGTTAGCTATAAAACCGTGTTTAATCCACCATTTTCTACAAAAGAAAATGTCTGTACCAAGTCAGGAATATGACAGTTGTTATCCATTCGTTTGATGTTAATTAGGAACTTTTCGTTTTGAATTTTCCTCGGAGTTCTTTTTTGTTGTTGTTATTTTACTTTTTAATCTATCTGTTTGAAAACATTGTTTCCAATTTTTCTACACGCATGTACATTTTTTTAATTCAATTTAGTTTTACATGTTTTTAATGAAATGAAAAGTAAGGACGTTTAGATTTATGTTACTGAATTGATCAGATAACTTCACGTTTTATGAATTGTGTCAATGGATAAGTTATCCGTTATCTGTTAATGACAAGACAGTTTAATGGAGAAAATATGACAACATTCTAAATACAGTTAAGACGAACTTTGCTAATGAGTAAAAGCATTATTAAGATTGCGCTACATATTGGTAGACATTTGATTAGTTATTTATATTCTGTGAACAATTATATAGTTGCTCATCCGAACACTTCCATTTGACTTCCTTGTATTTTGCCTCACACTAATATGAAAATGATATGAAGCTACCAAATATCGAAAGGCATGTATTACCTCTTTTTGAAAACCACCTGCAATGCTCCTAGCTATATAAATATTTCGTCTTTATTTAATTTGGTACGATATCTGAGAAATAAACCAAAAAAAAAGAGTTCCGTTTTCCGTTTTCAATTGATAAAGCAAGTTAAGGTCATCTAAATTTTAACTCCGGGTAATCAATTGAATTTCATATTGATATGAATATGGATCAATTAAAAATGAAAACAACACGTTATCAATTACATACGTCCGAAGCGCTTTTCTGGATTCACCTTCATCAGGAACGCCCCAAGCCGAATATTTGAAAGCCAAGGATGTATAAGACCCGAAACAGTTGAAGAGATAAATATCTATATAATGTGATACAGTTATGATTATGATGAAGGTGGAAAGTAATCATCAATTAAAATGAAGACTGATCGTTTACAGCTATAAAACGGTATCTTTTTGTGCAGACTTTTGGTTTATTTTCCCTAAATAAAAAAGACATACCTTGTTAATACCAATATCACTCAAAAATTCTTTGGTAAAACACAATACACATTACACTGCCGAATAACATGTAATATAACTGTAAAGGGTTTGTCAGGATCACACGGAAAACTTAGTAAACTGATCTTCTCTGTCAGCATCATTTGTATTCCTGCACATCATTCAGTACACACAACTAAGTATAATTTTACCCTGTCACTCCTTGATCCGATACAAAACTAAGTTTATTTTAATCTTGTCACCGTATGATCCTGCAAAAACACTCTCACCAATTGATACTGCACACAATTCAGTTTAATTAGGCATTATAAACGCCTGATGTGGACAGACAAAATGAGGACATTGATATTTGACGTCTGAAGATAAAATCTGCCAACACTAGTTCACGGTAATGTAACATATAGTCACAAAAATGCAGCAGCACTGAGAACAAGATTGATTTTAATAGATTTTGCATATGTCTTCCTCTAATGGTAATCCTTGAAGCCAAATAGAAAAATGACTGATTGCTGTAATAAACATCATCTGTAGATATATATCTTTATTTCAACCCGTTCTTAAAAACAAATAAAAATGACACCTTCAGATGTTAAGTATTTTCAACATTAATCTGGGTGTATTAACTAATATGACAAATGATTTTTAATTTTTTTTTTCAGGTGGTTGAATGAAAATCAAATTAGCTCCCTGGATGTCAACCAATTTCAAGGTTTGACAGCTCTCAGAGAATTGTAAGTAATTTGATGCATTCAAAAAAATATACCGCCATGTGTCGCTGGTTTGCTGATAACATAGTAAACTGGAGCATGGGAGACAAAACTAAAAGATCATTATAAGATAAAATATTCACAAAGAAGAATACAATGTATATTAGGCTATACACGTTTGATTAGTAGTTTAAATTTTCTGAACAACCATAATATCGTACGTTAGACTATTTCCATGTGACTTATATCCTGTGGAAATGTGTTGTCGACTTGCACAGAACTCTTGCACCCAAATCTATCGCCATCAGCTATTGGTATTTATAAATTAGTATAGTAATATTTGACGTTAGAAAAGCAAAATCAAAAGCATGGAACACTATTTTTGACATCGTTGTTTTCAAATATGTTTGCTGAGAAATGTTGGTTTATCTTTTAAATTATCAAAAACTTTGCAGTAAAACTGACTGAGAACAAAAGTATATAAAGGTTAAGCGCATTCCATATATGTAATATCCTTTAACACGAACAAGAAGCATGTAAGGCATATCTGATAAATGATTAAACATTGAAGCATAATCGTAATATGTATTCAATATATAGCCAGTTTTCAAACAGCTCTACCTCACTGCAAGTTGCGTAATATCTAGATCAGGTTGTTTTAACGAAGATGACAAATGTGATCCAGAAACACATTTCAAACATAATATTTTCAAATTTTATTCAGACAAACAGTTTTTGAACGTAGTTTCTGCAGTCAATCATATAATGATTTTATAAAATGTATTTGCAACCTTCTTCAAAATGTATTTAATGTTATTCAAATCTCGGACAGTATATAAGTATATATATAAGTAGTATTAATATACCCAGTCTGAAACCTCAATACACATGTAACATTATAGTTTGTAGCAAATCTCGCGTATGCTACGAACATAGTTTGTCGTGCACCAGCATTAATTCTTGTCAGGGCAGAAGTGATTGTAGAAACCAGCTTACTCATCAGATTGTTTTTGAAGATTGCTACGATAAGAATGATGATTATTTATGTATTCGCCTGTCTTGAGTGTTCATGTATTTATTTGTACTGTATTCCTGTCACGTAATGTTGTCATTTTAGCGGTATTTTTAACATTGCTATCTAAACGGGAGGTTTGGCTAGCCATAAAACCAGGTTCAACCAACCATTTTTTCTTAAAATGTCTTGTACCAAGTCAGGAATATGGCAGTTGTTATCTCATAGTCCGTTTCTATGTATCTTGGTGTTTGTTTTTGTAGCAGTTCAGTGTTTCTATTATTCCGCTTTTTCCTCTTATAGTTGATGTATTTCTCTCAGTTTTTGGTTTGTGACCCAGATTTGTTTCAGTTAATTTGATTTATGACTATCGATCACCCTTATGTAACATATCGTCACAATAATGCATTAGTACTGAGAACAAGATTGAATTTAATAGATTTTGCAGATGTCTTCCTCTAATGGTAATCCTTCAAGCCATATAGAAAAATGACTGATTGCTGTAATAAACATAATCTGTTGATATATATATCTTTATTTCAACCCGTTTAAAAAAAAATGACACCTTCAGATGCTTAGTATTTTCAACACTAATCTGGGTGTATTAACTTATATGACAAATGATTTTTAAAATGTTATTTTTCAGGCAGTTGAAAGGAAATCAAATTACCTCCCTGGATGTCAACCTATTTCAAGGTTTGACAGCTCTCCAAGGATTGTAAGTAATTTCATGCATTCAAAATAATATACCGCCATGTGTTGCTGGTTTGCTGATAACATAGTAATATGAAGCATGGGAGACCAAACTAAAAGATCAAAATAAGATAAAATATTCACAAAGAAGAATACAATGTATATTAGGCTATACACGTTTGATTAATAGTTTACATTTTCTGAACTACCATAATATCGCACGTTAGACTATTTCCATGTGACTTATATCCTTTGGAAATGTTTTGTCTACTTTCACATAACTCTTGCACCCAAATCTATCGCCATCAGCTATTGGTATTTATAAGTTAGTATAGTAATATTTGACGTAAGAAAAGCAAAACCAAAATCATGGAACACTATTTTTGGCATCGTTGTTTTCAAATATGTTCGCTGAGAAATGTTGTTTTTTTTTTTAAATTATCAAAAACTTTGCAGTAAAACTGGCTGCAAACAAAATAATATAAAGGTTAAGCGCATTCCATATATGTAATATCCTTTAACATGGACAAGAAGCATGTAAGGCATATCTGATAAATGATTATACATTGAAGCATAATCGTAATATGTATTCAATATATAGCCAGTTTTCAAACAGCTCTACCTCACTGCAGGTTGCGTAATATCTAGATCAGTTTGTTTTAACGAAGATGATAAATGTGATGCAGAAACGCAGTTCAAACATTATATTTTCATATTTTATTCAGACAAACAGTTTTTGAACGTAGTTTCTGCAGTCAATCATATAATGATTTTATAAAATTTATTTGCAACCTTCTTCCAAATGTATTTAATATTATTCAAATCTCGCACAATATATATAAGTAGTAATAATATACCCAGTCTGAAACCTAAATACACATGTAACATTATAGTTTGTAGCAAATCTTGCGTATGCTACGAACATAATTTGTCGTGCACTAGCATTAATTGTTGTCAGGGCAGAAGTGATTGTAGAAACCAGCTTACTCATCAGATTGTTTTTGAAGATTGCTACGATAAGAATGATGATTATTTATGTATTCGCCTGTCTTGAGTGTTCATGTATTTATTTGTACTGTATTCCTGTCACGTAATGTTGTCATTTTAGCGGTATTTTTAACATTGCCATCTAAACGGGAGGTTTGGCTAGCCATAAAACCAGGTTCAACCAACCATTTTTTCTTAAAATGTCTTGTACCAAGTCAGGAATATGGCAGTTGTTATCTCATAGTCCGTTTCTATGTATCTTGGCGTTTGTTTTTGTAGCAGTTCAGTGTTTCTATTATTCCGCTTTTTCCTCTTATAGTTGATGTATTTCTCTCAGTTTTTGGTTTGTGACCCAGATTTGTTTCAGTTAATTTGATTTATGACTATCGATCACCCTTATGTAACATATCGTCACAATAATGCATTAGTACTGAGAACAAGATTGAATTTAATAGATTTTGCAGATGTCTTCCTCTAATGGTAATCCTTCAAGCCATATAGAAAAATGACTGATTGCTGTAATAAACATAATCTGTTGATATATATATCTTTATTTCAACCCGTTTAAAAAAAAATGACACCTTCAGATGCTTAGTATTTTCAACATTAATCTGGGTGTATTAACTTATATGACAAATGATTTTTAAAATGTTATTTTTCAGGCAGTTGAACGGAAATTAAATTACCTCCCTGGATGTCAACCTATTTCAAGGTTTGACAGCTCTCCAAGGATTGTAAGTAATTTCATGCATTCAAAATAATATACCGCCATGTGTTGCTGGTTTGCTGATAACATAGTAAACTGGAGCATGGGAGACCAAACTAAAAGATCAAAATAAGATAAAATATTCACAAAGAAGAATACAATGTATATTAGGCTATACACGTTTGATTAGTAGTTTACATTTTCTGAACTACCATAATATCGCACGTTAGACTATTTCCATGTGACTTATATCCTGTGGAAATGTTTTGTCTACTTTTACAGAACTCTTGCACCCAAATCTATTGCCATCAGCTATTGGTATTTATAAATTAGTATAGTAATATTTGACGTAAGACAAGCAAAACCAAAATCATGGAACACTATTTTTGGCATCGTTGTTTTCAAATATGTTCGCTGAGAAATGTTGGTTTATCTTTTAAATTATCAAAAACTTTGCAGTAAAACTGGCTGCGAACAAAATAATATAAAGGTTAAGCGCATTCCATATATGTAATATCCTTTAACATGGACAAGAAGCATGTAAGGCATATCTGATAAATGATTATACATTGAAGCATAATCGTAATATGTATTCAATATATAGCCAGTTTTCAAACAGCTCTACCTCACTGCAGGTTGCGTAATATTTGGTCAGTTTGTTTTAACGAAGATGATAAATGTGATGCAGAAACGCATTTCAAACATTATATTTTCATATTTTATTCAGACAAACAGTTTTTGAACGTAGTTTCTGCAGTCAATCATATAATGATTTTATAAAATTTATTTGCAACCTTCTTCCAAATGTATTTAATATTATTCAAATCTCGGACAGTATATATAAGTAGTAATAATATACCAAGTCTAAAACCTACATACACATGTAACATTATAATTTGTAGCAAATCTTGCGTATGCTACGAACATAATTTGTCGTGCACCAGCATTAATTGTTGTCAGGGCAGCAGTGATTGTAGAAACCAGCTCACTCATCAGATTGTTTTTGAAGATTGCTATGATAAGAATGATGATTATTTATGTTTGCCTCTGTCCTGAGTGTTCTTGCATTTATTTGTACTGTATTCCTGTCACGTAATGTTGTCATTTTAGCGGTATTTTTAATATTGCAATATAAGCGGGAGGTTTGGCTAGCCATAAAACCAGGTTCAACCCACCATTTATTTTTTCTTAAAATAACTTGTACCAGGTCAGGAATATGGCAGTTGTTATCTCATAATCCGTTTCTATGTATGTTGGCGTTTGTTTTTGTTGCAGTTCAGTGTTTCTGTTGTTCCGCTTTTTCTTCTTATAGTTGATGTATTTCCCTCAGTTTTGGTTTGTGACCCAGATTTGTTTCAGTTAAATCGATTTATGACTATCGAACAGCGGTATACTACTATTGCCTTTATTGACCTATTAATCGCAATGCCCAATATTTCAAATTTCAACTCTCTCTCTCTCTCTCTCAAAAAATGGACGTGCATATTGATGTATAGTGTTAGTGTATTATATACCTAGACAGCTTTCTTTGTAGTTCAATATCTCTGTGAATCTTGTTTGTTTGTAATTCACATATGTATCGGGCTTTCAAATTGGTTTTAGTCAAGTCTGCTATATATGTCATTGTTTGTCTTGTTTTATAACAAGGGCGACACAAGTTCTCAATATGCTATTGCTCTTGTACTGATTGCCCTATTGACATAAAAAATCGTGTTTATGCTGACATTAATGCATCAAGAATAGCTTTTATAGTTCCAACATTCTTTTGGGTTTAAATAATCAGTATTGAATTTTTATCATTTTTTTTTCATTAAATCATGGACCGGATGTTAACTTTACATTACTTATTTTTCCTTTGTTCTTTACGGCATTTTTACAAAACTTTCCCAAAAATATCTTCATAGGTTGTCATATATTATCTCATAGCTAAATATTAAATATGAATATTTTTTGTCGATATTTGTTGTAGTTAAAGATATTTTTTTTCATTTTCTTACATGTTGGAAGCAAGGGTATACATCACTAATTTCTGGCAATCAGGCTACAATATGACTAGTTGAATTCGTTGAGGATCCCCAGAGCATGATTACATAGAAAATATTTCTCATGAGGGATTATTGAGAAATTGTCCAAAATGTCCAAAAATTGCGATTATTTAAAATCCCCCTTTTGACATTTGACCACAGTTTTCAAAAATCTGCACCACTTTGGCACTCTACGACATGCCTTAATCAAAGGGTATTATATTTAACTTCAAAATAAGATCAAAATAAGCCGTGAGGTATTTTGGTCCATTAAAGTTTTAAATTTACCTTACTTGTCACCGTACTATAATGTAGCATCCTATCGACAGATATTACAAAACAATTCTGATTTCGATCAATTACGGAGGTATAATAAAACCTAAATCAAATTGTTCAAGTATAACTCTAAATTGCTATGCATTTGACACAGTTGTCGTTGGTAACTATCAGCCAACACTAATTGGTAAAAGACTTAAAAGAAACCGTTGTGCAAAGAATATTATATGCTTTTAGTTTTTTATTGGGTTTCTACGAACATCTAAGGTAACTGAATTGAAAATATTTAACTACTATTCTTTGCCAGCATTCTTTATAAAAGTTTATCTTCCTTCACATAATGATATCTTACTTAACTCTTTTGAAGATCAATATTGACATGATTCTTTGGTGTCGTTATGTCTACCAATCCGTTTAGCCATACATGAATAATAACAATATATTGTTATATAATCAGCCAGTATGCATGCAATGTTTGAACCAGTTCACCAACTCATTTTCAGTTGTCATGTATTTCTATGTAAATTGTACTGTACTGATGAATATGACAAATGTAATGTAGAAATACGTTTTCATGTCATTGTCTTCTAATTAACTTACCACGCAACATGCCAAATTATATCGAGATTTGGTGGCTCTTATGTACTCATAAGTTACTTAATCCCGCTAAAAGTGTTAGTCACTGTGTGTTGATTGTTTGCTGTCACACATATTTTTGTATTATTCATTGTTGTTAAATTCGATTTTTTGTAAAAGCAGTATCTATAATCGAATGTGCTTTGTCTATATGATTTTGTTTGTTTTTATAGTGATTACGATTATAACACAATGTTGACTGCTGTACCCCTATTTTTGACATTTTTACCTATTATGTCTGTTTGTTTTGTTCACACTTTGTTGTCAATATAATGGAATTTTATGCGACTGTCGTACATGTGAGAGGCTTGGCTAGCTATAAAACCGTGTTTAATCCACCATTTTCTACAAAAGAAAATGTCTGTACCAAGTCAGGAATATGACAGTTGTTATCCATTCGTTTGATGTGTTTGAGCTTTTGATTTTGCCATTTAATAAGAACTTTTCGTTTAAAATTTTCCTCGGAGTTCTTTTTTGTTGTTGTTATTTTACTTTTTTATCTATCTGTTTGAAAACATTGTTTCCAATTTTTCTACACACATGTACATTTTTTTAATTCAATTTAGTTTTACATGTTTTTAATGAAATGAAGAGTAAGGACGTTCAGATTTATGTTACTGAATTGATAAGATAACTTCACGTTTCATGAGTTGTGTCAATGGATAAGTTATCCGTTATCTGTTAATGACAAGACATTTTAATGGAGAAAATATGACAACATTCTAAATACAGTTGAGACAAACTTTGCTAATGAGTAAAAGCATTATTAAGATTGCGCTACATATTGGTAGACATTTGATTAGTTATTTATATTCTGTGAACAATTATATAGTTGCTCATCCGAACACTTCCATTTGAATTCCTTGTATTTTGCCTCACACTAATATGAAAATGATATGGAGCTACCAAATATCGAAAGGCATGTATTACCTCTTTTTGAAAACCACCTGCAATATTCCTAGCTATATAAATATTTCGTCTTTATTTAATTTGGTACGATATCTGAGAAATAAACCAAAAAAAAAGAGAGTTCCGTTTTCCATTTTCAATTGATAAAGCAAGTTAAGGTCATCTAATCTTTAACTTCGGGTAATCAATTGAATTTCATATTGATATGAAATATGGATCAATTGAAAATGAAAACAACACGTTATCAATTACATACGTCAGAAGCACTTTTCTGGATTCACCTTCATCAGGAACGCCCCAAGCCGAATATTTGAAAGGCAAGGATGTATAAGACCCGAAACAGTTGAAGAGATAAATATCTGTATAATGTGATACAGTTATGATTATGATGAAGGTGGAAAGTAATCATCAATTAAAATGAAAACTGATCGTTTACAGCTATAAAACGGTATCTTTTTGTGCAGACTTTTGGTTTATTTTCCCTAAATAAAAAAGACATACCTTGTTAATACAAATATCACTCAAAAATTCTTTGGTAAAACACAATACACATTACACTGCCAAATAACATGTAATATAACTGTAAAGGGTTTGTCAGGATCACACGGAAAACTTAGTAAACTGATCTTCTCTGTCAGCATCATTTGTATTCCTGCACATCATTCAGTACATTGTATAATTTAACCCTTTATCAGATTGATCATACACACAACTAAGTATAATTTTACCCTGTCACCCCTTGATCCGATACAAAACTAAGTTTATTTTAATCTTGTCACCGTATGATCCTGCAAAAACACTCTCACCAATTGATACTGCACACAATTCAGTTTAATTAGGCATTATAAACGCCTGATGTGGACAGACAAAATGAGGACATTGATATTTGACGTCCGAAGATAAAATCTGCCAACACTAGTTTACGCTAATGTAACATATAGTCACAAAAATGCAGCAGCACTGAGAAAAAGATTGATTTTAATAGATTTTGCATATGTCTTCCTCTAATGGTAATCCTTGAAGCCAAATAGAAAAATGACTGATTGCTGTAATAAACCTCATCTGTTGATATATATCTTTATTTCAACCCGTTCTTAAAAACAAATAAAAATGACACCTTCAGATGTTTAGTATTTTCAACATTAATCTGGGTGTATTAACTAATATGACAAATGATTTTTAATTTTTTTTTTTCAGGTGGTTGAATGAAAATCAAATTAGCTCCCTGGATGTCAACCAATTTCAAGGTTTGACAGCTCTCAGAGAATTGTAAGTAATTTGATGCATTCAAAAAAATTATACCGCCATGTGTTGCTGGTTTGCTGATAACATAGTAAACTGGAGCATGGGAGACCAAACTAAAAGATCATAATAAGATAAAATATTCACAAAGAAGAATACAATGTACATGACGCTATACACGTTTGATTAGTAGTTTACATTTTCTGAACAACCATAATATCGCACGTTAGACTATTTCCATGTGACTTATATCCTGTGGAAATGTTTTGTCTACTTTCACATAACTCTTTCACCCAAATCTATCGCCATCAGCTATTGGTATTTATAAATTAGTATAGTAATATTTGACGTAAGAAAAGCAAAACCAAAATTATTGAACACTATTTTTGGCATCGTTGTTTTCAAATATGTTCGCTGAGAAATGTTGAGTTTATCTTTTCAATTATCAAAAACTTTGCAGTAAAACTGGCTGCGAACTAAAGTATATAAAGGTTAAGCGCATTCCATATATGTTATATCCTTTAACATGAACAAGAAGCATGTAAGGCATATTTGATAAATGATTATACATTGAAGCATAATCGTAATATGTATTCAATATATAGCCAGTTTTCAAACAACTCTACCTCACTGCAAGTTGCGTAATATCTAGATCAGTTTGTTTTAACGAAGATGACAAATGTGATCCAGAAACACATTTCAAACATTATATTTTCATATTTTATTCAGACAAACAGTTTTTGAACGTAGTTTCTGCAGTCAATCATATAATGATTTTATAAAATGTATTTGCAACCTTCTTCAAAATGTATTTAATGTTATTCAAATCTCAGACAGTATATAAGTATATATATAAGTAGTAATAATATACCCAGTCTGAAACCTAAATACACATGTAACATTATAGTTTGTAGCAAATCTTGCGTATGCTACGAACATAATTTTTCGTGCACCAGCATTAATTGTTGTCAGGGCAGAAGTGATTGTAGAAACCAGCTTACTCATCAGATTGTTTTTGAAGATTGCTACGATAAGAATGATGATTATTTATGTATTCGCCTGTCTTGAGTGTTCATGTATTTATTTGTACTGTATTCCTGTCACGTAATGTTGTCATTTTAGCGGTATTTTTAACATTGCCATCTCAACGGGAGGTTTGGCTAGCCATAAAACCAGGTTCAACCAACCATTTTTTCTTAAAATGTCTTGTACCAATTCAGGAATATGGCAGTTGTTATCTCATAGTCCGTTTCTATGTATCTTGGCGTTTGTTTTTGTAGCAGTTCAGTGTTTCTATTATTCCGCTTTTTCCTCTTATAGTTGATGTATTTCTCTCAGTTTTTGGTTTGTGACCCAGATTTGTTTCAGTTAATTTGATTTATGACTATCGATCACCCTTATGTAACATATCGTCACAATAATGCATTAGTACTGAGAACAAGATTGAATTTAATAGATTTTGCAGATGTCTTCCTCTAATGGTAATCCTTCAAGCCATATAGAAAAATGACTGATTGCTGTAATAAACATAATCTGTTGATATATATATATCTTTATTTCAACCCGTTTAAAAAAAAAATGACACCTTCAGATGCTTAGTATTTTCAACACTAATCTGGGTGTATTAACTTATATGACAAATGATTTTTAAAATGTTATTTTTCAGGCAGTTGAAAGGAAATCAAATAACCTCCCTGGATGTCAACCTATTTCAAGGTTTGACAGCTCTCCAAGGATTGTAAGTAATTTCATGCATTCAAAATAATATACCGCCATGTGTTGCTGGTTTGCTGATAACATAGTAATATGAAGCATGGGAGACCAAACTAAAAGATCAAAATAAGATAAAATATTCACAAAGAAGAATACAATGTATATTAGGCTATACACGTTTGATTAGTAGTTTACATTTTCTGAACTACCATAATATCGCACGTTAGACTATTTCCATGTGACTTATATCCTGTGGAAATGTTTTCTCTACTTTTACAAAACTCTTGCACCCAAATCTATTGCCATCAGCTATTGGTATTTATAAATTAGTATAGTAATATTTGACGTAAGAAAAGCAAAACCAAAATCATGGAACACTATTTTTGGCATCGTTGTTTTCAAATATGTTCGCTGAGAAATGTTGGTTTATCTTTTAAATTATCAAAAACTTTGCAGTAAAACTGGCTGCAAACAAAATAATATAAAGGTTAAGCGCATTCCATATATGTAATATCCTTTAACATGGACAAGAAGCATGTAAGGCATATCTGATAAATGATTATACATTGAAGCATAATAGTAATATGTATTCAATATATAGCCAGTTTTCAAACAGCTCTACCTCACTGCAGGTTGCGTAATATCTAGATCAGTTTGTTTTAACGAAGATGATAAATGTGATGCAGAAACGCATTTCAAACATTATATTTTCATATTTTATTCAGACAAACAGTTTTTGAACGTAGTTTCTGCAGTCAATCATATAATGATTTTATAAAATTTATTTGCAACCTTCTTCCAAATGTATTTAATTTTATTCAAATCTCGGACAGTATATATAAGTAGTAATAATATACCAAGTCTTAAACCTACATACACATGTAACATTATAATTTGTAGCAAATCTTGCGCATGCTACGAACATAATTTGTCGTGCACCAGCATTAATTGTTGTCAGGGCAGCAGTGATTGTAGAAACCAGCTCACTCATCAGATTGTTTTTGAAGATTGCTACGATAAGAATGATGATTATTTATGTATTCCTCTGTCCTGAGTGTTCTTGCATTTATTTGTACTGTATTCCTGTCACGTAATGTTGTCATTTTAGCGGTATTTTTAATATTGCAATATAAGCGGGAGGTTTGGTTAGCCATAAAACCAGGTTCAACCCACCATTTATTTTTTCTTAAAATGTCTTGTACCAGGTCAGGAATATGGCAGTTGTTATCTCATAATCCGTTTCTCTGTATGATGGCGTTTGTTTTTGTTGCAGTTCAGTGTTTCTGTTGTTCCGCTTTTTCCTTTATAGTTGATGTATTTCCCTCAGTTTAGGTTTGTGACCCAGATTTGTTTCAGTTAAATCGATTTATGACTATCGAACAGCGGTATACTACTATTGCCTTTATTGACCTATTAATCGCAATGCCCAATATTTCAAATTTCAACTCTCTCTCTCTCTCTCTCTCTCTCTCTCTCTCTCTCTCTCTCTCTCAAAAAATGGACGTGCATATTGATGTATAGTGTTAGTGTATTATATACCTAGACAGCTTTCTTTGTAGTTCAATATCTCTGTGAATCTTGTTTGTTTGTAATTCACATATGTATCGGGCTTTCAAATTGGTTTTAGTCAAGTCTGCTATATATGTCATTGTTTGTCTTGTTTTATAACAAGGGCGACACAAGTTCTCAATATGCTATTGCTCTTGTACTGATTGTCCTATTGACATAAAAAATCGTGTTTATGCTGACATTAATGCATCAAGAATAGCTTTAATAGTTCCAACATTCTTTTGGGTTTAAATAATCAGTATTGAATTTTTATCATTTTTTTTTCATTAAATCATGGACCGGATGTTAACTTTACATTACTTATTTTTCCTTTGTTCTTTACGGCATTTTTACAAAACTTTCCCAAAAATATCTTCATAGGTTGTCATATATTATCTCATAGCTAAATATTAAATATGAATATTTTTTGTCGATATTTGTTGTAGTTAAAGATATTTTTTTTCGTTTTCTTACATGTTGGAAGCAAGGGTATACATCACTAATTTCTGGCAATTAGGCTACAATATGACTAGCTGAATTCGTGGAGGATCCCCAGAGCATGATTACATAGAAAATATTTCTCATGAGGGATTATTGAGAAATTGTCCAAAATGTCCAAAAATTGCGATTATTTAAAATCCCCCCTTTTGACATTTGACCACAGTTTTCAAAAATCTGCACCACTTTGGCACTCTACGACATGCCTTAATCAAAGGGTATTATACTTAACTTCAAAATAAGACCAAACAAAGTCGTGAGGTATTTTGGTCCATTAAAGTTTTAACTTTACCTTACTTGTCACCGTACTATAATGTAGCATCCTATCGACAGATATTACAAAACAATTCTGATTTCGATCAATTACGGAGGTATAATAAAACCTAAATCAAATTGTTCAAGTATAACTCTAAATTGGTATGCATTTGACACAGTTGTCGTTGGTAACTATCAGCCAACACTAATTGGTAAAAGACTTAAAAGAAACCGTTGTGCAAAGAATATTATATGCTTTTAGTTTTTTATTGGGTTTCTACGAACATCTAAGGTAACTGAATTGAAAATATTTAACTACTATTCTTTGCCAGCATTCTTTATAAAAGTTTATCTTCCTTCACATAATGATATCTTACTTAACTCTTTTGAAGATCAATATTGACATGATTCTTTGGTGTCGTTAAGTCTACCAATCCGTTTAGCCATACATGAATAATAACAATATATTGTTATATAATCAGCCAGTATGCATACAATGTTTGAACCAGTTCACCAACTCATTTTCAGTTGTCATGTATTTCTATGTAAATTGTACTGTATTGATGAATATGACAAATGTAATGTAGAAATAAGTTTTCATGTCATTGTCTTCTAATTAACTTACAACGCAACATGCCAAATTGTATCGAGATTTGGTGGCTCTTATGTACTCATAAGTTACTTAATCCCGCTAAAAGTGTTAGTCACTGTGTGTTGATTGTTTGCTGTCACACATATTTTTGTATTATTCATTGTTGTTAAATTCGATTTTTTGTAAAAGCAGTATCAATAATCGAATGTGTTTTGTCTATATGATTTTGTTTGTTTTCATAGTGATTACGATTATAACACAATGTTGACTGCTGTACCCCTATTTTTGACTATTTTACCTATTATGTCTGTTTGTTTTGTTCACACATTGTTGTCAATATAATGGAATTTTATGCGACTGTCGTACATGTGAGAGGCTTGGCTAGCTATAAAACCGTGTTTAATCCGCCATTTTCTACAAAAGAAAATGTCTGTACCAAGTCAGGAATATGACAGTTGTTATCCATTCGTTCGGTGTGTTTGAGCTTTTGATTTTGCCATTTAATAAGAACTTTTCGTTTTAAATTTTCCTCGGAGTTCTTTTTTGTTGTTGTTATTTTACTTTTTAATCTATCTGTTTGAAAACATTGTTTCCAATTTTTCTACACGCATGTACATTTTTTTAATTCAATTTAGTTTTACATGTTTTTAATGAAATGAAGAGTAAGGACGTTCAGATTTATGTTACTGAATTGATAAGATAACTTCACGTTTCATGAATTGTGTCAATGGATAAGTTATCCGTTATCTGTTAATGACAAGACAGTTTAATGGAGAAAATATGACAACATTCTAAATACAGTTGAGACGAACTTTGCTTATGAATAAAAGCATTATTAAGATTGCGCTACATATTGGTAGACATTTGATTAGTTATTTATATTCTGTGAACAATTATATAGTTGCTCATCCGAACACTTCCATTTGACTTCCTTGTATTTTGCCTCACACTAAGATGAAAATGATATGGAGCTACCAAATATCGAAAGGCATGTATTACCTCTTTTTGAAAACCACCTGCAATACTCCTAGCTATATAAATATTTCGTCTTTATTTAATTTGGTACGATATCTGAGAAATAAACCAAAAAAAAAAGAGTTCCGTTTTCCGTTTTCAATTGATAAAGCAAGTTAAGGTCATCTAAATTTTAACTTCGGGTAATCAATTGAATTTCATATTGATATGAAATATGGATCAATTAAAAATGAAAACAACACGTTATCAATTACATACGTCAGAAGCACTTTTCTGGATTCACCTTCATCAGGAACGCCCCAAGCCGAATATTTGAAAGCCAAGGATGTATAAGACCCGAAACAGTTGAAGAGATAAATATCTGTATAATGTGATACAGTTATGATTATGATGAAGGTGGAAAGTAATCATCAATTAAAATGAAAACTGATCGTTTACAGCTATAAAACGGTATCTTTTTGTGCAGACTTTTGGTTTATTTTCCCTAAATAAAAAAGACATACCTTGTTAATACAAATATCACTCAAAAATTCTTTGGTAAAACACAATACACATTACACTGCCGAATAACATGTAATATAACTGTAAAGGGTTTGTCAGGATCACACGGAAAACTTAGTAAACTGATCTTCTCTGTCAGCATCATTTGTATTCCTGCACATCATTCAGTACATTGTATAATTTAACCCTTTATCAGATTGATCATACACACAACTAAGTATAATTTTACCTTGTCACCCCTTGATCCGATACAAAGTTTATTTTAATCTTGTCACCGTATGATCCTGCAAAAACACTCTCACCAATTGATACTGCACACAATTCAGTTTAATTAGGCATTATAAACGCCTGATGTGGACAGACAAAATGAGGACATTGATATTTGACGTCCGAAGATAAAATCTGCCAACACTAGTTCACGCTAATGTAACATATAGTCACAAAAATACAGCAGCACTGAGAACAAGATTGATTTTAATAGATTTTGCATATGTCTTCCTCTAATGGTAATCCTTGAAGCCAAATAGAAAAATGACTGATTGCTGTAATAAACCTCATCTGTTGATATATATCTTTATTTCAACCCGTTCTTAAAAACAAATAAAAATGACACCTTCAGATGTTAAGTATTTTCAACATTAATCTGGGTATATTAACTAATATGACAAATGATTTTTAATTTTTTTTTTCAGGTGGTTGAATGAAAATCAAATTAGCTCCCTGGATGTCAACCAATTTCAAGGTTTGACAGCTCTCAGAGAATTGTAAGTAATTTGATGCATTCAAAAAAATATACCGCCATGTGTTGCTGGTTTGCTGATAACAAAGTAAACTGGAGCATGGGAGACCAAACTAAAAGATCATAATAAGATAAAATATTCACAAAGAAGAATACAATGTATATTAGGCTATACACGTTTGATTAGTAGTTTACATTTTCTGAACAACCATAATATCGTACGTTAGACTATTTCCATGTGACTTATATCCTTTGGAAATGTTTTGTCTACATGCACAGAACTCTTGCACCCGAATCTATCGACATCAGCTATTGATATGTAAAAAGTAGTGTAGTATTATTTGACGTTAGAAGAGCAAAATCAAAATCATCAAATAATGTATTCGACCTAGTTGTTGTCAAATATGTTCGCTTATAATTTTTCGTTTATCTGTTAATTGATCACAAACATTGCGGTACAACTGACTGAGAACAAAAGTATTTGAAGGTTCAGCACATTCCATAAATGTAATATCCTTTAACAAAAGCATTTTTGGAATACACTATAATGACTATCTATTGTAGCATAATCATCTGTCAATACGTATGCAATGTATGGCCAGTTTTCAAATAGCTCTACCTCACTTCCGGTTGCATAATATCTAGATCTGTTTGTTTTATAAAGTTGACAAATGTGATGCAAAACATTTCAAAAATAATATTTTTACATATTTTATCCAGACATAGTTTTTGAACGTAGTTTCTGCAGTCAATCATATAATGATTTTATAAAATTTATTTGCAAAAAGAGGGACGAAAGATACCAGAGGGACAGTCAAACTCATAGATCGAAAACAAACTGACAACGTCATGGCCAAAAATAAAAAGACAAACAGACAAATAATAGTACAGATGACACAACATAGAAAACTAAAGACTAAGCAACACGAACCCCACCAAAAACTGGGGGTGATCTCAGGTGCTCCGGAAGGGTAAGCAGATCCTGCTCCACATTTGGCACCCGTCGTGTTGCTTATGTTATTACAAATCCGGTAAATAGATCTTCTTCAAGTTATAACTAATGTTATTCGAAACGGGGACGGGTTATTTTATGTAACATCATATACCTAGCCTACAACCTAATAACACATATATTATGGATAAATTGTTTACCATGTAGTGCAGGCATTAAGAATATGTTTCTGTATATTTTGTATACTTCCATGCACCTTTTTTCTTCTTGCCAATTTGTTTTTTTTTATTTCACGCTAAAAATATTTGTGCAATTGAATATTTGGCTTGTATATGCTTTTATTGTATATACATGATACATTTTGATCATCAAAAATATTGATCAACCCAATATGGTAAATTATCGCCATTGTGTGAAACATTTTGTAAATTTGCAGTGAAAATAATCTTCTCGTTTATGCAGTACTTTATTATAATACATTTGGCCATGACTTCGGTAGTTAATTTGAAAATACCGTGATTTTAAATTAAAAACATACATTGAATGATACGCAATATTGTTTACCCTTTGTTAGCCTCTGACATTATTTTACTGTTACGCAGTTAAAAGAATATGTCACATAGAAACGTCTATTATGATTTACATTATCTACACTACAAACTGCTCAGAGTCTGAAGAAAATACCATACTTTGTGCTCGACCAGTAAGGTCGAGCACAGATTTTACTTGATAAAACTCGACATAATCTCGCCAGTACTTAACTGTACTTAACTGTACTCGACTTTGGTCTCGACTCTACTTATAAAGATTCAGTACTTGAACATCTTGGTATATTCTGAAATGGTCTCAATAAATGCTCGACAAGTCTCGACCTGTCTTTACCAGTCTTGACTCGGAATCGACCAAATTTAATTTAATCTCGACTGGTCTAAATTAGCCCATCTAACTCAATTATATATTGATCTTACAAAATTCCAGGTAATTTGGTGGATTGGTTCATTGCTGTCAAAATAAAGGATTTAATTTATAGGTAAAAAAAAGTTAGAATTTTCAGTTTTGATTAAATTCAGATAGTCACCTTTAATTATTTCTATAACTTTTTCAAATCAACTTGGATTTTCATAAAACCCTACAGCTATCTCAATTATACATTGATCTTACAGAATGCCAGGTTGTTTGGTAGTTTGTTTTATTGCTGTCAAATTTAAGGATTTCATTAATAGGTAAAACAAGCTAATATTTTCAGTTCGGACTGAATTCAGATAGACACCTATGAATTAAATAATTAAATTTGACAGCAATAAACCAAATTACCAAATAACTTGGTATTATGTAAGATCAATATATAATTGAGATAGCTGTAGATTTTGATGACATTTGACAGCAATACACAAAACTACTTTACAACCTGGCATTCTCTAAGATGAATGTATGATAGAGATCGCCGTAGAGATTTCTGAAAATCCAAGTTGATTTGAAAAAGTTATAGAAATAATTAAAGGTGACTATCTGAATTTAATCAAAACTTTTTTTTTACCTATTAATTAAATCCTTTAATTTGACAGCAATAAACCAATCTACTAAATAACATGGAATTTTGTAAGATCAATATATAATTGAGTTAGATGGACTGATTTAGACCAGTCGAGACTAAATTTAAAGGTCAAGACTGAGTCTAGACAGGTCGAGACAGGTCAAAACTGGTCGAAGCTGGTCGATACCGAGTCAAGACTGGTCGAGACAGGTCGAAACTTGTCGAGACTGAGTCGAAACTGGTCGAGACTGAGTCGAAACTGGTCGAGACTTTTCGAGCATTTGTCGCGACCATTTCAGACTATACCAAGATTATCAAGTACTGATTCAGACTTGTTGAGTAAAGTCCAGAAAAGAGTCGAGAACAGTTAAGTACAGATAAGTACTGTCGAGATTATGTCAAGTCTTGTCAAGTAAAATGTATGCTCAACCTTACTGGTCGAGCACAAAATATGGTCTTTTTAGACTGTGAGCAGTTTGTAGTGCTAGGGTTGAATTGTGGTATAGACATGTCCTATATACCATGTCTGTTTACGGGATATAAACTGACATCTCTGTGTCGGTATCAAATTATAAAACTCGACAAATTTGTAAGCCTTAATATATTTAGTCCATTTCATTTAGTTTAATTTTCTCTAAATATATTGTCAAATCAAATTCAAATATGATTTGGCATTGAGAATGTTATGATTTAAGCCCTAGTGATGAGGAAGGTCTAGACAAAACGCGCGTCTAGCGTAGCAACTGATTAGAATTGAAACATATTTGAATTTTGTATGTTTTTTTTAATATAATTTCTGTCTACATAACATGTGTGTCTTTCAAAGAAATATAAAATAGGGGCTGCTATAATCGTGTGAGTAAATTAATAAAACACCTGGAGGTCATCTGCATTTTCTCAATGAAGATGAATCTCTATACCACCATATAATAAATCTAAATGAATTCATGTGAAACATTAGTTTTAAGGAGCAGGATATAACATGTTCAAATCAATATGAATCCATCCAATTTAAAAGATAGAAAAAAACATTATTATCTGACGATATACCACCTCATGTATTATATAAGAGTCAAGAAGGTATTTGTTGAAAATGTTGTCTTATCTTTTTTTTTTCAATTTGTCTTTTGTCATGTTTGTAGAACAGCGATGAGTATTTTCACTATTTGTGGTTTTTAAGCTTTTGTGTTTTACCACACTTTTCAATTTACTTCTATTTTTTCTTAAAAAAATAACAACATTACTTCAAAATTTAATATTGGATGTAACACGTCTTCTGATTGGCTGAGAGTTTTTTGTTTATCAGCTCATACACATAATTGTTTCATGTGATCCGGACGTCATCAACTTTTTCTCACGTTTAACTCATTAAAAATGTAATTTAGAATTAAATATAAGGAATGACTGTAATAGTTTTGTCTGTCTATTCGTAATAACCTTAAAAATGTGATTCACACTTTCAAATACCTCGCTACGCGGTTTATTCAGTGTGCACCACATTTTTAATGTAATTTCTTCAAACACAGAAACAAATATTACAGTCATTCCTTCAATAATGATAAGTTATTGCACGGAAACAACTAGAGCCGATCGCCCGTCATTCAGTCCGACATCTCAACCATCATTTCGCCAGCCCGCCCGCCTGTCGTAGAGACTTAAATCGTTACCCGACTTCCTGTCCGAAAAAAGCTGTAAATGATTCCCTTTACCAGTTGTCTGAAACATTTGGACATTTTCTCATTAAAACCGTAAACCTCTCAAGTCATTGACCATATCAATGGCTTTTACCAGCTGTGGTCCAACTGTTTTCAATTTTTGTTTAATGCCCCTCAAAAAATGTAGAATTTAGCATTTTGAATATTCTCACTGATAAACATTTTTTCGAACGTCAATCCAATGTTTCACCTGCAATTCCCTCTTTACAATGTAACACAATTATGACTAACAGCGGCAATCACAAAACGTGAAGTCAATATTGCAGAAGAGCGTTAACAATGTATTATTGAAGAAGAAAAAAAAAAAACATAAACTTTTCATTTTTATTTACGGAACAAACCAATAGCCATTTTGTGTTGTGTGTGCACATTTTTATCTCATTTTGTTGCGTTTTATTTTGTTATTTGATACCGTTAAAACTCACATACTGTTATTTATTTGATTGTGTACTATGTTTTAACTGAATTTGAATTTAATATTCTAAGCTTTCGACAAATGTTATGTTATACATGCGATAAAGATACTAATATCTTCAAAATTAATACAGGATAAAAAAATGTGGGGTGTACAAATTGGAAACACATTCTTGAGGGAAATCTATATTCAATAAACATTTCAATTGTGATTTGTCTTTAACCGATTATAAAGTACATTTAACGGAACTGAAACTGTAGGAGACGTTGGTTTAACGTCAATAAAACAGCAATCAAACGACAAAACTACACATAAGGACATCAAGAGTGCAAAATATAGTGTACAACAATAGACAGGTGTCTACACAATATGTCAAGTTCTAAATCGTCCCGAATTCATATAGAAATTGTCAATACATTAAACCAGAAACATAAAATACGTGTATTATATGTCTCTAATTTAACAGAAACAATTAAAGATCTGGGATTAAATTTTTAATTTAACAATTAAGAAGAAAGCTGAATATAAAAGAAGTTGATAATTTAAAAGTTAATAATCTTTTACTACTTAAAGACCTATTTCACCCTTCATTTACCCTACAAGAAAACTTTTGCGGGAGCCGTTGATTGAATATCGTTCGAGTATTTCTAAAAACATTCATATTTTAGTCTTAGATACATAATTTTTGTTGTTAGTTGTTATTGGCTTTGAACTAGCTGTCAGAAACTGCGTGTACTTTCCGATCTGGTGATTTTTGTTGTTGTTATGGATGAGGGATGGATATATACCCTGCCACGTCTTGTCTGTGTTTTTGTTTGATGTTTTTCCTTCTATCGGTCCGATGAGTTAAGTCTTTTTCAACTGATGTATATAGTTTGGTCTTATGTTGTGCTGTTACACCACTGTCCCAGGTTATGGGGAGGTTTGAGCGCTCACAAACATGTTTAACCCCGACACATTATTTATGTGCCTGTCCCAAGTCAGGAGCCTGCAGTTCAGTGGTTGTCGTTGGTTCATGTCTGTCATACAATGTATTTGTTTGTCGTAAATTGTTTTGTTATAAATTAGGCGGTTAGTTTTTTTTCAATTGAATTATTTCATATTTTTCATGTCGGGTCCTTTCATAGCCGACTATACGGTATAGGTTTTTTTCTCATTTTTGAAGGCCGTAAGGTTGCCTTTAATTCCCTACATCCACTTCATTTGAACTATGGTGGATAATTGTCTCATTGGCAATCATTACACATCTCCTTATTTTCATATGTAATATGATGCCGTCATAGGTTAGAACAGTTACTGGTCAATCAAATCGGTGTATATCATTTAATCTGCTCGTCTTTCAATTTAAGGAAGGGCACCCAAGCCGTGCAGATTAAATGATATATACCGATTTGCTTGTTCAATGACTATAACATATTTATGTCTCCAGTTGATGAAGGATAGAAAAGTATTTTTACTTACAATTAAATAACAAAATGGTATGTTTTCCTAAGAAATAACCTTGCTATTTTCTATACCATGATTTTGCTCAATTCAATAATGCACTGCTAAACAAAATATTAAAAAATTATATAATTAATGTTTAAAGATATGATGAAATAATATTGTTTGTAATCTAAAAATATTATACTTGTAGAAAAAATAAATTAAATGACTGAACCATTTGTTTAGAACAGAAGGATAAACCCTTATTGTTACAATATTGCCGAAAACAATACGACGTTGAGATGTTGGGTTGATAATTATGACAAACCAATAAAGAATTGTTGTTTGGATTATAAATGGTTGACTTGTTGTATATTTAGTGACACGTGTCCTAATTGTGAAGAAGAGGGACAAAAAAGAATTCAACAGAAATAACCGGTTTGTCAATACCAAATTTTTAAAATTCACCGATGTAAACAGTTTGAAACTGTTTCATTTTTTTTTTCTGTGTGCATAAACGATAATAATGAAGGATAGTATGGGTGGAGGTCCTTCATTTCTGTATTCTTTCATTTTTTGGGCCATTTTTCACACTATTCTTTATTTATTTTGCCTGTTATTCTCTACTCTTTCTATTTTAGCACCTCATTTTTCTCTATTTAGCCCTTTATTCTGCACATTATGCCAATTAGTCTCTATTCTATAAACCCCAACCAGACCCTCATTTAGTGTCCGTAGAGGCTCTGTTCACAAAAAAAATCTTACTACAAAATTTGATCTCAAGTTTAAGAGGCGTCCAACTATTTTTGAGTTGAAGAAATCCTTTGATGCCATGTGATTCAATTTGGGTTGGTACGTTTCCCGATTTATGAAGAAGTCAAATAGACAAACAGAAGAAAGGACAAATTCTCCGAAAAAGAATACTAAAGAAATAAATGAAGTAAAGAAATAATATCAGTTAACAACTACGTACCTAAGCGTATTTAAGAAAGAAATGTTTTAATAGAGCAACATTTTATCATATTTTTATCAATTTTTTTTCCACTTTATTGTAATTTGTGTTCAATGTTAACTAATTTGGAGTCTTTCAAAAAAGGTAAAATTCACTTCTATGGGTATTTATGGTATATACATGTATATATGTCACACGTACCATCTACAATATATGGAAATGACAAGGCTGGGTATTGTAAAGTTACTGAAAGAAGTTAAATGTCAAATTCATATCCACGGGCGAAGAAAATACCCGTTAGGCAAGACACCGTTTGTACACTAATAAAGGTGTATTTACCTTTCACGCTGTCTAGCCTGAGATTAAAAGTTTAGAAAATTTGTGTAGTTTTTTCATTTAAAAATGTAAATGAACAAGAAAGAAGATCGTGCAAGACCCTCATGGGTAGTCAAGGTCTTTAAAAACCTCTATCATCATCATCATCATCATCATCATCATCATCATCATCATCATCACAAAAAGATCGCCAAAAACCTCGAATCGGAAAATGAGCTTTGCAGTCGTTTGTCTTATGATGAAAAAAATAGTTTGGTCCGTCGATATGAAATTTTACAGAGGCCGGTAATATTGTAAAATTGCCTTAAATCTTTCATTTGCAACTATTTGTAGAACTGACTATTTAGATCCTTCGAGTATGTGCAAAATAATGAATATTTATGTTATTTAGACTCTTTCATGTTTAAAATTGCAGTAGGTTTATAAATATTGTAGATTTGTATTTAATTATTGATTGCGAAACGTGCAATAGCAAATACTTCATGTATTTTTGACAAGAACAAATCAACAACTTCACAGTTGATTATTGGTTATTTAAGGTGATTCGATCCAAAAGATTAGCGTTTAGTTCTGAAATTTATGAAACTTGGACAGAAGCTTATCTTCGAGATCAAGAAATATCAACGAAAAAAAAAGAAAGAGTTGTTTTTTTTAATTCTGTATTTTACACATACATGGACTCATGCACTTTTTACAGTAAAAATAACAATTTTAACACCGACAGCAGCAATCGCAAGCGAGACACTGGTTGCAAAGAAGCCTGCATGAATTTTTATATATCCATGGCAATCATTGGTTTATATCAGACTTTGACATACAGGGGAACAAATACCACAGAATGTTGTCATGTCTTTTTTAGGCATAATATTTAAATCTTTGTTTTGTAAGAGTAGCAAATTTCATAGGTTTTTGGTCTTTTCCATTTAGATCAAAATTGTATATCATATAAAGCTTAGTCTTAGGGAATATTTAGAGGAGGAGGTGGAGAGAGAGAGAGATATACTAATATATTTTTAACGAAACAAAAAAAAAATATTACAGACTGAAACAAATCAAGTTAGCTCAGTTTGTCCGCCAGATACATGATGTAGCTGGTTAGCTAAGGTTCAAAGACTTATTTATCTTATTTATTTTTTTTGGCTAATTAACTCATTAAAATCTGTACAAAAACAATTTCGCTATTGATGATGCGATCTTCGCCTGCATGACTAAAAAAAAACTAATGTGAATGAATAGTATCTGTCGTGTTTGGAAATGGATCATTAGTGCATCGTCTCACGAAAGGGATCCAGATTAGCGAAATACAGTTATCATCAACTAGCAGTTTACATGGTTGTCACACGGATCATTTTGCATAAAACAGTCGTTGTTTACCAGCCATCATAAAGAATAACTAGCAAAAAACAGGCAACACAAACCAGCAAACCAACCTCTAACTGTCATATAAAGAAACATTGGACAAAACTAACTAATAATGCGTAAGCAGTCAGTCATTAAAACAAAAGATAAAGAGATATTCAACTGATGGGAATTACATTCCTGTGTATGTACAAATAACTCAAAATAATGAAATTGACAAGGGTTAAATTTAATCAAGAAACTTCTTGTTTCAGGTCTTTGGTGGATACGTGTTTGTTAAAGGACATATACATATATTCTTGTGTGTCCATATTCTCCGTGTTAAATCTAGACCACTTGTTAGTTTTTTTATCTTAGTAAACGGATGTTTATTTCTACAGTACTCGAGAAAACTACATTGAAAATGTAAAATAGAAAATTAAGTAAAATAGTAGGAAAATCGGATCGTTGTGCTCAAAACGTGTATTTAATTAAAAGAAAGTTGGACTATGATTGATTAAACTGATATATTTGCAAATTAAGAGTAAATCTATCAAATCGAATATAATTTTACCAAAAAAATGCATTCCTGCCTTTGAAAAACTGGACCGATCAGGACACTTCACGTTCTGGGATAGGTGTTAGCTTTTTTCAGCGGGATTAATGACAACAATCTTATGTCTGTTGATTGACAAAAATACCAGGAAATAACGTTATTCATAACCCTGTATATTGATTCAAATTATTAAGACATTGAAATGTCTTGATACTATTCCCAATGCTGGTCAATGTTTTGTGATAAACTTTGATTTTAATAGCTTCCACTATATTTTACGATTAATATATCATGAAATGTTAGCATGATATTATGTCAATTAAAGTACCTAAATTATTTAAACCTTACCTACATGTAATTACCTCTTTACCTTTTAACATTTTCGCTAGATATGTCTTTGTTCGTTTTGATAAGGTTTCCAAATGATTTGAATAGAAATAGATTTCAAGGAACTCAGCTGTTTTAAAATATGGTTGCTAAGATATTTGTTTGTGTATTCAAACTTTTCATTCAGTATGCAGTTAAACTGATAACTTGGTTGAATTGTACAGATTTTCAAGATGTATCCACATAACCTAACTATTTTGGCTATATATGAATATTGTTTTGTTTAATATTCATCTGTTAGGAGGTATATAATATCTCAAACAGATATATCACACTTTCGGTTGTCTACTATGTTCAACATTAATCTGTTTGTATTGACGGATATGACAAATGCAATGAAGAAATACATTAAGCAAATGTTGTTCGTCAGGCAGATGAACGATAATGAAATGACCCCCCTAGACATGCTAGATGGACATATGTTTCGTGTTTTGGTGGGTCTTAAAATTTGATTCCTTAATAACCAATATGCTGTCATGTCTTTGTAGTTTGCTAACGTCTGGAATCATATATCTCCATTCATTCACTTTTTCTTAAGTAAGATACATGTTATGTTATTGAAAATAATATCTATAGCAGTATTTGGCTATCATTTTGAAGACGCTTTGCATAATCTGAAAGATGTATAAATTCCATTTTTTAATAGATATAAGAAGATGTGGTATGAGTGCCAATTAGACAACTCTCTATCCAAGTCAAATATTGTAAAAGTAAACCATTATAGGTCAAAGTACGGTCTTCAACACGGAGCCTTGGCTCACACCGAACAGCAAGCTATAAAGGGCTTAAAAATGACTAGTGTAAAACTATTCAAACAAGAAAACCAACAGTCTAATCTATTTAATAAACGAAAAACGAGAAACACTTATGAACCAAATCAACAAACGACAACCACTGAACATCACGTATTACGTGTAACAAAACTAAGGTGTACTTTTTACAAAATTTTCACATATCAATCTTCAGTGATGTTCGAGTCTAAAATATTTGAAAATCCAAAACTAGTTCATAAATTGCAGAACTGATAATACCAAACGGATAACAAGTAGAGCCAAAGCTATATATATGACTTGTGTAAAGTGTGCCATTTTAAAGAAATAGAAAATATGGACGTTTGGACTGATTTGATTTAATTCATAAGATAACTTATGGTTATCTGGATTTAGTCATTGGAGAATGGAGAGAATACCTGTATCATTTGATGACCAAATTCTCAACTAGAGCTGGAATGAACACATTTTTATCAAATTGAATAAATTCTGACTAAACAGGAAAAACATCATCATTTGGTCGCTATACATTATTGATTAGTATTTACTGTTTTTAGAACAACCAACACATTGTAATTTTGAATATTTGCATTTGACTTTCTAGTTTTTGCTCTTAAACTGCAATGAAATCTGTATTTAGCTTCTCAATATCTATTAATTATTATTATTTTTTTTTTTTTGAAAACTTGCTTCCATTTTTATTTAAATTGTATAAATTTCGATTTCATTTGATTTGTTAAATTTCGATTTCATTTGATTTGGTACTGTTTCGAAGTAATTAAAAAAACGACTTTTGCATTTTGTTCATTGCACTAAAAATACTGACTCTCTTGTGTTTTGTCTTACCAAGGGCCAATACACTGGATTCCATTTTAATGTACAATATACATAAACATCATATATTATGATTGTGATCCTTAACTTAATTGTTCGGCAATGCAATTACCACAAGATTCAAATTCATTTCAAGATCTGATGGCTCTAGAACGCTTGTAGGTAAATTGCTTCCACCAAGAGTATATTTGCCACAATGGGTTGCTGGTTTACTAACGCATTAAATCTAACTGTTCCTTTTATCTTTGTTTTAATGTATAATTAGATTTTGTGACGACAATATCTAAGATAATTTCTTTTCATTTTCTGAACCGTTTTCCACAATTTTTGAAAGGAAATATATATACCTTAAAAAACGAGGTCGATTATTTTGGCGAAGTTGTTAGATATAAGAAGATGTGGTATGAGTGCCAATGAGACAACTCTCCATCAAAGTCAAAATTTATAAAAGTAAACCATTATAGGTCACAGTACGGTCTTCAACACGGAGCCTTGGCTCACACCGAACAGTAAGCTATAAAGGGCTCCAAAAAATTACTAGTGTAAAACCATTCAAACGAGAAAACCAACGGTCTAATCTATATAAAAAACGAGAAACGAGGAACACTTATGAACCACATCAACAAACGACAACTACTGAACATCAGATTCCTGACTTAGGACAGGTGCAAACAAATGCAGCGGGTTTAAACGTTTTAATGGTACCAAACCATCACCCTTTTTCACAAACAATAGTGTAACATCACAACATAGAAAGACACACGATAAAATATCAACTGAAATAGCTTTACTCAATCAAAGGAAATATTAACACCATTAAACATACACTGAACAAATAAATTTGACCTATGACACAATGTAAATACAAAAAAAAAAAAATGTTTTCCAATTTCCAAAAAATAAATAAATTTCGTTTTGATTTAGTTTTTAACAACATTTAGGAAGTACCATTTCTAAGATGTTAAAAATCAGGACGTTATGAGTTACGTTATTGAACTTATAAATTACCTTAAAGTGATCTAAATGTTGTCAATGAAGAGGATATCCTGTATATTCTTATGACAAGATGATTTAGTTGAGCAGGGAAAAATCATATAAAATTGAGGACAAACCTACCTAAAAATAAGGACATTATTACTTCTACGCTTTACGTATTCTATTAGCAATTCACATTTTCAAAACATCTTTTAAAATGTACTTCAAACTATTTCCATGGGACTTCTATTTTATTCTATTTAAAGATAATTCACAAGATACGAGTTAATGTCAACTATCTTCTTTGTTTTTGTATTATGTAATAACAAATATCAATAAATAATTATAAAATTCTGATACTGCGAAATAAAATTAAAATAATAATTGTTTATTGTAGCTTTAAATTGGTACCACAATTTGCAAAGCTATCGTTAGTTACTTCCTAATGAAAAATGCAAACCATTTTTAGACCAATATCACTTCTCCAAAAAATAATTTGATGAAAAACACAAAGGAAACCTGTGTGCAAAATATAATATAGCAGTCAAGGAATGTATATGGTTAATATTGCGGCTTAGGTACATGTAACTGAATTAAAAATGTTATTGACTGATATTCTTGCCGGCGTCAATTTGAAATTGATGTCTACCTACACACAACTCCATTTAATTCAACCATATCACCGCTTGATATCGAGATGATTGATTGAGGATTTTAATATTTGAGGTCAGAAGAATGCAGCTAGAATATACCTACATTGGCATAGACGTAGCTTTTGTAAAATGTGTTCATTAGGATAATTGTTTTTCTATATAAATTCGTCTGCATTATTCGAAGAAATGTAAAAAATAAGGACATTTGTATTTATGTTATAGAGTTGATAAGCAAATAATGTCATCTTAATTCTGACTTTCATGTATTTTGCCATATCTTGAAGTTATCAACTGGATTCCATGTTAAATTTTAAAAAGTCTCAAAATGAAAACAACACGTTATAAATTTGATGCGTCCGAAGCGATTTCTGGATTTACCTTCATCAGGAGCACTCAAAGCCGAATATTTGATAGCCAAGGATGTATAATAACCTTAACAGTTGAAGAGCAACCAAAAAGGACCTAAAGAAATGGCAAAATTTCTCAACATGTATCGCAATATAACAATAACATTCTAATTGTGATCCTTAGTTTAAATGTCCGACAATGAAAATACCTGCTACATTCAAATTTATTTCAAGGTGTAACTGCTCTTGACCGCTTCTCGGTAACTTGATTTCGCAAATAAATATTATCCCACCATCCGTTGCTTGTTTGCTGTTGCATTATACAGTAAAATAACAAAAATACTGAACTCTGAGGAAAATTCAAAACGGAAAGTCCGTAATCAAATGGCAACATTAAAAGCTCAAACACATCAAACGAACGGATAACAACTGTTATATTCCTGACTTGGTACAGGCAAGTATATCACAGTTATCATTTTTATACTTTTTTCACATAAGATTCGATTTTGTGAAGGCATTATCTAAAGTATTTGTTTTCACTTTTTGAAAAGGTATTCCAATTTTTCAAGAATTGAATTAAACTTGTTTTAATGTTATTTGATTCGACCTTTAAGGTTTACAATTTCTAAGAAATAAATAATAATGATACATTTTGATGTCAAGGCTGGACGGCTTCGTTCGACCTTGTTTTAAACGGATGGACGTTGATTATTTAAGCCATACATGAATAATTAATATATGTCTATACTTCTAAAAAAAGGGATGTCGATTACTTAGCAGCGTTGAAGCGTGAAAACATTTTCCAATCTTCAAGAAATCAATACATTTCGTTTTGATTTGATTAAAGGTGATCTGAATTTTGTCAATGGAGAGATTACCCTGTATGTTTTTATGACAAATTAGTTAATTAGAGTAGGGATGACAAAATTGTTTTTTTTTAAATTGAGACCAAACTTTTCAAAAAAGAAATAATATTATCAATCTGACGCTATATTTCTTCGATTAATAATTTATATTTTCAGAACAAACACAACATTATACTTTGATAATTGTTTTATATTCAAATTCATCATTAGGTTATGCAATACAATTGTTTAAAGACCAAATTTATTTTTGATTTAATAGCAGACCGTTTAGCCATTCATGAACAATAACAATATATTGTTATATAATCAGCCAGTATGCATGCAATGTTTGAACTAGTTCACCAACTCATTTTCAGTTGTCATGTACTTCTATGTAAATCGTATTGTATTGATGAATATGACAAATGTAATGTAGAAATACGTTTTCATGTCATTGTCTTCTAATTAACTTATCACGCAACATGTCAAATTATAACGAGAATTGGTGGCTCTTATGTACTTATAAGTTAGTTAATCCCGCTACAAGTGTTAGCCACTGTGTGTTGATTGTTTGCTGTCACACATTTTTTTGTATTATTCATTGTTGTCAAATTCGATTTTTTTGTAAAAAGCAGTATCTATAAACGAATGTGCTTTGTCTATATAATTTTGTTTGTTTTTATAGTGATTACGATTATAACACAATGTTGACTGCTGTACCCCTATTTATGACATTTTTACCTATTATGTCTGTTTGTTTTGTTCACACTTTGTTGTCGATATAATGGAATTGTATGCGACTGTCTTACAAGTGAGAGGCTTGGCTAGCTATAAAACCATGTTTAATTCACCATTTTCTACATAAGAAAATGTCTGTACCTAGTCAGGAATATGACAGTTGTTTGATGTGTTTGAGCTTTTGATTTTGCCAATTAATTAGGAACTTTTCGTTTTAAAAATTCCACGCAGTTCGGTTTTTTGTTATTTTACTTTTTAAACTATCAGTTTGAAAACATTGTTTTCAATTTTTCTACACGTATGTACATTTTTTTAATTTAATTTAGTTTCACATGTTTTTAATTAAATGAAGAGTAAGGACGTTAAGATTAATGTTACTGAATTGATAAGATAAATTCACGTTTCATGAATTGTGTCAATGGATAAGTTATTCGTTATCTGTTAATGACAAGACAGTTTATTGGAGTAAAGATGACAACATTCTACATACAGTTGAGACGAACCTTGCTAATGAGGAAAAGCATTATTAAGATTGCGCTATATATTAGTAGACATTTGATTAATTATTTTATTCTCTGAACAATCATATAGTTGCTCGTCCGACCACTTCCATTTGACTTCCTTGTATTTTGCCCCCACACTAAGATGAAAATGATATAAGCTCCTAAATATCGATAGGTATGTATTACCTCTTTTTGAAAACCACCTGCAATGTTCCTAGCTATATAAATATTTCGTCTTTATTTAATTTGATACCATTTCTGAGAAATAAACAAAAAACAGAGTTCCGTTTTTCGTTTTCAATTGATAAAGCATGTTGAGGTCATCTAAATGTTGACTCTTTTATTTTGTTGCAACTTCGAGTAATCAACTGACTTTCATATTGATATGAAATATGGATCAATTAAAGATAAAAACAACACGTTTTAAATTGCATACGTCCGAAGCGCTTTTCTGGATTCACCTTCATCAGGAACGCTTCTTGCCGAATATTCGAAACCCAAAGATGTATAAGACCAGAAACAGTTGAAGAAATAAATATCTATATATTGTGATACAATTATGATTATGATGAAGGTGGAAAGTAATCATCAACTAAAATGAAAACTGATCGTTTTCAGCTATCAAAATGTATCCCTTTTGTGCAGACTTTTTGTTATTTTCCAAAAAATAAAAAAAAGGCAGACCTTGTTAAGACAAATAAAATTATTTGGTAAAACACAATACACATTACACTGCCGAATAAAATGTAATATAACCGTAAAGGCTTTATTAGGATCACACGGACAACTTAGTAAATGATCTTCTCTGTTATAATCATTTGTATTCCTGCACATCATTCAGTACATTGTATAATTTAACCCTTCATCAGATTAATCATGCACACAGCTAAGTATAATTTTACCCTGTCACCCCTTGATCCGATACAAAGCTAAGTTTATTCTAATCCTGTCACCGCATGATCATGCTCAATACTCAGTTAAATTTAATCCTATCACCAATTGATACTGCACTGAGAACAAGATTGATTTTAATAGATTTTGCAGATGTCTTCCTCTAATGGTAATCCTTCAAGCCATATAGAAAAATGACTGATTGCTGTAATAAACATCATCTGTTGTTATATATCTTTATTTCAACAATTTTTTGAAAAAAATACAAATCGACACCTTCAGATGCTTAGTATTTTCAACATTAATCTAGGTGTATCAACTAATATGACAAATGAATTTTAAAATGTTATTTTTCAGGTGGTTGAACGGAAATCAAATTACCTCCCTGAATGTCAACCTTTTTCAAGGTTTGACAGCTCTTCAAATATTGTAAGTAATTTCATGCATTTAGAATAATATACCGCCATGTGTTGCTGGTTTGCTGATAACATAGTAAACTGGAGCATGGGAGACCAAACTAAATGATCAAAACAAGATAAAATATTCACAAAGAAAAGTACATTGTATATGACGCTATATACAGATATAAGAAGATGTGCTGAACCTTCACATATTTTTGCTCTCAGTCAGTTGTACCGCAATGTTTTTGATCAATTAACAGATAAACAAAAATCTATAAGCGAACATATTTGACAACAACTAGGTCGAATACATTATTTGATGATTTTGATTTACACGTTTGATTAGTAGTTTACATTTTCTGAACAACCATAATATCGCACGTTAGACTATTGACATGCTACTTATATCCTTTGAAAATGTTTTTCCTACCATGCACAGAACTCTTGCACCCAAATCTATCGACATCAGCTTTTGATATGTAAACAATAGTGTAGTATTATTTGACGTTAGAAGAGCAAAATCAAAATCATTAAACAATGTATTCGACTTAGTTATTGTCAAATATGTTCCCTTATAAATTTTCGTTTATCTGTTAATTGATCAAAAACATTGCGGTACAACTGACTGAGAACAAAAGTATGTGAAGGTTCAGCACATTCTATAAATGTAATATCCTTTAGCAAAAGCATTTAAGGAATACATGATAATGACTATCTACTGTAGCATAATCATCCGTCAATATGTATGCAATGTATGGCCAGTTTTCAAATAGCTCTACCTCACTTCCGGTTGCATAATATCTAGATCTGTTTGTTTTATAAAGATGACAAATGTGATGCAAAAACATTTCAAAAATAATATTTTTACATATTTTATCCATACATACAGTTTTTGAACGTAGTTTCTGCAGTCAACCATATAATGATTTTATAAAATTTATTTGCAATCTTCTTCAAATTATATCTAATGTTATCAAACCTGGGACGGGTTATTTTATGTAATATCATATACCTAGCCTACAACCTAATAACTCATGTATTACGGATAAATTGTTTACCATTTAGTGTAGGCATTAAGAATATGTTTCTGTATATTTTGTATACTTCCATCCACCTTTTTTCTTCTTGCCAATTTTTTTTTTTTTTTTTTTCACGCTAAAAATATTTGTGCAATTGAATATTTGGCTTGTATATGCTTTTATTGTATATACATGATATATTTTGATCATCAAAAATATTGATCAACCCAATATGGTAAATAACCGCCATTGTTTGAAACATTTTGTAAATTTGCAGTGAAAATAATCTTCTCGTGTATGCAGTACTTTATTATAATACATTTGGCCATGACTTCAGTATTTGATTTGTAAATACCGTGATTTTAAATTAAAAACTTACATTGAATGATACGCAATATTGTTTACCCTTTGTTAGCCTCTGACATTATTTTACTGTTATGCTGTTAAAAAAATATGTCACATAGAAACGTCTATTATGATTTACATTATCTACACTACAAACTGCTCAGAGTCTGAAGAAAAGACAATACTTTGTGCTCGACCAGTAAGGTCGAGCACAGATTTTACTTGATAAGACTCGACATAATCTCGCCAGTACTTAACTGTACTTAACTGTACTCGACTTTGGTCTCGACTCTACTTATTAAAAAGATTCAATACTTGAACATCTTGGTATATTCTGAAATGGTCTCAACAAATGCTCTACAAGTCTCGACCTGTCTCGACCAGTCTTGACTCGGTATCGACCAATCTCGACCTGTCTTGACCTGTCTCGACCTGTCCAGACTCAGTCTTGACCTTTAAATTTAATCTCGACTGGTCTAAGTCAGCCCATCTAACTCAATTATATATTGATCTCACGAAATTCCAGGTTATTTGGTGGATTGGTTCATTGCTGTCAAAATAAAGGATTTAATTAATAGGTTAAAAAAAGTTAAATTTCAGTTTTGATTAAATTCAGATAGTCACCTTTAATTATTTCTATAACTTTTTCAAATCAACTTGGATTTTCATAAAACCCTACAGCTATCTCAATTATACATTGATCTTACAGAATGCTAGGTTGTTTGGTAGTTTGTTTTATTGCTGTCAAATTTAAGGATTTTATTAATAGGTAAAAAAAGCTAATATTTTCAGTTCGGACACCTATAAATTAAATATTTAAATTTGACAGCAATAAACCAAATTACCAAATAACCCTAACCCTAACCCTAACCCTAACCCTAACCCTTTACAACCTGGCATTCTCTAAGATGAATGTATAGTAGAGATAGCTGTAGAGTTTTCTGAAAATCCAAGTTGATTTGAAAAAGTTATAGAAATAATTAAAGGTGACTATCTGAATTTTATCAAAACTTTTGTAAGATCAATGTATAATTGAGTTAGATGGGCTGATTTAGACCAGTGAAGACTAAATTTAATGGTCAAGACTGAGTCTAGACAGGTCGAGACAGGTCAAGACTGGTCGAGGCTGGTCGATACCGAGTCAAGACTGGTCGAGACAGGTCGAAACTTGTCGAGACTGAGTCGAAACTGGTCGAGACTGATTCAAGACTATTCGAGCATTTGTCGCGACCATTTCAGACTATACCAAGATTATCAAGTACTGATTCAGACTGATTGAGTAAAGTCCAGACAAGAGTCGAGAACAGTTAAGTACAGATAAGTACTGTCGAGATTATGTCAAGTCTTGTCAAGTAAAATGTATGCTCAACCTTACTGGTCGAGCACAAAATATGGTCTTTTTAGACTCTGAGCAGTTTGTAGTGCTAAGGTTGATTTGTGGTATAGACATGTCCTATATACCATGTCTGTTTACGGGATATAAACTGACATCTCTGTGTCGGTATGAAATTATAAAACTCGACAAATTTGTGAGCCGTAATATATTTAGTCCATTTCATTGAGTTTAATTTTCTCTAAATACATTGTCAAATCAAATTCAAATATGATTTGGCATTGATAATGTTATGATTTAAGCCCTAGTGATGAGGAAGGTCTAGACAAAACGCGCGTCTAGCGTAGCAACTGATTAGAATTGAAACATGTTTGAATTTTGTATGTTTTTTTTTAATATAATTTCTGTCTACATTACATGTGTGTCTTTCTAAGAAATATAAAATAAGGATTGCTATAATCTAGTGAGTAAATTAATAAAACACCTGGAGGTCATCTGCATTTTCTCAATGAAGATGAATCTCTATACCACCATATAATAAATCTAAATAAATTCATGTGAAACATTAGTTTTAAGGAGCAGGATATAACATGTTCAAATCAATATGAATCCATCCAATTTAAAAGATAGAAAAAACATTATTATTTGATGATATACCTCCTCATGTATTATATAAGAGTCGAGAATTTAATTGTAGAAAATGTTGTCTTATCTTTTTTTTAAATTGTCTTTTGTCATGTTTGTAGAACAGCAATGAGTATTTCCACTATTTGTGGTTTTTAAGCTTTTGTGTTTTACCACACTTTTCAATTTACTTCTATTAGTCTTAAAAAAATAACAACATTACTTCAAAATATTTAATATTGGATGTAACACGTCTTCTGGTTGGCTGAGAGTTTTTTGTCTATCAGCTCATACACATAATTGTTTCATGTGACCGGGACGTCATCAATTTTTTGTCACGTTTAACTCATTAAAAATGTAATTTAGAATTAAATATAAGGAATGACTGTAATAGTTTTGTCTGTCTATTCGTAATAACCTTAAAAAATGTGATTCACACTTTCAAATAGCTCGCTACGCGGTTTATTCAGTGTGCACCACATTTTTAATGTAATTTCTTCAAACACAGAAACAAATATTACAGTCATTCCTTCAATAATGATAAGTTATTGCACGGAAACAAATAGAGCCGATCGCCCGTCATCAGTCCGACATCTCAACCATCATTTCGCCAGCCCGCCCGCCTGTCGTAGAGATTTAAATCGTTACCCGACTTCCTGTCCGAAAAAAGCTGTAAATGATTCCCTTTACCAGTTGTCTGAAATATTTGGACATTTTCTCATTAAAACCGTAAACCTCTCAATTCATTGGCCATATCAATGGCTTTTACCAGCTGTGGTCCAACTGTTTTCAATTTTTGTTTAATGCCCCTCAAAAAATGTAGAATTTAGCATTTTGAATATTCTCACTGATAAACATTTTTTCGAACGTCAATCCAATGTTTCATCTTCAAATTTCCCCTCTTTACAATGTAACACAATTATGACTAACAGCGGCAATCACAAAACGTGAAGTCAATATTGCAGAAGAGCGTTAACAATGTATTATTGAAGAAGAAAAAAAAAACATAAACTTTTCATTTTTATTTACGGAACAAACCGTCTTTTTTATACTTTGTGCTTAAAATTTAAGTGCAAACCTCTACTATAAATCTTCCTCTGAACACATTCTTGAGGGAAATCTATATTCAATAAACCTTTCAATTGTGATTTGTCTTTAACCGATTTTAAAGTACATTTAACGGAACTGAAACTGTAGGAGACGTTGGTTTAACGTCAATAAGACAGCAATCAAACGACAAAACAACAAATAAGGACATCTAGAGTGCAAAATATAGTGTACAACAATAGACAGGTGTCTACACAATATGTCAAGTTCTAAATCGTCCCAAATTCATATAGAAATTATCAATACATTAAACCAGAAACATAAAATACGTGTATTATATGTCTCTTATTTAACAGAAACAATTAAAGATCTGGGATTAAATTTTTAATTTAACAATTAAGAAGAAAGCTGAATATAAAAGAAGTTGATAATTTAAAAGTTAATAATCTTTTACTACTTAAAGACCTATTTCACCCTTCATTTACCCTACAAGAAAACTTTTGCGGGCGCCATTGATTGAATATCGTTCGAGTATTTCTAAAAACATTCATATTTTAGTCTTAGATACATAATTGTTGTTGTTAGTTGTTATTGGCTTTGAACTAGCTGTCAGAAACTGCGTGTACTTTCAGATCTGGTGATTGTTACAATATTGCCGAAAACAATACGACATTGAGATGTTGGTTTGATAATTATGACAAACCAATAAAGAATTGTTGTTTGGATTATAAATGGTTGACTTGTTGTATATTTAGTGACACGTGTCCTAATTGTGAAGAAGAGGGACAAAAAAGAATTCAACAGAAATTACCGGTTTGTCAAAACCAAATTTTCAAAATTCACTGATGCAAACAGTTTGAAACTGTTTCTTTTTCTTTTGTCTGTGTGCATATGCGATAATCATGAAGGATGGTGTGGGTGGAGGTCCTTCATTTCTGTATTCTTTCATTTTTTGGGCCATTTTTCACGCTATTCTTTATTTATTTTGCCTGTTATTCTCTACTCTTTCTATTTTAGCATCTCATTTTTCTCTATTTAGCCCTTTATTCTGCACATTATGCCAATTAGTCTCTATTCTATAAACCCCAACCAGACCCTCATGAAGTGTCCGTAGGGGCTCTGTTCACAAAAAAAATCTTACTACAAAATTTGATCTCAAGTTTAAGAGGCGTACAACTATTTTTGAGTTGAAGAAATCCTTTGATGCCATGTGATTCAATTTGGGTTGGTACGTTTTCCGATTTATGAGGAAGTCAAATAGACAAACAAAAATTTGAAAGGACAAATTCTCCGAAAAAGAATACTAAAGAAAGAAATAAAGTAAAGAAATAATATCAGTTAACAACTACGTACCTAAGCGTATTTAAGAAAGAAATGTTTTAATAGAGCAACATTTTATCATATTTTTATCATTTTTTTTTTCATTTTATTGTAATTTGTGTTCAATGTTACCTGATTTGGGGTCTTTCAAAAAGGTAAAATTCACTTGTATGGATATTTATGTTATATACATGTATATATGTCACACGTACCATCTACAATATATGGAAATGACAAGGCTGGGTATTGTAAAGTTACTGAAAGAAGTTAAATGTCAAATTCTTATCCACGGGCGAAGAAAACGCAGGAAGGTTAATGCCGGATTTTATTAATTTTCTAGGCATCCCCCCTTTTTTATTTATTTTTTATATTGAAAGAAAAATAACTGATTCCAGATTTGTTTATGTGGTACACATTGGTGATACGTCTACCAAGAACATATTTTCTGCTGTCACACGTGGTGTCTAAGTCGTCACGTGATTTTACGATATGACTAATTTCCCATATGATTTAGCCTGTAGAACAAGTTCCCATACTAAAAATGTCGCCATGAAATTTCACTGTATGGTAAAAGATACCTTTTACTCCATAAAAACTGCTGATCGCTCACTGATAAATGTTTTCCTTTATTATAACAACATTAAAACCAGGAATTCACGTCCGTTGTTATGAATTTTATCATAAAAAATACCTCTATTTTCAATTTAACCAAACATTTATACAAGCGTTCAGCAATTTTCAATAAGCTGACTAATTCTTCTATAAACAACTCAAAGGATTTGAAATAATATTGCCGTTGGTAACTTGTTCTACTCGTTTGTTTGTTGTTCGCATATACCGTCTGAAATGACGCCCATTGCATAAACGCTTTACTGATCGCGGAAGGGAGGTAATCAAGGTAAAACATTCCAAAGTTGCGTTTACGGGAATTTCATAAATGAAAGTCAAAGATTAAAGCATTCTTGCGCTGTTGTTTCTGATTATATCATGCACGCATATTTAGAAAATCACGCATATATGGCAATCAATAACATTCGTTAATTATTAAAAAATACCATGCCCTTAAGTAAGTAGATACGTTTTGAAAAAAAGGGGGTGGGTGTTTCATCTTCTATATTTCACACACAATGTGAGATCTTCAATATTTCACACACAATGTAAGCATTCTTTCTTGAATATACAATTTAAAGGATTTATATGGATTGTGCATAGTTTTAAATTTGTGTCATACTGTTGAGACACCATTCTGATGTGTTTTATAGTTTAAAATGACAAAAAATATTAAAGTCTATATGTAGAAGGTGTTGATCAATTCCTTTCTTACTGACTTAATAGTAATAAGTATAAATGAATGGTAAAATAGTAAATGTCTATTTAAATGTTTTATAAAGATGTCTGATGAATCTTCACATATTTCTGATCTAAATAATGCCTCACACTTTTTTTTGAAAATATCAAATCCTGCTACACTAATTTTTTTCATTCAATAAATCCAAATCACATTCAAACCTTTGAAATGTCTCTGTCTTGCATGTTCCAGAATCAAATTTACTTTAGTTGTTGGTTCCTTGTTTGATATCCATTTGTTGTAATACTAAACATTGTTTGCCTTCAATGTTTTTCAACTGGTTTATTTTAAATTCACTTTTTTGTATGCCACAAATCAGCTTTAAACAATGTTATTCAAAGCTATCAGTCTGTTTTGACATCTTAGTAATAAATGTCATAAATAGTCATAAACATTTCATTTCACACAGATTTTAAATCATCACAATATTATAACATGTTTTATCTGACAATTTCCTTTTGTATGTAAATCCCCACAAGAAACAAGTACACAGTATTTTCCTCTGATTATATTTTTATTTCTCTGTCTTCTATGTTCCAGAAACACTATTGTACAACTTATTGATATTCATTTGTTGTCATACTGAAAATTGCATTATTCCTCAATTTTCCTTTAATTCACATGTAACATGTCATGAATTATCTTATACACCGCTCAGTAATCAGTCTTGTTTGATATATATCAAAAACTAATTCTCACATATTTTCTATCATTTCTCTTTTCATGCATAGATCCAGAATCATCTCTGTAGTTTTTATATGATACACAATTTCCTTTTGCTGCATTTTCAAAATAAAGGAAGTGCAGTCTTTTTCTCTCACAGTTTCATTGTGTGGTATAATACCATTGCTTACAAGTCACCAAAGTGCTGCAAATAGAATTGTAAACAATATTTGGATAAAATATACTTGATATATGAGGGTGTGGAGTTTACATAATAGAGAATAATGGACCAACAAATTTATAATAAGAATAGAGAATAATGAGGTGCTAAAATATAAAGAATAGAGAATAATTGGCAAAATGTATAAAGATTAGAGAGAAATGGCCTAAAAAATTAAAGAATACAGAAATGAAGGACCCCATCCAGACCCTCATATATGATCTGATACAAAATAGTAAGTTTAATTCTATCTTCCTATAAAATAGCATAACAGTTAACTTGGATGTAACCTTTTAGTTAAAAATACATTTCCAAATTAAAAAGTTTCTTTAAAATAACAATATATATTATATAGTTTAAACTACATAATACTAAAAATGATACTTTCTGAGACATAATCACTGATTAACCAATATGCTTATTTATATTACTTCATCTGCACTGACTGAATGAAACTGAGGGAAGCATAACAGTTATGTACACACAAAACAATATAATAATATCAATGCTTACATTTTGGAGACCTCTTGTTTGGCATTGTGGAAACTATGTTTTCTCTGGGTATTAGAAATTTCATTCTAATGTGTCGTGATAATCTTTCTACAAAAGAAGAAGATAACTTTACAATCATAACTGGAATATTTCAAGCCCATAACACTCTTAATAGTTGAAAAGTGTCTTTTGATAAACAAAAGTGTCCTCCTAATCTGTTCTAGACATCATAGTTACAACAGACAGAACTCATGTCAATTTTGATAGTTAATCAATATAATAATAATATGTTTATATCACTTTTTAAAGTGCAATAAATCAATAAATCAAATTTGCTCTATGTATGAACACAAAAAGTGATGAAATAAAATGTTAATATGAGATTTTAAAACATAAATGAAATTAATATTGTGTTTGAAAAATGGTCACATCATACTAAATAATTATAAAAGCTAGTTATTTTTATATATCAAATTCCTACTTATAATGATAATTTACTAAATTTAGACAAGCTATGGGCATGACTGCACACACTGTGCCATGATGCAGTTAAAAAATGCATATTTTTTACTATGCACTCTTTTTCTTTCTTTGACCCCCTTCTTTGTATTTGTAATATGTAAATGATTATACAAATCAAATACCTAAGAGAAAATGGGACATAATCATGATGCTTAAAGAGTAATTTGAAGATTTATGCTCAAAATATATGGAAGTGTTTTCCTCCATAATAATATGATCTAATACGACCATGGCATGTCAGTCTGACAGCACTTTTTCATAAGCACCCACATTATTTTAACACTAATAAAGTAATTTTGACTTGCCTAAAATTATACTTTCTATAAACACTGCCTTTCGTCCTTCAGTTGCCGTTTTTTAAATAGCCAGAAAAATGCCAAATGTGAAAATTAACACCCCTTTTTAAAGAAAGGTACATTTTGATCTAGATGTATAATCTTCCTTCAATGAAATGAAATATACGGCCTTTGGCAGTAAAAGAATATAATTTGAAACAAACTTACCTCAAAATAATAGCATATCCATCTTTGAAACGTGTGTTTACGTGATAAGACACTCATGACAAGGTGCCCGATCAGCTGATGATCACGAAGTATGACGTGATGTGCAAGCCCAACCTTGACGTTGATGGAACGATCTAGCCAATCAGATTCCGCGTAGTTTGGTAAATGACGTCAGATTTCGATTTCGATGCAAACACCGATATTCAGTGCCAGTTTTTTTTTAAAGTACATTAACCTACCTGCGAATACCCGTTAGTCAAGACACCGTTTGTACACTAATAAAGGTGTATTTATCTTTCACGCTGTCTTGCCTGAGATTAAAAGTTAAGAAAATTTGTTTATTTTTTTCATTTAAAAATGTAAATGAACAAGTAAGAAGATCGTGCAAGACCCTCATGGGTAGTCAAGGTCTTTAAAAACCTCCATCATCATCATCATCATCATCATCATCATCATCATCATCATCATCATCATCATCACAAAAATATCGCAAAAAACCTCGAATCGGAAAATGAGCTTTGCAGTCGTTTGTCTTATGATGAAAAAAATAGTTTGGTCCGTCGATATGAAATTTTACAGAGGCCGGTAATATTGTAAAATTGCCTTAAATCTTTCATTTGCAACTATTTGTAGAACTGACTATTTAGATCCTTCGAGTATGTGCAAAATAATGAATATTTATGTTATTTAGACTCTTTCATGTTTAAAATTGCAGTAGGTTTATAAATACTGTAGATTGGTATTTGATTATTGATTGCAAAACGTGCAATAACAAACACTTCATGTATTTTTGACAAGAACAAATCAACAACTTTACAATTGATTATTGGTTATTTAAGGTGATTCGATCCAAATGATTAGCGTTTAGTTCTGAAATTTATGAAACTTGGACAGAAGCTTATCTTCGAGATCAAGAAATATCAACGAAAAAAAAAGAAAGAGTTTTTTTTTTTTATTTCTGTGATTTACACATACATGGACTCATGCACTTTTTACAGTAAAAATAACAATTTTAACACCGACAGCAGCAATCGCAAGCGAGACACTGGTTGCAAAGAAGCCTTCATGATTTTTTATATATCCATGGCAATCATTGGTTTATATCAGACTTTGACATACAGGGGAACAAATACCACAGAATGTTGTCATGTCTTTTTTAGTCATAATATTTAAATCTTTGTTTTGTAAGAGTAGCAAATTTCATAGGTTTTTGGTCTTTTCCATTTAGATCAAAATTGTATATCATATAAAGATTAGTCTTAGGGAATATTTAGAGGAGGAGGTGGAGAGAGAGAGAGATATACTAATATATTTTTAACGAAACAAAAAAAAAAAATTACAGACTGAAACAAATCAAGTTAGCTCAGTTTGTCCGCCAGATACATGATGTAGCTGGTTAGCTAAGGTTCAAAGACTTATTTATCTTATTTATTTTTTTTGGCTAATTAACTCATTATAATCTGTACAAAAACAAAATCGCTATTGATGATGCGATCTTCGCCTGCATGACTAAAAAAAAAAACTAATGTGAATGAATAGTATCTGTCGTGTTCGGAAATGGATCATTAGTGCATCGTCTCACGAAAGGGATCCAGATTAGCGAAATACAGTTATCATCAACTAGCATTTTACATGGTTGTCACACGGATCATTTTGCATAAAACAGTCGTTGTTTACCAGCCATCATAAAGAATAACTAGCAAAAAACAGGCAACACAAACCAGCAAACCAACCTCTAACGGTCATATAAGGAAACATTGGACAAAACTAACTAATAATGCGTAAGCAGTCAGTCATTAAAACAAAAGATAAAGAGATATTCAACTGATGGGAATTACATTCCTGTGTATGTACAAATAACTCAAAATAATGAAATTGACAAGGGTTAAATTTAATCAAGAAACTTCTTGTTTCAGGTCTTTGGTGGATACGTGTTTGTTAAAGGACATATATATTCTTGTGTGTCCATATTCTCCGTGTTAAATCTAGACCACTTGTTGGTTTTTTTTTTCTTAGTAAACGGACGTTTATTTCTACAGTACTCGAGAAAACTACATTGAAAATATAAAATAAAAAGTTAAGTAAAATAGTAGGAAAATCGGATCGTTGTGCTCAAAACGTGTATTTAATTAAAAGAAAGTTGGACTATGATTGATAAAACTGATATTTTTGCGAATTAGGAGTAAATCTATCAAATCGAATATAAATTTACCAAAAAAATGCGTTCCTGCCTTTGAAAAACTGGACCGATCAGAACACTACACGTTCTGGGATAGGTGTTAGCTTTTTTTCAGCGGGATTAATGACAACAATCTTATGTCTGTTGATTGACAAAAATACCAGGGAATAACGTTATTCATAACCCTGTGCATTGATTAAAATTATTAAGACATTGAAATGTCTTGATACTATTCCCAATGCTGTTCAATGTTTTGTAATAAACTTTGATTTTAATAGCTTCCTCTTTATTTTTCGTTTAATATATCATGAAATGTTAGCATGATATTATGTCAATTAAAGTACTTAAGTTATTTAAACCTTACCTACATGTAATTACCTCTTTACCTTTTAACATTTTCGCTAGATATGTCTTTGTTCGTTTTGATAAGGTTTCCAAATGATTTGAATAGAAATAGATTTCAAGGATATGGTTGCTAAGATATTTGTTTGTGTATTCAAACTTTTCATTCAGTATGCAGTTAAACTGATAACTTGGTTGAATTGTACAGATTTTCAAGATGTATCCACATAACCTAACTATTTTGGCTATATATGAATATTGTTTTGTTTAATATTCATCTGTTAGGAGGTATATAATATCACAAACAGATATATCACACTTTCAGTTGCCTACTATGTTCAACATTAATCTGTTTGTATTGACGGATATGACAAATGCAATGAAGAAATACGTTAAGAAAATGTTGTTCGTCAGGCAGATGAACGATAATGAAATGACCACCCTAGACATGCTAGATGGACATATGTTTCGTGTTTTGGTGGGTCTTAAAATTTGATTCCTTAATAACCAATATGCTGTCATGTCTTTGTAGTTTGCTAACGTCTGGAATCATATATCTCCATTCATTCACTTTTTCTTAAGTAAGATACATGTTATGTTATTAAAAAATAATATCTATAGCAGTATTTGGCTATCATTTTGAAGACGCTTTGCATAATCTGAAAGATGTATAAATTCCATTTTTTAATAGATATAAGAAGATGTGGTATGAGTGCCAATTAGACAACTCTCTATCCAAGTCAAATATTGTAAAAGTAAACCATTATAGGTCAAAGTACGGTCTTCAACACGGAGCCTTGGCTCACACCGAACAGCAAGCTATAAAGGGCCCAAAAATGACAAGTGTAAAACTATTCAAACAAGAAAACCAACGGTCTAATCTATTTAAAAAACGAGAAACGAGAAACACTTATGAACCACATCAACAAACGACAACCACTGAAAATCATGTATTACGTGTAATAAAATTAAGGTATACTTTTTACAAAATTTTCACATATCAATCTTCAGTGATGTTCGAGTCTAAAATATTTGAAAATCCAAAACTAGTTCATAAATTGCAGAACTGATAAAACAAAACGAATAGCAAGCAAAGCCAAAGCTAGATATATGACTTGTGTAAAGTGTGCCATTTTAAAGTAATTGAAAATATAGACGTTTGGACTGATTTGATTTAATTTATAAGACAACGTATGGTTATCTGGATTTAGTCATTGGAGAATGGAGAGAATACCTGTATCATTTGATGACCAAATTCTCAACTAGAGCTGGAATGAACACATTTTTATCAAATTGAATAAATTCTGACTAAACAGGAAAAACATCATCATTTGGTCGCTATACATTATTGATTAGTATTTACTGTTTTTAGAACAACCAACACATTGTAATTTTGAATATTTGCATTTGACTTTCTAGTTTTTGCTCTTAAACTGCAATGAAATCTGTATTTAACTTCTCAATATCTATTAATAGCCATTTCTTTTTTTTCTTTTTGAAAACTTGCTGCCATTTTTATTTAAATTGTATAAATTTCGATTTCATTTGATTTGGTACCGTTTCGAAGTAATTAAAAAAACGACTTTTGCATTTTGTTCATTGCACTAAAAATACTGACTCTCTTGTGTTTTGTCTTACCAAGGGCCAATACACTGGATTCCATTTTAATGTACAATATACATAAACATCATATATTATGATTGTGATCCTTAACTTAATTGTTCGGCAATGCAATTACCACAAGATTCAAATATTTTTCAAGATCTGATGGCTCTAGAACGCTTGTAGGTAAATTGCTACCACCAAGAGTATATTTGCCACAATGGGTTGCTGGTTTACTATCGCATTAAATCTAACTGTTCCTTTTATCTTTGTTTTAATGTATAATTAGATTTTGTGACGACAATATCTAAGATAATTTCGTTTCATTTTCTAAACCGTTTTCCACAATTTTTGAAAGGAAATATATATACCTTAAAAAACGAGGTCGATTATTTTGGCGAAGTTGTAAATGTTTTCCAATTTCCAAGAAATAAATAAATTTCGTTTTGATTTAATTTTTAACAACATTTAGGAGGTACCATTTCTAAGATGTTAAACATCAGGACGTTATGAGTTACGTTATTGAACTTATAAATTACCTTAAAGTGATCTAAATGTTGTCAATGAAGAGGATATCCTGTATATTTTTATGACAAGATGATTTAGTTGAGCAGGGAAAAGTCATATAAAATTGAGGACAAACCTTCCTAAAAATAAGGACATTATTACTTCTATGCTTTACGTATTCTATTAGCAATTCACATTTTCAAAACATCTTTTAAAATGTACTTCAAACTATTTCCATGTGACTTGTTTCTATTTTATTCTATTTTAAGATAATTCACAAGATACGAGTTAATGTCAACTATCTTCTTGTTTTTGTATTATGTAATAACAAATATCAATATATAATTATAAAATTCTGATACTGCGAAATAAAATTAAAATAATAATTGTTCATTGTAGCTTTAAATTGGTACCACAATTTGCAAAGCTATCGTTAGTTACTTCCTAATGAAAAATGCAAACCATTTTTAGACTAATATCACTTCTCCAAAAAATAATTTGATGAAAAACACAAAGGAAACCTGTGTGCAAAATATAATATAGCAGTCAAGGAATGTATATGGTTAATATTGACAGCTTAGGTTCATGTAACTGAATTAAAAATGTTATCGGCTGATATTCCTGCCGGCGTCAATTTGAAATTGATGTCTACCTACACACAACTCCATTTAATTCAACCATATCACCGCTTGATATCGAGATGATTGATTGCCGATTTTAATATTTGAGGTCAGAAGAATGCAGCTAGAATATACCTACATTGGCATAGACGTAGTTTTTGTAAAATGTGTTCATTAGGATAATTGTTTTTCTATATAAATTCGTCATGGAATATACAGTAAAACCAGATCGGAGATGACATTATTCTTTTTTTTTTAATTGAGACCAAACATTGCTTACGAAGAATATCACTATCACTTTTGACCTAGTGCTATACAGATGTAAATCTTTGATCAGTAGTAAAAATGTTCAGAATAATTTGATCTTTGATTAGTAGTTCACATTTTTCAGAACAATTAAATCTGTGATTAGCAGTACAAATTTTTCAGAAGAGTTACATCTTTGCAATTTGAAATACTTCAATTTGACATTCTTGTATTTTGTCAAAAAACTGAGATGAAAATTGTAGGAAGCTTTTAGATGTATATAGTCATTTCTTTTCTCCTTTTGAAAATAGTCTGCATTATTCGAAGAAATGTAAACAATAAGGACATTTGTAAACAATAAGGACATTTGTATTTATGTTATAGAGTTGATAAGCAAATAATGTCATCTTAATTCTGACTTTCATGTATTTTGCCATATCTTGAGGTTATCAACTGGATTCCATGTTAAATTAGTCTTAAAATGAAAACAACACGTTATAAATTTGATGCGTCCAAAGCGACTTCTGGCTTTACCTTCATCAGGAACACTCAAAGCCGAATATTTGATAGCCAAGGATGTATAATAACCTTAACAGTTGAAGAGCAACCAAACAGGACCTAAAGAAATGGCAAAATTTCTCAACATGTATCGCAATATAACAATAACATTCTAATTGTGATCCTTAGTTTAAATGTCCGACAATGAAAATACCTGCTACATTCAAATTTATTTCAAGGTGTAACTGCTCTTGACCGCTTCTCGGTAACTTGATTGCGCAAATAAATATTATCACACCATCCGCTGCTTGTTTGCTGTTGCATTATACAGTAAAATAACAAAAATACTGAACTCCGAGGAAAATTCAAAACGGAAAGTCCGTAATCAAATGGCAACATTAAAAGCTCAAACACATCAAACGAATGGATAACAACTGTTATATTCCTGACTTGGTACAGGCAAGTATATCACAGTTATCATTTTTATACTTTTTTCACATAAGATTCGATTTTGTGAAGGCATTATCTAAAGTATTTGTTTTCACTTTTTGAAAAGGTATTCCAATTTTTCAAGAAACGAATAAAACTCGTTTAATGTTATTTGATTCGACCTTTAAGGTTTACAATTTCTAAGAAATAAATAATAATGATACATTTTGATGTCAAGGCTGGACGGCTTCGTTCGACCTTGTATTTAAACGGATGGACGTTGATTATTTAAGCCATACATGAATAATTAATATCTGTCTATACTTTTAAAAAAGGGATGTCGATTACTTGGCCACGTTGAAGCGTGAAAACATTTTCCAATCTTCAAGAAATCAATACATTTCGTTTTGATTTGATTAAAGGTGATCTGAATTTTGTCAATGGAGAGATTACCCTGTATGTTTTTATGACAAGTTAGTTAATTAGAGTAGGGATGACAAAATTGTTTTTTTTTAAATTGAGACCAAACTTTTCAAAAAAGAAATAATATTATCAATCTGACGCTATATTTCTTCGATTAATAATTTATATTTTCAGAACAAACACAACATTATACTTTGATAATTGTTTTATATTCAAATTCGTCATTTGGTTATGCAATACAATTGTTTAAAGACCAAATTTATTTTTGAATTAATAGCAGACCTTGAACATTTTTTTTTTAAATCACTTATGTCAGATATGAACCATACTTTTATTGAATATACACATCTGTCAGTATGTATTCAATTTTCAAACAATTATACTACACTTCTATTGGACTTCTTTTTCCAAGGTGTATATGTTTGCATTCATAAATACGCAGAATTTATGCTGAAATACGTTTCAAAAATATTGTTTTGCAGGTGGAATTTATTATTTGTGTTATTTTACTTTCTGAAATTTTCCAAGTACACAGATTTATAAATGTCTGTCAATTCAATGTTGCATTACATGTAAAGTATACCATTTTCAAGAAGTCAAAAAGAAGGGCGTCAATATTCATTGTATTGCATTGATAAGATAGCATAGGTGGATATGAATTTTGTCAATTGTGAAGTAATCTTGTATCTGTTTATTACAAGATTGTCTTTCTTATACATGTTATAAGCTACTATAAAATAGATGCAAACAAACATCGCTATCTTGCAAGAGAATTCTGATTCAGATTGAGCGCAAAATTCATTATAACACTAGAATCATAATTGGCCCATTATCGCTCGAATTGATATTCCAATTTGCAAAGTCGTCGATAGTTACTCTTGATCGAGAGGAGCAAGCCATTTAAGACCACTTTATTTTTTCAACATTCCTTGAATAAAAAAAAAACATCATGGAAACCAATGTTCAAAATATAAAATATGAGGTAAGGATATATGGGGTTAATACGGACAACTTATGTAACTGTTGTTTGCTATCACACAACTACATTTAGTTCAACCATGTCTTCGCTCAATATTGAGATGATGAAATGGGGGTTAAAATATAAAAGCAAAAAGATCCGTATAAGAATATGCCAAAACTTTGAGGTAGCTGTTTTTAATATGGTCATTTAGATAACTGTGTCATATTGATAATGCGGTAAAACCGTTTTAAGGTGGTATTGGAGTATACATTAAAAATGACAGAATTTGTTCATCCTTTACCAAAACGTAGTATATAATGTGATATGTTCAAAAGTATAATACAAATGATAGGTCACCGAGCTTTTTCTCAAGCTACAGGTTGTGGAAAAATGACACATTTAGTATGGATTATACAGGAAAAAACATCATTATGTGAAGAGACGCTAAACTAAATGATAGAATTGTAACAATAAAATACAAGAAGATAGCTTTTAGAAAATGCTTTTAGAATATCAAAAGAAAAGCCAGGCTCACCGTTAATTTTTTCCTGCGAATACATAAAATAGCAAAATGTCATGTAGATTCCTTTAGAAAATGAACTATTTCAGAGTTACCTGCCCTTAGTACGCCAATTAAAAAACATTGAAAATCAAGCAAAAATACCCTACGTTTGTAAAAACATTAATAATTATAAGTTAAAATCTTATAAATTTGTTCTTTTAAATGAAAATTTACACAAGTTAATCATTGTTAATTGCATTCCTCGTCAATTATTGCTGACTTGATTGAAAATATTGACCTTTGGTGCTCTGCTATTTTACAATTGAAGTTGGCGAATGACACCCATACCACCTTAAGACCATTTTTTTAATATTTATATACCAAACCTTGAACATGTTATTTTTAACATAACTCGTTCATTGTATTATATATATATCTGTCAGTATGTTTGCAATTTCCAACCAATGTTCAAACAGATATACTACCATTCCATTGGTCTTCTTTTTCCATGTTGAATGTGTTTGCCTTGATGAATATAACAGGAATTATGCAGGAATGCGTTATAATAAATATTATTTTGATGGGACCTCGACAGCATTCGAATCATAACTCTAGACATAAGCGTCATTAAATGATTGAAGGCTCTGAAAAGATTGTAAGCTACTTCATTCTTAAAAAAAAAAAAAAATTTTCATGAGTTGCTGGTTAGCTTTAAGTGATTTAATTTATCTTTTGAACACATTTTGAAATTTTCTACAACGGGTTATACATTTCTGTCAATTAATTTGGAATTACATGTAAAGTGTACAATTTGCAAAACAATAAAAAAATAAGGACGGTAAGATTTATCTTACTGAATTAGTATTATAACTTAAGATGCTTTTGTTGAAATAGATAACATAACTACAGATGCTCTGGATTCTGAAGATTTTCTATTTCTTCAGATTCTAGAGAAATAAACAAGACATGAGTTAATATTAAATATATATAAATAGGTATCGCTATATAACTAAACAATTCTGAATCTGATAGAATGCAAAAACTGAAACTAAAATCACAATTGTGTTATTGTTGCTATTTTTGAATGAAAAAGGCAAAACATTTTTAAATTTATATTACTTCCCCTAAAAATCCTTTGATAAAAACAACAGCAAAAGAGACCGTTGGACAATTTATAACGTATGCGTTAATGATTTTAAAGATTGTACACGGATAACTTAGGTAACTGAATTGATAAGTGTGTACTGATATTTCTGCCAGCGTTATTGCAATAAAACTCAAAAGATTAATTAATATATGTCCATCCATTTGATATTATAATATATATAGTTATTTCTTTCCTCCCTTTGAAAATCGTCTGTGTACATTTTGTTTTAATTTGATTTGGAACCATTTCTAAGAAATAAATAAAATTAAAACGTTAAGATTTATGAACAAAAAAAAAACAAAATCATATAGACAAAGAACATTCGTTTATAGATACTGCTTTTACAAAAAAACGAATTTAACAAGAATGAATAATACAAAAATATGTGTGACAGCAAACAATCAACATCCAGTTGCTAACACTTGTAGCGGGATTAAGTAACTTATGAGTACATAAGAGCCACCACATCTCGTTATAATTTGGCATGGTGCGTGGTAAGTTAATTAGAATACAATGACATGAAAACGTATTTCTACATTACATTTGTCATATTCATCAATACAATACGATTTACATAGAAATACACGACAACTGAAAATGATTTGGTGAACTGGTTCAAACATTGCATGCATACTGGCTGATTATATAACAATATATTGTTATTATTCATGAATGGCTAAACAAATTATTAGATTTAACGACACCAAAGAATAATTTTTTGTTCATTAAAGTTTTAAATTTACCTTACTTTTCACCGTACTATAATGTAACATCCTATCGACAGATATTACAAAACAATTCAGATTTCGATCAATTACGGAGGTATTATAAAACCTGATTTAAATTGTTCAATTTTAACTCTAAATCGGTATGCATTTCACACAGTTGTCGTTTGTAACTACCAGCCTACACTATTTGGTAAAAGACTTAAAAGAAACCGTTGTGCAAAAAATATTAGATGCTTTTAGTTTTTTATTGGGTTTCTACGAACATCTTAGGTAACTGAATTGAAAATATTTAACTAATATTCTTTGCCAGCATTCTTTATAAAAGTTTGTCTTCCTTCACATAATGATATCTTACTTAACTCTTTTGAAGATCAATATTGACATGATTTTTTGGTGTCGTTAAGTCTACCAATCCGTTTAGCCATACATGAATAATAACAATATATTGTTATATAATCAGCCAGTATGCATGCAATGTTTGAACCAGTTCACCAACTCATATTTCAGTTGTCATGTATTTCTATGTAAATCGTATTGTATTGATGAATATGACAAATGTAATGTAGAAATACTTTTTCATGTCATTGTCTTCTAATTAACTTACCACGCAACATGTCAAATTATAACGAGATTTGGTGGCTCTTATGTACTCATAATTTACATAATCCCGCTACAAGTGTTAGCCACTGTGTGTTGATTGTTTGCTGTCACACATTTTTTTGTATTATTCATTGTTGTCAAATTCTATTTTTTGTAAAAAGCAGTATCTATAAACGAATGTGCTTTGTCTATATAATTTTGTTTGTTTTTATAGTGATTACGATTATAACACAATGTTGACTGCTGTACCCCTATTTTTTACTTTTTTACCTATTATGTCTGTTTGTTTTGTTCACACTTTGTTGTCGATATAATGGAATTGTATGCGACTGTCTTACAAGTAAGAGGCTTGGCTAGCTATAAAACCATGTTTAATCCACAATTTTCTACATAAGAAAATGTCTGTACCAAGTCAAGAATATGACAGTTGTTTGATGTGTTTGAGCTTTTGATTTTGCCATTTAATTAGGGACTTTTCGTTTTAAAATGTCCACGCAGTTCGGTTTTTTGTTATTTTACTTTTTAAACTATCAGTTTGAAAACATTGTTTCCAATTTTTCTACACGTATGTACATTTTTTAATTCAATTTAGTTTTACATGTTTTTAATGAAATGAAGAGTAAGGACGTTTAGATTATTGTTACTGAATTGATAAGATAACTTCGCGTTTCATGAATTGTGTCAATGGATAAGTTATTCGTTATCTGTTAATGACAAGACAGTTTTTTGGAGCAAAGATGACAACATTCTACATACAGTTGAGACGAACCTTGCTAATGAGGAAAAGGATTATTAGGATTGCGCTATATATTAGTAGACATTTGATTATTTATTTTATTCTCTGAACAATCATATAGTTGTTCATCCGACCACTTCCATTTGACTTCCTTGTATTTTGCCCCACATTAAGATGAAAATGATATGAAGCTACTAAATATCGATAGGTATGTATGACCTCTTTTTGTAAACCACCTGCAATGTTCCTAGCTATATAAATATTTCGTCTTTATTCAATTTGATACCATTTCTGAGAAATAAACAAAAAACAGAGTTCCGTTTTTCGTTTTCAATTGATAAAGCAAGTTAAGGTCATCTAAATGTGGACTCTTTTATTTTGTTGCAACTTCGGGTAATCAACTGACTTTGATATTGATATGAAATATGGATCAATTAAAGATAAAAACAACACGTTATAAATTGCATACGTCCGAAGCGCTTTTCTGGATTCACCTTCATCAGGAACGCTCCTTGATGAATATTCGAAACCCAAGGATGTATAAGACCCGGAACAGTTAAAGAAATAGATATCTATATATTGTGATACAATTATGATTATGAGGAAGGTGGAAAGTAATCATCGACTAAAATGAAAACTGATCGTTTTCAGCTATAAAACGGTATCCCTTTTGTGCAGACTTTTCGTAATTTTCCCTAAATAAAAAAAGGCAGACCTTGTTAAGACAAATAAAATTTTTTGGTAAAACACAATACACATTACACTGCCGAATAAAATGTAATATAACCGTGAAGGCTTTATTAGGATCACACGGACAACTTAGTAAATGATCTTCTCTGTTAGCATCATTTGTATTCCTGCACATTATTCAGTACATTGTATAATTTAACCCTTCATCAGATTGATCATGCACACAACTAAGTATAATTTTACCCTGTCACCCATTGATCCGATACACAACTAAGTTCATTTTAATCCTGTCACCGCATGATCATGCACAATACTCAGGTAAATTTAATCCTATCACCAATTGATACTGCACACAATTCAGTTTAATTTGGCATTATAAACTCCTGATGTGGACAGACAAAATGAGGATTTTGACATTTGACGTCCGAAGATCTTAGGTAAAATCTGCCAACACTTGTTTTCATCTAATGTAACATATAATCACAATAATACAGCAGCACTGAGAACAAGATTGATTTTAATAGATTTTGCAGATGTCTTCCTCTAATGGTAATCCTTCAAGCCATATAAAAAAATGACTGATTGCTGTAATAAACATCATCTGTTGTTATATATCTTTATTTCAACAAATTTTTGAAAAAAATACAAATCGACACCTTCAGATGCTTAGTATTTTCAACATTAATCTCGGTGTATTAACTAATATGACAAATGATTTTTAAAATGTTATTTTTCAGGTGGTTGAGCGAAAATCAAATTACCTCCCTGAATGTCAACCTTTTTCAAGGTTTGACAGCTCTCCAAAGATTGTAAGTAATTTTATGCATTCAAAATAATATACCGCCATGTGTTGCTGGTTTGCTGATTACATAGTAAACTGGAGCATGGGAGACCAAACTAAAAGATCAAAATAAGATAAAATATTCACAAAGAAGAATACAGTGTATATGACGCTATACACGTTTGATTAGTAGTTTACATTTTCTTAACAACCATAGTATCGTACGTTAGACTATTTCCATGTGACTTATATCCTGTGGAAATGTTTTGTCTACTTTTACAGAACTCTTGCACCAAAATCTATCGACATCAGCTATTGATATGTAAAAAGTAGTGTAGTATTATTTGACGTTAGAAGAGCAAAATCAAAATCATCAAATAATGTATTCGACCTAGTTGTTGTCAAATATGTTCGCTTATAATTTTTCGTTTATCTGTTAATTGATCACAAACATTGCGGTACAACTGACTGAGAACAAAAGTATTTGAAGGTTCAGCACATTCCATAAATGTAATATCCTTTAACAAAAGCATTTTAGGAATACACTATAATGACTATCTATTGTAGCATAATCATCTGTCAATACGTATGCAATGTATGGCCAGTTTTCAAATAGCTCTATCTCACTTCCGGTTGCATAATATCTAGATCTGTTTGTTTTATAAAGTTGACAAATGTGATGCAAAACATTTCAAAAATAATATTTTTACATATTTTATCCAGACATAGTTTTTGAACGTAGTTTCTGCAGTCAATCATATAATGATTTTATAAAATTTATTTGCAATCTTCTTCAAATTATATCTAATGTTATTCAAAACGGGGACGGGTTATTTTATGTAACATCATATACCTAGCCTACAACCTTATAACACATATATTATGGATAAATTGTTTACCATGTAGTGCAGGCATTAAGAATATGTTTCTGTATATTTTGTATACTTCCATGCACCTTTTTTCTTCTTGCCAATTTGTTTTTTTTTTATTTCACGCTAAAAATATTTGTGCAATTGAATATTTGGCTTGTATATGCTTTTATTGTATATACATGATATATTTTGATCATCAAACATATTGATCAACCCAATATGGTAAATTATCGCCATTGTGTGAAACATTTTGTAAATTTGCAGTGAAAATAATCTTCTCGTTTATGCAGTACTTTATTATAATACATTTGGCCATGACTTCGGTAGTTAATTTGAAAATACCGTGATTTTAAATTAAAAACATACATTGAATGATACGCAATATTGTTTACCCTTTGTTAGCCTCTGACATTATTTTACTGTTACGCAGTTAAAAGAATATGTCACATAGAAACGTCTATTATGATTAACATTATCTACACTACAAACTGCTCAGAGTCTGAAGAAAATACCATACTTTGTGCTCGACCAGTAAGGTCGAGCACAGATTTTACTTGATAAAACTCGACAAAATCTCGCCAGTACTTAACTGTACTTAACTGTACTCGACTTTGGTCTCGACTCTACTTATAAAAATTCAGTAATTGAACATCTTGGTATATTCTGAAATGGTCTCAATAAATGCTCGACAAGTCTCGACCTGTCTTTACCAGTCTTGACTCGGAATCGACCAAATTTAATTTAATCTCGACTGGTCTAAATTAGCCCATCTAACTCAATTATATATTGATCTTACAAAATTCCAGGTTATTTGGTGGATTGGTTCATTGCTGTCAAAATAAAGGATTTAATTTATAGGTAAAAAAAAGTTAGAATTTTCAGTTTTGATTAAATTCAGATAGTCACCTTTAATTATTTCTATAACTTTTTCAAATCAACTTGGATTTTCATAAAACCCTACAGCTATACAAATTATACATTGATCTTACAGAATGCCAGGTTGTTTGGTAGTTTGTTTTATTGCTGTCAAATTTAAGGATTTCATTAATAGGTAAAAAAAGCGAATATTTTCAGTTCGGACTGAATTCAGATAGACCCCTATGAATTAAATATTTAAATTTGACAGCAATAAACCAAATTACCAAATAACTTGGTATTTTGTAAGATCAATATATAATTGAGATAGCTGTAGATTTTGATGACATTTGACAGCAATACACAAAACTACTTTACAACCTGGCATTCTCTAAGATGAATGTATGATAGAGATCGCCGTAGAGATTTCTGAAAATCCAAGTTGATTTGAAAAAGTTATAGAAATAATTAAAGGTGACTATCTGAATTTAATCAAAACTTTTTTTTTACCTATTAATTAAATCCTTTAATTTGACAGCAATAAACCAACCTACTAAATAACATGGAATTTTGTAAGATCAATATATAATTGAGTTAGATGGACTAATTTAGACCAGTCGAGACTAAATTTAAAGGTCAGGACTAAGTCTAGACACGTCGAGACAGGTCAAGACTGGTCGAGGCTGGTCGATACCGAGTCAAGACTGGTCGAGACAGGTCGAAACTTGTCGAGACTGAGTCGAAACTGGTCGATACTGAGTCGAAACTGGTCGAGACTTTTCGAGCATTTGTCGCGACCATTTCAGACTATACCAAGATTATCAAGTACTGATTCAGACTTGTTGAGTAAAGTCCAGAAAAGAGTCGAGAACAGTTAAGTACAGATAAGTACTGTCGAGATTATGTCAAGTCTTGTCAAGTAAAATGTATGCTCAACCTTACTGGTCGAGCACAAAATATGGTCTTTTTAGACTCTGAGCAGTTTGTAGTGCTAGGGTTGAATTGTGGTATAGACATGTCCTATATACCATGTCTGTTTACGGGATATAAACTGACATCTCTGTGTCGGTATCAAATTATAAAACTCGACAAATTTGTAAGCCTTAATATATTTAGTCCATTTCATTTAGTTTAATTTTCTCTAAATATATTGTCAAATCAAATTCAAATATGATTTGGCATTGAGAATGTTATGATTTAAGCCCTAGTGATGAGGAAGGTCTAGACAAAACGCGCGTCTAGCGTAGCAACTGATTAGAATTGAAACATATTTGAATTTTGTATGTTTTTTTTAATATAATTTCTGTCTACATAACATGTGTGTCTTTCAAAGAAATATAAAACAGGGGTTGCTATAATCGTGTGAGTAAATTAATAAAACACCTGGAGGTCATCTGCATTTTCTCAATGAAGATGAATCTCTATACCACCATATAATAAATCTAAATGAATTCATGTGAAACATTAGTTTTAAGGAGCAGGATATAACATGTTCAAATCAATATGAATCCATCCAATTTAAAAGATAGAAAAAACATTATTATCTGACGATATACCACCTCATGTATTATATAAGAGTCAAGAAGTTAATTGTAGAAAATGTTGTCTTATCTTTTTTTTTTTTATTTGTCTTTTGTCATGTTTGTAGAACAGTGATGAGTATTTCCACTATTTGTGGTTTTTAAGCTTTTGTGTTTTACCACACTTTTCAATTTACTTCTATTTGTCTTAAAAAAATAACAACATTACTTCAAAATTTAATATTGGATGTAACACGTCTTCTGATTGGCTGAGAGTTTTTTGTTTATCAGCTCATACACATAATTGTTTCATGTGATCCGGACGTCATCAACTTTTTCTCACGTTTAACTCATTAAAAATGTAATTTAGAATTAAATATAAGGAATGACTGTAATAGTTTTGTCTGTCTATTCGTAATAACCTTAAAAATGTGATTCACACTTTCAAATAACTCGCTACGCGGTTTATTCAGTGTGCACCACATTTTTAATGTAATTTCTTCAAACACAGAAACAAATATTACAGTCATTCCTTCAATAATGATAAGTTATTGCACGGAAACAACTAGAGCCGATCGCCCGTCATTCAGTCCGACATCTCAACCATCATTTCGCCAGCCCGCCCGCCTGTCGTAGAGACTTAAATCGTTACCCGACTTCCTGTCCGAAAAAAGCTGTAAATGATTCCCTTTACCAGTTGTCTGAAACATTTGGACATTTTCTCATTAAAACCGTAAACCTCTCAATTCATTGACCATATCAATGGCTTTTACCAGCTGTGGTCCAACTGTTTTCAATTTTTGTTTAATGCCCCTCAAAAAATGTAGAATTTAGCATTTTGAATATTCTCACTGATAAACATTTTTTCGAACGTCAATCCAATGTTTCACCTGCAATTCCCTCTTTACAATGTAACACAATTATGACTAACAGCGGCAATCACAAAACGTGAAGTCAATATTGCAGAAGAGCGTTAACAATGTATTATTGAAGAAGAAAAAAAAAACATAAACTTTTCATTTTTATTTACGGAACAAACCAATAGCCATTTTGTGTTGTATGTGCACATTTTTATCTCATTTTGTTGCGTTTTATTTTGTTATTTGATACCGTTAAAACTCACATACTGTTATTTATTTGATTGTGTACTATGTTTTAACTGAATTTGAATTTAATATTCTAAGCTTTCGACAAATGTTATGTGATACATGCGATAAAGATACTAATATCTTCAAAATTAATACAGGATAAAAAAATGTGGGGTGTACAAATTGGAAAAATAAAACGTCTTTTTAATACTTTGTACTTAAAATTTAAGTGCAAACCTCTACTATAAATCTTCCTCTGAACACATTCTTGAGGGAAATCTATATTCAATAAACCTTTCAATTGTGATTTGTCTTTAACCGATTTTAAAGTACATTTAACGGAACTGAAACTGTAGGAGACGTTGGTTTAACGTCAATAAGACAGCAATCAAACGACAAAACAACACATAAGGACATCAAGAGTGCAAAATATAGTGTACAACAATAGACAGGTGTCTACACAATATGTCAAGTTCTAAATCGTCCCGAATTCATATAGAAATTGTCAATACATTAAACCAGAAACATAAAATACGTGTATTATATGTCTCTAATTTAACAGAAACAATTAAAGATCTGGGATTAAATTTTTAATTTAACAATTAAGAAGAAAGCTGAATATAAAAGAAGTTGATAATGTAAAAGTTAATAATCTTTTACTACTTAAAGACCTATTTCACCCTTCCTTTACCATACAAGAAAACTTTTGCGGGAGCCGTTGATTGAATATCGTTCGAGTATTTCTAAAAACATTCATATTTTAGTCTTAGATACATAATTTTTGTTGTTAGTTGTTATTGGCTTTGAACTAGCTGTCAGAAACTGCGTGTACTTTCAGATCTGGTGATTTTTGTTGTTGTTATGGATGAGGGATTGATATATACCCTGCCACGTCTTGTCTGTGTTTTTGTTTGATGCTTTTCTTTGTATCGGTCCGATGAGTTAAGTCTTTTTCAACTGATGTATATAGTTTGGTCTTATATTGTGCTGTTACACCACTGTCCCAGGTTATGGGGAGTGTTGAGCGCTCACAAACATGTTTAACCCCGACACATTCTTTATGTTCCTGTCCCAAGTCAGGAGCCTGTAGTTCAGTGGTTGTCGTTGGTTCATGTCTGTCATACAATGTATTTGTTTGTCGTAAATTGTTTTGTTATAAATTAGGCGGTTAGTTTTTTTTCAATTGAATTATTTCATATTTTTCATGTCGGGTCCTTTCATAGCCGACTATACGGTATAGGTTTTTTTCTCATTTTTGAAGGCCGTACGGTTGCCTTTAATTCCCTACATCCACTTCATTTGAACTATGGTGGATAATTGTCTCATTGGCAATCATTACACATCTCCTTATTTGCATATGTATTATGATGCCGTCATGGGTTAGAACAGTTACTGGTCAATCAAATTGGTGTATATCATTTAATCTGCTCGTCTTTCAATTTAAGGAAGGGCACCCAAGTATTTTTACTTACAATTAAGTAACAAAATGGTATGTTTTCCTAAGATATAACCTTGCTATTTTCTATACCATGATTTTGCTCAATTCAATAATGCACTGCTAAACAAAATATTAAAAAATTATATAAATAATGTTTAAAGATATGATGAAATAATATTGTTTGTAATCTAAAAATATTATACTTGTAGAAAAAAAAATTAAATGACTGAACCATTTGTTTAGAACAGAAGGATAAACCCTTATTGTTACAATATTGCCGAAAACAATACGACATTGAGATGTTGGGTTGATAATTATGACAAACCAATAAAGAATTGTTGTTTGGATTATAAATGGTTGGCTTGTTGTATATTTAGTGACACGTGTCCTAATTGTGAAGAAGAGGGACAAAAAAGAATTCAACAGAAATAACCGGTTTGTCAAAACCAAATTTTAAAAATTCACTGATGTAAACAGTTTGAAACTGTTTCATTTTTTTTTTGTCTGTGTGCATATACGATAATAATGAAGGATAGTGTGGGTGGAGGTCCTTCAGTTCTGTATTCTTTCATTTTTTGGGCCATTTTTCACACTATTCTTTATTTATTTTGCCTGTTATTCTCTACTCTTTCTATTTTAGCACCTCATTTTTCTCTATTTAGCCCTTTATTCTGCACATTATGCCAATTAGTCTCCATTCTATAAACCCCAACCAGACCCTCATGAAGTGTCCGTAGAGGCTCTGTTCACAAAAAAAATCTTACTAGAAAATTTGATCTCAAGTTTAAGAGGCGTCCAACTATTTTTGAGTTGAAAAAATGCCATGTGATTCAATTTGGGTTGGTACGTTTTCCGATTTATGAAGAAGTCAAATAGACAAACAAAAGAAAGGACAAATTCTCCGAAAAAGAATACTAAAGAAATAAATGAAGTAAAGAAATAATATCAGTTAACAACTACGTACCTAAGCGTATTTAAGAAAGAAATGTTTTAATAGAGCAACATTTTATCATATTTTTATCAATTTTTTTTCCATTTTATTGTAATTTGTGTTCAATGTTAACTAATTTGGAGTCTTTCAAAAAAGGTAAAATTCACTTCTATGGGTATTTATGGTATATACATGTATATATGTCACACGTACCATCTACAATATATGGAAATGAGAAGGCTGGGTATTGTAAAGTTACTGAAAGAAGTTAAATGTCAAATTCATATCCACGGGCGAAGAAAATACCCGTTAGGCAAGACACCGTTTGTACACTAATAATTGTGTATTTATCTTTCACGCTGTCTAGCCTGAGATTAAAAGTTTAGAAAATTTGTGTAGTTTTTTCATTTTAAAATGTAAATGAACAAGTAAGAAGATCGTGCAAGACCCTCATGGGTAGTCAAGGTCTTTGAAAACCTCCATCATCATCATCATCATCATCATCATCATCATCATCATCATCATCATCATCATCATCATCATCATCATCATCATCATCATCATCATCATCACAAAAAGATCGCCAAAAACCTCGAATCGGAAAATGAGCTTTGCAGCCGTTTGTCTTATGATGAAAAAATAGTTTGGTCCGTCGGTATGAAATTTTACAGAGGCCGGTAATATTGTAAAATTGCCTTAAATCTTTCATTTGCAACTATTTGTAGAACTGACTATTTAGATCCTTCGAGTATGTGCAAAATAATGAATATTTATGTTATTTAGACTCTTTCATGTTTAAAATTGCAGTAGGTTTATAAATACTGTAGATTTGTATTTAATTATTGATTGCGAAACGTGCAATAACAAATACTTCATGTATTTTTGACAAGAACAAATCAACAACTTAACAATTGATTATCGGTTATTTAAGGTGATTCGATCCAAATGATTAGCGTTTAGTTCTGAAATTTATGAAACTTGGACAGAAGCTTATCTTCGAGATCAAGAAATATCAACGAAAAAAAAAGAAAGAGTTGTTTTTTTTAATTCTGTATTTTACACATACATGGACGCATGCACTTTTTACAGTAAAAATAACAATTTTAACACCGACAGCAGCAATCGCAAGCGAGACACTGGTTGCAAAGAAGCCTGCATGAATTTTTATATATCCATGGCAATCATTGGTTTATATCAGACTTTGACATACAGGGGAACAAATACCACAGAATTTTGTCATGTCTTTTTTAGTCATAATATTTAAATCTTTGTTTTGTAAGAGTAGCAAATTTCATAGGTTTTTGGTCTTTTCCATTTAGATCAAAATTGTATATCATATAAAGCTTAGTCTTAGGGAATATTTAGAGGAGGAGGTGGAGAGAGAGAGTGATATACTAATATATTTTTAATGAAAAAAAAAAAAAAATATTACAGACTGAAACAAATCAAGTTAGCTCAGTTTGTCCGCCAGATACATGATGTAGCTGGTTAGCTAAGGTTCAAAGACTTATTTATCTTATTTATTTTTTTTGGCTAATTAACTCATTAAAATCTGTACAAAAACAATTTCGCTATTGATTATGCGATCTTCGCCTGCATGACTAAAAAAAAACTAATGTGAATGAATAGTATCTGTCGTGTTCGGAAATGGATCATAAGTGCATCGTCTCACGAAAGGGATCCAGATTAGCGAAATACAGTTATCATCCACTAGCAGTTTACATGGTTGTCACACGGATCATTTTGCATAAAACAATCGTTGTTTACCAGCCATCATAAAGAATAACTAGCAAAAAACAGGCAACACAAACCAGCAAACCAACCTCTAACTGTCATATAAAGAAACATTGGACAAAACTAACTAATAATGCGTATCTAAAACAAAAGATAAAGAGATATTCAACTGATGGGAATTACATTCCTGTGTATGTACAAATAACTCAAAATAATGAAATTGACAAGGGTTAAATTTAATCAAGAAACTTCTTGTTTCAGGTCTTTGGTGGATACGTGTTTGTTAAAGGACATATATATATATTCTTGTGTGTCCATATTCTCCGTGTTAAATCTAGACCACTTGTTGGTTTTTTTTTCTTAGTAAACGGATGTTTATTTCTACAGTACTCGAGAAAACTACATTGAAAATGTAAAATAAAAAGTTAAGTAAAATAGTAGGAAAATCGGATCGTTGTGCTCAAAACGTGTATTTAATTAAAAGAAAGTTTGACTATGATTCATAAAACTGATATATTTGCGAATTAAGAGTAAATCTATCAAATCGAATATAATTTTACCAAAAAAAATGCATTCCTGCCTTTGAAAAACTGGACCGATCAGGACACTTCACGTTCTGGGATAGGTGTTAGCTTTTTTCAGCGGGATTAATGACAACAATCTTATGTCTGTTGATTGACAAAAATACCAGGAAATAACGTTATTCATAACCCTGTGCATTGATTCAAATTATTAAGACATTGAAATGTCTTGATACTATTCCCAATGCTGGTCAATGTTTTGTGATAAACTTTGATTTTAATAGCTTCCACTATATTTTACGATTAATATATCATGAAATGTTAGCATGATATTATGTCAATTAAAGTACCTAAATTATTTAAACCTTACCTACATGTAATTACCTCTTTACCTTTTAACATTTTCGCTAGATATGTCTTTGTTCGTTTTGATAAGGTTTCCAAATGATTTGAATACAAATAGATTTCAAGGAACTCAGCTGTTTTAAAATATGGTTGCTAAGATATTTGTTTGTGTATTCAAACTTTTCATTCAGTATGCAGTTAAACTGATAACTTGGTTGAATTGTACAGATTTTCAAGATGTATCCACATAACCTAACTATTTTGGCTATATATGAATATTGTTTTGTTTAATATTCATCTGTTAGGAGGTATATAATATCTCAAACAGATATATCACACTTTCGGTTGTCTACTATGTTCAACATTAATCTGTTTGTATTGACGGATATGACAAATGCAATGAAGAAATACATTAAGCAAATGTTGTTCGTCAGGCAGATGAACGATAATGAAATGACCCCCCTAGACATGCTAGATGGACATATGTTTCGTGTTTTGGTGGGTCTTAAAATTTGATTCCTTAATAAGCAATATGCTGTCATGTCTTTGTAGTTTGCTAACGTCTGGAATCATATATCTCCATTCATTCACTTTTTCTTAAGTAAGATACATGTTATGTTATTGAAAATAATATCTATAGCAGTATTTGGCTATCATTTTGAAGACGCTTTGCATAATCTGAAAGATGTATAAATTCCATTTTTTAATAGATATAAGAAGATGTGGTATGAGTGCCAATTAGACAACTCTCCATCCAAGTCAAATATTGTAAAAGTAAACCATTATAGGTCAAAGTATGGTCTTCAACACGGAGCCTTGGCTCACACCGAACAGCAAGCTATAAAGGGCTTAAAAATGACTAGTGTAAAACTATTCAAACAAGAAAACCAACAGTCTAATCTATTTAATAAACGAGAAACGAGAAACACTTATGAACCAAATCAACAAACGACAACCACTGAACATCACGTATTACGGGTAATAAAATTAAGGTATACTTTTTACAAAATTTTCACATATCAATCTTCAGTGATGTTCGAGTCTAAAATATTTGAAAATCCAAAATATTAAAATAATAATTGTTCATTGTAGCTTTAAATTGGTACCACAATTTGCAAAGCTATCGTTAGTTACTTCCTAATGAAAAATGCAAACCATTTTTAGACCAATATCACTTCTCCAAAAAATAATTTGATGAAAAACACAAAGGAAACCTGTGTGCAAAATATAATATAGCAGTCAAGGAATGTATATGGTTGATATTGACAGCTTAGGTACATGTAACTGAATTAAAAATGTTATTGACTGATATTCCTGCCGGCGTCAATTTGAAATTGATGTCTACCTACACACAACTCCATTTAATTCAACCATATCACCGCTTGATATCGAGATGATTGATTGAGGATTTTAATATTTGAGGTCAGAAGAATGCAGCTAGAATATACCTACATTGGCATAGACGTAGCTTTTGTAAAATGTGTTCATTAGGATAATTATTTTTCTATATAAATTCGTCTGCATTATTCGAAGAAATGTAAAAATAAGGACATTTGTATTTATGTTATAGAGTTGATAAGCAAATAATGTCATCTTAATTCTGACTTTCATGTATTTTGCCATATCTTGAAGTTATCAACTGGATTCCATGTTAAATTTAAAAAAGTCTCAAAATGAAAACAACACGTTATAAATTTGATGCGTCCGAAGCGATTTCTGGATTTACCTTCATCAGGAGCACTCAAAGCCGAATATTTGATAGCCAAGGATGTATAATAACCTTAACAGTTGAAGAGCAACCAAAAAGGACCTAAAGAAATTGCAAAATTTCTCAACATGTATCGCAATATAACAATAACATTCTAATTGTGATCCTTAGTTTAAATGTCCGACAATGAAAATACCTGCTACATTCAAATTTATTTCAAGGTGTAACTGCTCTTGACCGCTTCTCGGTAACTTGATTTCGCAAATAAATATTATTCCACCATCCGTTGCTTGTTTGCTGTTGCATTATACAGTAAAATAACAAAAATACTGAACTCCGAGGAAAATTCAAAACGGAAAGTCCGTAATCAAATGGCAACATTAAAAGCTCAAACACATCAAACGAATGGATAACAACTGTTATATTCCTGACTTGGTACAGGCAAGTATATCATAGTTATCATTTTTATACTTTTTTCACATAAGATTCGATTTTGTGAAGGCATTATCTAAAGTATTTGTTTTCACTTTTTGAAAAGGTATTCCAATTTTTCAAGAAATGAATTAAACTCGTTTTAATGTTATTTGATTCGACCTTTAAGGTTTACAATTTCTAAGAAATAAATAATAATGATACATTTTGATGTCAAGGCTGGACGGCTTCGTTCGATCTTGTGTTTTTAACGGTTTGACGTTGATTATTTAAGCCATACATGAATAATTAATATCTGTCTATACTTCTAAAAAAAGGGATGTCGATTACTTGGCCACGTTGAAGCGTGAAAACATTTTCCAATCTTCAAGAAATCAATACATTTCGTTTTGATTTGATTAAAGGTGATCTGAATTTTGTCAATGGAGAGATTACCCTGTATGTTTTTATGACAAGTCAGTAAATAAGAGTTGGGATGACAAAATTGGTTTTTTTTAAATTGAGACCAAACTTTTCAAAAAAGAAATAATATTATCAATCTGACGCTATATTTCTTCGATTAATAATTTATATTTTCAGAACAAACACAACATTATACTTTGATAATTGTTTTATATTCAAATTCATCATTAGGTTATGCAATACAATTGTTTAAAGACCAAATTTATTTTTGATTTAATAGCAGACCTTGAACATGGTTTTTTTTTAAATCACTCACGTCAGATATGAACCATACTTTTTATTGAATTTACACATCTGTCAGTATGTATGCAATTTTCAAACAATTATACTACACTTCTATTGGACTTCTTTTTCCAAGGTGTATATGTTTGCATTCATAAATACGCAGAATTTATGCTGACATACGTTTCAAAACTATTGTTTTGCAGGTGGAATTTATTATTTGTGTTTTTTTACTTTTTGAAATTTTCCAAGTACACAGTATTATAAATGTCTGTCAATTCAATGTTGCATTACATGTAAAGTATACCATTTTCAAGAAATCAAAAAGAAGGGCGTCAAGATTCATGGTATTGTATTGATAAGATAGCATAAGTGGATATGAATTTTGTCAATGGTGAAGTTATCCTGTATCTGTTTATTACAAGATTGTCTTTCTTATACATGCTATAAGCTACTATAGAATAGATGCAAACAAACATCGCTATCTTGCAAGAGAAGTCTGATTCAGATCGAGCGCAAATTTCATTATAACACTAGAATCATAATTGGCCCATTATCGCTCGAATTGATATTCCAATTTGCAAAGTCGTCGGTAGTTACTCTTGATCGAGAGGAGCAAGCCATTTAAGACCACTTTATTTTTCTAACATTCCTTGAATAAAAAAAAAACATCATGGAAACCAATGTTCAAAATATAAAATATGAGGTAAGGATATACGGGGTTAATACGGACAACTTAGGTAACTGTTGTTTGCTATCACACAACTACATTTAGTTCAACCATGTCTTCGCTTAATATTGAGATGATGAAATGGGGGGCTAAAATATTAAAGCAAAAAGATCCGTATTAACATATGCCAAAACTTTGAGGTAACTGTTTTTAAATATGGTCATTTAGATAATTGTGTCATATTGATAATGCGGTAAAACCGTTTTAAGGTGGTATTGGAGTATACATTAAAAATGACAGAATTTGTTCATCCTTTACCAAAACGTAGTATATAATGTGATATGTTCAAAAATATAATACAAATGATAGGTCACCGAGCTTTTTCTCAAGCTACAGGTTGTGGAAAAATGACACATTTTATATGGATTATACAGGAAAAAAACATCATTATGTGAAGAGAAGCTAAACTAAATGATAGAATTGTAACAATAAAATACGAGAAGGTAGCTTTTAAAAAATGCTTTTAGAATATCAAAAGAAAAGCCAGGCTCACCGTTAATTTTTTCCTGCGAATACATAAAATAGCAAAATGTCATGTAGATTCCTTTAGAAAATGAACTATTTCAGAGTTACCTGCCCTTAGTACGCCAATTTAAAAACATTGAAAATCAAGCAAAAATACCCTACGGTTGTAAAAACATTAATGATTATAAGTTAAAATCTTATAAATATGTTCTTTTAAATGAAAATTTACAAAAGTTTATCATTGTTAATTGCATTCCTCGTCAATTATTGCTGACTTGATTGAAAATCTTGACCTTTGGTCCTCTGCTATTTTACAATTGAAGTTGGCGAATGACACCCATACCACCTTAAGACCATTTTTTTAATATTTATATACCAAACTTTGAACATGTTATTTTTAACATAACTCATTTAAGTCAGACACGAATCATACTACAATGTATTCATTGTATCATATATATATATATGTATTTTGTTTGCAATTTCCAACCAATGTTCAAACAGATATACTACCATTCCATTGGTCTTCTTTTTCCATGTTGAATGTGTTTGCATTGATGAATATAACAGGAATTATGCAGGAATGCGTTATAATAAATATTATTTTGATGGGACCTCGACAGCAATCGAATCATAACTCTAGACATAAGTGTCATTAAAGGATTGAAGGCTATTAAAAGATTGTAAGCTACTTCATTCTTCAAAAAAAAAAATATTTTCATGTTTGCTGGTTAGCTTTAAGTGATTTAATTTATCTTTTGAACACATTTTGAAATTTTCTACAACGGGTTATACATTTCTGTCAATTAATTTGGAATTACATGTTAAGTGTACAATTTTCAAACAACAAACCAATAAGGACGGTAAGATTTATCTTATTGAATTAATATTATAACTTAAGATGCTTTTGTTGAAATAGATAACATAACTGCAGATGCTCTGGATTCTGAATATTTTCTATTTCTTCAGATTCTAGGGAAATAAACAAGATATGAGTTAATATTAAATATATATAAATAGGTATCGCTATATAACTAAACAATTCTGAATCTGATAGAATGCAAAAACTGAAACTAAAATCACAATTGTTTTATTGTAGCTAAAAATGATACCCCAAATTTTAGAAATTGTCGTGAGTTATTTCTGAATGAAAAAGGCAAAACATTTTTAAATCTATATTACTTCCCCTAAAAATCCATTGATAAAAACAACAGCAAAAGAGACCGTTGGACAATTTATAACGTATGCGTTAATGATTTTAAAGATTGTACACGGATAACTTAGGTAACTGAAATTGATAAGTGTGTACTGATATTTCTGCCAGCGTTATTGCAATAAAACTCAAAAGGTTAATTAATTTATGTCCATCCATTTGAAATTATAATATATATAGTTATTTCTTTCCTCCCTTTGAAAATCGTCTGTGTACATTTTGTTTTAATTTGATTTGGAACCATTTCTAATAAATAAATAAAATTAAAACGTTAAGATTTATGAACAAAAAAAAAACAAAATCATATAGACAAATAACATTCGTTCATAGATACTGCTTTTACAAAAAAACGAATTTAACAACAATGAATAATACAAAAATATGTGTGACAGCAAACAATCAACATCCAGTTGCTAACACTTGTAGCGGGATTAAGTAACTTATGAGTACATAATAGCCACCACATCTCGTTATAATTTGGCATGTTGCGTGGTAAGTTAATTAGAATACAATGACATGAAAACGTATTTCTACATTACATTTGTCATATTCATCAATACAATACGATTTACATAGAAATACATGACAACTGAAAATGATTTGGTGAACTGGTTCAAACATTGCATGCATACTGGCTGATTATATAACAATATATTGTTATTATTCATGAATGGCTAAACGGATTATTAGATTGAACGACACCAAAGAATCATTTTTGGTCCATTAAAGTTTTCAATTTACCTTACTTGTCACCGTACTATAATGTAACATCCTATTGACGGATATTACAAAACAATTCAGATTGCGATGAATTATGGAGGTATTATAAAACCTGAATTAAATTGTTCAATTATAACTCTAAATCGGTATGCATTTCACACAGTTGTCGTTTTTAACTACCAGTCTACACTATTTGGTAAAAGACTTAAAAGAAACCGTTGTGCAAAAAATATTAGATGCTTTTAGTTTCTTATTGGGTTTCTACGAACATCTTAGGTAACTGAATTGAAAATATTTAACTAATATTCTTTGCCAGCATTCTTTATAAAAGTTTGTCTTCCTTCACATAATGATATCTTACTTAACTCTTTTGAAGATCAATATTGACATGATTTTTTGGTGTCGTTAAGTCTACCAATCCGTTTAGCCATACATGAATAATAACAATATATTGTTATATAATCAGCCAGTATGCATGCAATGTTTGAACCAGTTCACCAACTCATTTTCAGTTGTCATGTACTTCTATGTAAATCGTATTGTATTGATGAATATGACAAATGTAATGTAGAAATACTTTTTCATGTCATTGTCTTCTAATTAACTAATCACGCAACATGTCAAATTATAACGAGATGTGGTGGCTCTTATGTACTTATAAGTTAGTTAATCCCGCTACAAGTGTTAGCCACTGTGTGTTGATTGTTTGCTGTCACACATTTTTTTTTTATTATTCATTGTTGTCAAATTCGATTTTTTGTAAAAAGCAGTATCTATAAACGAATGTGCTTTGTCTATATAATTTTGTTTGTTTTTAGTGATTACGATTATAACACAATGTTGACTGCTGTACCCCTATTTATGACATTTTTACCTATTATGTCTGTTTGCTTTGTTCACACTTTGTTGTCGATATAATGGAATTGTATGCGACTGTCTTACAAGTGAGAGGCTTGGCTAGCTATAAAACCATGTTTAATTCACCATTTTCTACATAAGAAAATGTCTGTACCTAGTCAGGAATATGACAGTTGTTTGATGTGTTTGAGCTGTTGATTTTGCCAATTAATTAGGAACTTTTCGTTTTAAAAATTCCACGCAGTTCGGTTTTTTGTTATTTTACTTTTTAAACTATCAGTTTGAAAACATTGTTTTCAATTTTTCTTCACGTATGTACATTTTTTTAATTTAATTTAGTTTCACATGTTTTTAATAAAATGAAGAGTAAGGACGTTTAGATTAATTTTACTGAATTGATAAGATAAATTCACGTTTCATGAATTGTGTCAATGGATAAGTTATTCGTTATCTGTTAATGACAAGACAGTTTATTGGAGTAAAGATGACAACATTCTACATACAGTTGAGACGAACCTTGCTAATGAGGAAAAGCATTATTAAGATTGCGCTATATATTAGTAGACATTTGATTAATTATTTTATTCTCTGAACAATCATATAGTTGCTCGTCCGACCACTTCCATTTGACTTCCTTGTATTTTGCCCCCAAACTAAGATGAAAATGATATTAAGCTCCTAAATATCGATAGGTATGTATTACCTCTTTTTGAAAACCACCTGCAATGTTCCTAGCTATATACATATTTCTTCTTTATTTAATTTGATACCATTTCTGAGAAATAAACAAAAAACAGAGTTCCGTTTTTCGTTTTCAATTGATAAAGCATGTTGAGGTCATCTAAATGTTGACTCTTTTATTTTGTTGCAACTTCGGGTAATCAACTGGCTTTCATATTGATATGAAATATGGATCAATTAAAGATAAAAACAACACGTTTTAAATTGCATACGTCCGAAGCGCTTTTCTGGATTCACCTTCATCAGGAACGCTTCTTGCCGAATATTCGAAACCCAAAGATGTATAAGACCCGAAACAGTTGAAGAAATAAATATCTATATATTGTGATACAATTATGATTATGATGAAGGTGGAAAGTAATCATCAACTAAAATGAGAACTGATCGTTTTCAGCTATCAAAATGTATCCCTTTTGTGCAGACTTTTCGTTATTTTCCAAAAAATAAAAAAAAGGCAGACCTTGTTAAGACAAATAAAATTATTTGGTAAAACACAATACACATTACACTGCCGAATAAAATGTAATATAACCGTAAAGGCTTTATTGGGATCACACGGACAACTTAGTAAATGATCTTCTCTGTTATAATCATTTGTATTCCTGCACATCATTCAGTACATTGTATAATTTAACCCTTCATCAGATTGATCATGCACACAGCTAAGTATAAGTTTACCCTGTCACCCCTTGATCCGATACACAACTAAGTTTATTCTAATCCTGTCACCGCATGATCATGCTCAATACTCAGTTAAATTTAATCCTATCACCAATTGATACTGCACATAATTCAGTTTAATTTGGCATTATAAACTCCTGATGTGGACAGACAAAATGAGGATTTTGACATTTTACGTCCGAAGATCTTAGGTAAAATCTGCCAACACTTGTTCACGCTAATGTAACATATAATCACAATAATACAGCAGCACTGAGAACAAGATTGATTTTAATAGATTTTGCAGATGTCTTCCTCTAATGGTAATCCTTCAAGCCATATAGAAAAATGACTGATTGCTGTAATAAACATCATCTTTATTTCAACAATTTTTTGAAAAAAATACAAATCGACACCTTCAGATGCTTGGTATTTTCAACATTAATCTCGGTGTATCAACTAATATGACAAATGATTTTTAAATTGTTATTTTTCAGGTGGTTGAGCGGAAATCAAATTACCTCCCTGAATGTCAACCTTTTTCAATGTTTGACAGCTCTCCAATTATTGTAAGTAATTTCATGCATTCAGAATAATATACCCCCATGTGTTGCTGGTTTGCTGATAACATAGTAAACTGGAGCATGGGAGACCAAACTAAATGATCAAAACAAGATAAAATATTCACAAAGAAGAGTACATTGTATATGACGCTATATACAGATATAAGAAGATGTGCTGAACCTTCACATATTTTTGTTCTCAGTCAGTTGTACCGCAATGTTTTTGATCAATTAACAGATAAACAAAAATCTATAGGCGAACATATTTGACAACAACTAGGTCGAATACATTATTTGATGATTTTGATTTACACTATACACGTTTGCACGTTAGTAGTTTACATTTTCTGAACTACCATAATATCGTACGTTAGACTATTGACATGTTACTTATATCCTTTGAAAATGTTTTTCCTACCATGCACAGAACTCTTGCACCCAAATCTATCGACATCAGCTATTGATATGTAAACAATAGTGTAGTATTATTTGACGTTAGAAGAGCAAAATCAAAATCATTAAACAATGTATTCGACTTAGTTATTGTCAAATATGTTCCCTTATAAATTTTCGTTTATCTGTTAATTGATCAAAAACATTGCGGTACAACTAGCTGAGAACAAAAGTATGTGAAGGTTCAGCACATTCTATAAATGTAATATCCTTTAGCAAAAGTATTTAAGGAATACATGATAATGACTATCTACTGTAGCATAATCATCCGTCAATATGTATGCAATGTATGGCCAGTTTTCAAATAGCTCTACCTCACTTCCGGTTGCATAATATCTAGATCTGTTTGTTTTATAAAGATGACAAATGTGATGCAAAAACATTTCAAAAATAATATTTTTACATATTTTATCCAGACATACAGTTTTTGAACGTAGTTTCTGCAGTCAATCATATAATGATTTTATAAAATTTATTTGCAATCTTCTTCAAATTATATCTAATGTTATCAAACCTGGGACGGGTTATTTTATGTAATATCATATACCTAGCCTACAACTTAATAACTCATGTATTACGGATAAATTGTTTACCATTTAGTGTAGGCATTAAGAATATGTTTCTGTATATTTTGTATACTTCCATCCACCATTTTTCTTCTTGCCAATTTTTGGTTTTTTTTTTTTTCACGCTAAAAATATTTGTGCAATTGAATATTTGGCTTGTATATGCTTTTAATGTATATACATGATATATTTTGATCATCAAAAATATTGATCAACCCAATATGGTAAATTACCGCCATTGTGTGAAACATTTTGTAAATTTGCAGTGAAAATAATCTTCTCGTGTATGCAGTACTTTATTATAATACATTTGGCCATGACTTCACTATTTGATTTGTAAATACCGTGATTTTAAATTAAAAACATACATTGAATGATACGCAATATTGTTTACCCTTTGTTAGCCTCTGACATTATTTTACTGTTATGCAGTTAAAAAAATATGTCACATAGAAACGTCTATTATGATTTACATTATCTAGACTACAAACTACTCAGAGTCTGAAGAAAAGACAATACTTTGTGCTCGACCAGTAAGGTCGAGCACAGATTTTACTTGATAAGACTCGACATAATCTCGCCAGTACTTAACTGTACTTAACTGTACTCGACTTTGGTCTCGACTCTACTTAAAAAGATTCAGTACTTGAACATCTTGGTATATTCTGAAATGGTCTCAACAAATGCTCTACAAGTCTCGACCTGTCTCGACCAGTCTTGACTCGGTATCGACCAATCTCGACCTGTCTTGACCTGTCTCGACCTGTCTAGACTCAGTCTTGACCTTTAAATTTAATCTCGACTGGTCTAAGTCAGCCCATCTAACTCAATTATATATTGATCTCACAAAATTCCAGGTTATTTGGTGGATTGGTTCATTGCTGTCAAAATAAAGGATTTAATTAATAGGTAAAAAAAAGTTAAATTTCAGTTTTGATTAAATTCAGATAGTCACCTTTAATTATTTCTATAACTTTTTCAAATCAACTTGGATTTTCATAAAACCCTACAGCTATCTCAATTATACATTGATCTTACAGAATGCCAGGTTGTTTGGTAGTTTGTTTTATTGCTGTCAAATTTAAGGATTTTATTAATAGGTAAAAAAAGCTAATATTTTCAGTTCGGACTGAATTCAGATAGACACCTATAAATTAAATATTTAAATTTGACAGCAATAAACCAAATTACCAAATAACCCTAACACTAACCCTAACCCTAACCCTTACCCTTTACAACCTGTCATTCTCTAAGATGAATGTATAGTAGAGATAGCTGAAGAGTTTTCTGAAAATCCAAGTTGATTTGAAAAAGTTATAGAAATAATTAAAGGTGACTATCTGAATTTAATCAAAACTTTTGTAAGATCAATGTATAATTGAGTTAGATGGGCTGATTTAGACCAGTGAAGACTAAATTTAATGGTCAAGACTGAGTCTAGACAGGTCGAGACAGGTCAAGACTGGTCGAGGCTGGTCGATACCGAGTCAAAACTGGTCGAGACAGGTCGAAACTTGTCGAGACTGAGTCGAAACTGGTCGAGACTGATTCAAAACTATTCGAGCATTTGTCGCGACCATTTCAGACTATACCAAGATTATCAAGTACTGATTCAGACTTATTGAGTAAAGTCCAGACAAGAGTCGAGAACAGTTAAGTACTGTCGAGATTATGTCAAGTCTTGTCAAGTAAAATGTATGCTCAACCTTACTGGTCGAGCACAAAATATGGTCTTTTTAGACTCTGAGCAGTTTGTAGTGCTAGGGTTGATTTGTGGTATAGACATGTCCTATATACCATGTCTGTTTACGGGATATAAACTGACATCTCTGTGTCGGTATGAAATTATAAAACTCGACAAATTTGTGAGCCGTAATATATTTAGTCCATTTCATTGAGTTTAATTTTCTCTAAATACATTGTCAAATCAAATTCAAATATGATTTAGCATTGATAATGTTATGATTTAAGCCCTAGTGATGAGGAAGGTCTAGACAAAACGCGCGTCTAGCGTAGCAACTGATTAGAATTGAAACATATTTGAATTTTGTATGTTTTTTTTAATATAATTTCTGTCTACATTACATGTGTGTCTTTCTAAGAAATATAAAATAAGGGTTGCTATAATCTAGTGAGTAAATTAATAAAACATCTGGAGGTCATCTGCATTTTCTCAATGAAGATGAATCTCTATACCACCATATAATAAATCTAAATAAATTCATGTGAAACATTAGTTTTAAGGAGCAGGATATAACATGTTCAAATCAATATGAATCCATCCAATTTAAAAGATAGAAAAAACATTATTATCTGATGATATACCACCTCATGTATTATATAAGAGTCGAGAAGTTAATTGTAGAAAATGTTGTCTTATCTTTTTTTTTAATTTGTCTTTTGTCATGTTTGTAGAACAGCAATGAGTATTTCCACTATTTGTGGTTTTTAAGCTTTTGTGTTTTACCACACTTTTCAATTTACTTCTATTAGTCTTAAAAAAATAACAACATTACTTCAAAATATTTAATATTGGATGTAACACGTCTTCTGGTTGGCTGAGAGTTTTTTGTCTATCAGCTCATACACATAATTGTTTCATGTGACCGGGACGTCATCAATTTTTTGTCACGTTTAACTCATTAAAAATGTAATTTAGAATTAAATATAAGGAATGACTGTAATAGTTTTGTCTGTCTATTCGTAATAACCTTAAAAAATGTGATTCACACTTTCAAATAACTCGCTACGCGGTTTATTCAGTGTGCACCACATTTTTAATGTAATTTCTTCAAACACAGAAACAAATATTACAGTCATTCCTTCAATAATGATAAGTTATTGCACGGAAACAACTAGAGCCGATCGTCCGTCATCAGTCCGACATCTCAACCATCATTTCGCCAGCCCGCCCGCCTGTCGTAGAGATTTAAATCGTTACCCGACTTCCTGTCCGAAAAAAGCTGTAAATGATTCCCTTTACCAGTTGTCTGAAATATTTGGACATTTTCTCATTAAAACCGTAAACCTCTCAATTCATTGGCCATATCAATGGCTTTTACCAGCTTTGGTCCAACTGTTTTCAATTTTTGTTTAATGCCCCTCAAAAAATGTAGAATTTAGCATTTTGAATATTCTCACTGATAAACATTTTTTCGAACGTAAATCCAATGTTTCACCTTCAAATTTTCCCTCTTTACAATGTAATACAATTATGACTAACAGCGGCAATCACAAAACGTGAAGTCAATATTGCAGAAGAGCGTTAACAATGTATTATTGAAGAAGAAAAAAAACCATAAACTTTTCATTTTTATTTACGGAACAAACCAATAGCCATTTTGTGTTGTGTGTGCACATTTTTATCTCATTTTGTTGCGTTTTATTTTGTTATTTGATACCGTTAAAACTCACATACTGTTATTTATTTGATTGTGTACTATGTTTTAACTGAATTTGAATTTAATATTCTAAGCTTTCGACAAATGTTATGTTATACATGCGATAAAGATACTAATGTCTTCAAAATTAATACGGGATAAAAAATGTGGGGGTGTTCAAATTGGAAAAATAAAACGTCTTTTTTATACTTTGTACTTAAAATTTAAGTGCAAACCTCTACTATAAATCTTCCTCTGAACACATTCTTGAGGGAAACCTATATTCAATAAACCTTTCAATTGTGATTTGTCTTTAACCGATTTTAAAGTACATTTAACGGAACTGAAACTGTAGGAGACGTTGGTTTAACGTCAATAAGACAGCAATCAAACGACAAAACAACACATAAGGACATCAAGAGTGCAAAATATAGTGTACAACAATAGACAGGTGTCTACACAATATGTCAAGTTCTAAATCGTCCCGAATTCATATAGAAATTGTCAATACATTAAACCAGAAACATAAAATACGTGTATTATATGTCTCTAATTCAACAGAAACAATTAAAGATCTGGGATTAAATTTTTAATTTAACAATTAAAAAGAAAGCTGAATATAAAAGAAATTGATAATTTAAAAGTTAATAATCTTTTACTACTTAAAGACCTATTTCACCCTTCATTTACCCTACAAGAAAACTTTTGCGGGAGCCGTTGATTGAATATCGTTCGAGTATTTCTAAAAACATTCATATTTTAGTCTTAGATACATAATTGTTGTTGTTAGTTGTTATTGGCTTTGAATTAGCTGTCAGAAACTGCGTGTACTTTCAGATCTGGTGATTTTTGTTGTTGTTATGGATGAGGGATGGATATATACCCTGCCACGTCTTGTCTGTGTTTTTCTTTGTATCGGTCCGATGATTTAAGCCTTTTTCAACTGATGTATATAGTTTGGTCTTATGTTGTGCTGTTACACCACTGTCCCAGGTAATGGGAAGGGCTGAGCGCTCACAAACATGTTTAACCCCGACACATTCTTTATGTGCCTGTCCCAAGTCAGGAGCCTGTAGTTCAGTGGTTGTCGTTGGTTCATGTCTGTCATACAATGTATTTGTTTGTCGTAAATTGTTTTGTTATAAATTAGGCTGTTAGTTTTTTTTCAAATGAATTATTTTATATTTTTCATGTCGGGTCCTTTCATAACCGACTATACGGTATAGGTTTTTTTCTCATTTTTGAAGGCCGTACGGTTGCCTTTAATTCCGTACATCCACTTCATTTGAACTATGGTGGATAATTGTCTCATTGGCAATCATTACATATCTCCTTATTTTCATATGTAATATGATGCCGTCATGGGTTAGAACAGTTACTGGTCAATCAAATCGGTGTATATCATTTAATTTGCTCGTCTTTCAATTTAAGGAAGGGCACCCAAGCCGTGCAGATTAAATGATATATAACGATTTGCTTGTTCAATGACTATAACATATTTATGTCTCCAGTTGATGAAGGATAAAAAAGTATTTTTACTAACAATTAAATAACAAAATGGTATGTTTTTCTGGGAAATAACCTTGCTATTTTCTATACCATGATTTTGCTCAATTCAATAATGCACTGCTAAACAAAATATTAAAAAATGATATAAATATTGCTTAAAGATATGATGAAATAATATTGTTTGTAATCTAAAAATATTATACTTTTACAAAAAATAAATTAAATGACTGAACCATTTGTTTAGAACAGAAGGATAAACCCTTATTGTTACAATATTGCCGAAAACAATACGATATTGAGATGTTGGGTTGATAATTATGACAAACCAATAAAGAATTGTTGTTTGGATTATAAATGGATGACTTGTTGTATATTTAGTGACACGTGTCCTAATTGTGAAGAAGAGGGACAAAAAAGAATTCAACAGAAATTACCGGTTTGTCAAAACCAAATTTTCAAAATTCACTGATGCAAACAGTTTGAAACTGTTTCATTTATTTTTGTCTGTGTGCATATGCGATAATCATGAAGGATGGTGTGGGTGGAGGTCCTTCATTTCTGTATTCTTTCATTTTTTGGCCCATTTTTTGGGCCATGACCCTCATGAAGTGTCCGTAGGGGCTCTGTTCACAAAAAAAATCTTACTACAAAATTTGATCTCAAGTTTAAGAGGCGTCCAACTATTTTTTAGTTGAAGAAATCCTTTGATGCCATGTGATTCAATTTGGGTTGGTACGTTTTCCGATTTATGAGGAAGTCAAATAGACAAACAAAAATTTGAAAGGACAAATTCTCCGAAAAAGAATACTAAAGAAATAAATAAAGTAAAGAAATAATATCAGTTAACAACTACGTACCTAAGCGTATTTAAGAAAGAAATTTTTTTTTTCATTTTATTGTAATTTGTGTTCAATGTTACCTGATTTGGGGTCTTTCAAAAAGGTAAAATTCACTTGTATGGATATTTATGTTATATACATGTATATATGTCACACGTACCATCTACAATATATGGAAATGACAAGGCTGGGTATTGTAAAGTTACTGAAAGAAGTTAAATGTCAAATTCTTATCCACGGGCGAAGAAAATACCCGTTAGTCAAGACACCGTCTGTACACTAATAAAGGTGTATTTATCTTTCACGCTGTCTTGCCTGAGATTAAAAGTTAAGAAAATTTGTTTATTTTTTTCATTTAAAAATGTAAATGAACAAGTAAGAAGATCGTGCAAGACCCTCATGGGTAGTCAAGGTCTTTGAAAACCATCATCATCATCATCATCATCATCATCATCATCATCATCATCA